>NC_056523.1:57446433-57627706 GCF_019175285.1 Sceloporus undulatus
AACTGTAACTGAATATTTTGGGCTATTTCACCCCATTCTGTCAAACTGTCAGGTACATCTTCCAGGCATGGATAAATGACATCTGCTAACAACTGAATGAAATCTTTTTTGTGCAAAAGGAAATAGACTTTCCATTGAGAAATGGCTAATGTTCTTTCTATTTACATACAAGATATTCTACATTCAAGTCACATGAAATTCATGTTACACCTTATGAAATTGACCTTTTAACTTGCCCCATCATCTTTGTCATTGCACAATATAGAGTAAGAGACAGAATAAACATTCTTACTATGCCCATGTCATACTATGCCAATGCAGCAGTCAGGAAGTAACTATCAGGTACATCTTCCAGGCATGGATAAATGACATCTGCTAACAACTGAATGAAATCTTTTTTGTGCAAAAGGAAATAGACTTTCCATTGAGAAATGGCTAATGTTCTTTCTATTTACATACAAGATATTCTACATTCAAGTCACATGAAATTCATGTTACACCTTATGAAATTGACCTTTTAACTTGCCCCATCATCTTTGTCATTGCACAATATAGAGTAAGAGACAGAATAAACATTCTTACTATGCCCATGTCATACTATGCCAATGCAGCAGTCAGGAAGTACTTTTGTTAATATATTAATTATTAGTCTTCTCCAGAACCAGAAATACTTACACAACATACACAATAAAAGCAACAAGAGATTATATTTGTTAAAGAGAGTAAATACATGACCATATCAAAAATATATTTGTCAGTTAGTGAACTACTTAGATTAATGCTTCATTTCTACGAAAGCTGTTTAGTTACAGCGAAATTGGTTTAAGTGTCCCAGTCCAGTACCTAATGGACAGAAGGCAACACTGCAAAGCCTGTAGCATTTAAACTGCAGCTGTTCTTATTGGAAAGGCCTAGCATGAGCTAAGATGACATATAATGCACATGCACCAACTCTCTCTCGATTTGCAAGGAAATGTGTGCGTGTTAAAGAAACTCAAATCCTTCATAGTACCTGGTAAAATTACTATCATTCAGGAAAAGCTGGTTTGGATCCAGACTAGGTTAGTCACAGTTGGGCTCCAATGAAATCAATAAATGTGAAAAGCTAGACACAAAAGCTAGACACAACTTATATCCTAATGATTTCCATAAAACATAAGCAAGTAAATAGTGTGGATCCAACCCCATTGTACACAATTCAATCCTGTACCAAGGGAAGCCACAACAGCTATAATAACTCTACCCACATTTATTTTGTCAAATGCATAAAATTAATCCGACTGTTGTCAATGCTAAAATATTCTTGCCAGACTACACAAACGCCAAATAAACCACACAAGCCAAATACATGTTTAGATCCAGTTAAGCAGACACGCAGTTTCCAATCCACTTAAGAACTCTTCAGGTCTAGAGGAAGGAACAGTAGAGAGTAACTTTCAGGAATAGATGTTTAGGATGAAAGACTGGGAAAAAATGTTTTCACTAAACTGCATTCCTTCGCATGACAGGCAAGAACCAATTTCAATATTAGATGACACATTTTGTTTTGCAAAACTGGAACAATCTCCAGTTTCAGGCCATTATCATCAGGCCATTACCAGATCTGGACCAATAACAGTTTGGATGCTGGCAGTGGACGTAAATTTCCACCGTGGATAAAGACTGGAAGTCAAAAGACTGACTTAACCAACCAGTATTTACTATGGACTAGTGAACCTGCTGTCCACACATACTATCAGAACATGGTGTTAAGACATCCTTGGGGTAGACCATTAAGGCTTCAGATAGAAGTAAGAGTAAATTAAGAAGTCATTTTCCAGTCCTGATTATGTGTCTATCATGGAACAAGGCTTTATAGGCAACAGCAACCAAGCCAGTTTTATTTTATGAAGGCTGAGCAAAGCCAACCACTAATGCAACTAGTGCAACATCAAGTCTATCATACCTCTTTTGGGGGACTATGTATTGTGTCTTACCTTTCCCGTCTTCTGATCAAACCAGACCAGCGCATGGTTCCTAGAGAGGACCTTGCAGTCGAAGGTGGCGTTGTTCTGAGCCGGTCGACACCGAGCCACCGAGCGTCCGATCTTGACGGGCTCATCCAGGTAGACATGGCGCTCTTGGAAGGGGTGAGAGTTCGGGCGGCAAGTGAAGATCGCCAAGGCCGAAGGCATGGAGGACAGATATGGGGCGCCACACCAACCAGGGGAGAAGAGGGACTCTTCCTGATCCAGGCCTCCCTCCACAAGGTTTCCCACAGCGCTTCACATCAAAGCAGGGGCAAGCCTTTCCTGCAAAGGAGCCCTAACAGCTCACACTTTTGGTGGGCAAACCAACGCTGGCCACAACCGGGCAAAGCAGCCCCATGGCCTCCTCCCACAAGGCCCACTTTAGTCCATCCCTGTCCATAAAGCCAAGAAGCATCTGACAACAGAAAACAGAGCAAGGCGCGGATAGACGACGGCTGTGACTCCAAGACACAAGCCCTCTATTCCCTCCCAGAGTTTTCCTGCTCCACCGCAAGGCTGAGGGAGGCAATGGGGACTAGAGGGCCAGTGGAGCAAGGGCAGCAGGAGGGCCACCGGGGACCCTCTCCAGCCGGAACCCTGAGGAGGGAGGAAGCAGGAGGAGTCCAGGGGCCATCCTCGCCTCCTCCTCCTCCTCCTCCTCCTCCTCCCGGGGACTCCCCTGGCAGAAGGCAAGGCCCAGGCAGGGCTCCTAGGGAGGCGGCCTCTGGGCTACGAAAGCAGGCAGGGGAGCTCTATTCCCCATGGAACCTTCTTAGCCGGGGGACTTCCATGGACTTGGCAGCAGGAAGACGCAGGACAGCGGCGAGGGTCTCCAGCAATGCGGCGAGAAGGAGGCCTGGGGCGCTGCAGGTGGCGCCGGCGGAGGAGGAGGGCCCGCGCTCCCCTCTCCTTCACAGCCCGGAGCCTGGTCCCAGGGAAGGAGGCCTGGCTGGAGGCCGCGCTCTCAGGCCGCGCTCGACGGAAACTTTCCCTCAACCTGTTCCGAGAGAGAGAGAGAGAGAGAGAGAGAGGTTGAAAGGCGCCGTCAAAACAAACACCGCGCTGAAGGGGAAGAAGGCCGCCCCGCAACCAAGGCTAAGGCTAAGGCTAAGGCTGCTGCTGCCGCCTCCCTTGAAGCCCCCCCAGCCGCGCTCCTTACCTCCCCTGCGGCCGCCATAGTGACTGGAAACCTACCCGGTGTGGCAGCAGCAGCAGCAGCAGCAACAGCGCTGCCGGGGAGGGAGGGAGGGGGGAAGGGGAGGAGCCAGGCCACAAAAAAAAGACGGCGGACCGCCCCCATCCTCTTCTACGCAGGCGCCTGTCCGCAGAGCCCTCGTTTCGGAGCATGCGCAGAGAGAGAGATTGAAGCCACAGCTTCCGGCTGAGCGGATGTTGGCTGCCCTTAGCTGTGCCCAGGCCTGCCTTCCGGGTTGCGCATGCGCGGCGGGAGGGACTGAAGCCACAGCTTCCGACTGAGCAGATGTTGGCTGCCCTTAGCTCTGCCCAGGCTCTGCCTTCCGGGGATTTTTTAAAGAGGGGAGGGGTGAAAGAGGAATGAGGCAGTCGAGGGATGGGTTTGAGGCGCCCCAAGGAACCTTCGGAAGGTGGACCAGGGGCAGAACTGCAGCCCTCCGCCTGGCCCCGGTGGCGCAGAGGTCAAAGGCCGGTACTGCAGCCCACTCGCGCGCAGAGCACAAGGTTGCGAGTTCGATCCCAGCCAGGGGCGGTCTTCAGCTCAGCCTGGCTGGCACCCCGGCTGAAATGAGGACCCAGATTGTTGGGGGCAATTGGGTTACGCTTTGTAAAATGGTTAGTTAGAGAGTGGTCAGAGCAGCATGAAGCAGTGTGTAAAAGCATGGCACTGTAGTGGTTTGAGTGTGGGGCTAGGGCTCCTCTGGAGGGCAGCCCTGCTGCTGCTAGTCTGTGGGAGCAGTCTGCAGAGGGGCCTTCTGAAGCGCCTTTGAGGGAGCAGGAGCTCCCACAATAGACTAAATGCATCTGAGGAAGCGGACTGAAGTCTAGGGAAGCTCAGGCTGCCAACTTCTTCTTTCTTTCATTTACCCTCAAAGGGGCGGCAAGACCCCTCTGGAGACCAGGGTTCAAATCCTGGCTCAGGCAAGTAAACCCATTGGGCAACCTTGTCTGTTTATGTATTTTCATGTAGATGCCGCTTTTCTCCCCAGAGGGACCCAAGGAAGTGGCTCACAGAGAAAGCATCTGAAACCTCAATAAGATTCACACAATTAAAACATCTGATTTAAAATCACATAAAACATACATAAAGTTAAAAACAAGGTAAAGCCCCACCTGCTCCATAAAACCTGCCCTGCTGGGCATTATATACAAAGTGCCACTCTCTCTCGGTGGCAAAGCCCCTCTGAAGAAATCTGGCCAGACGTCCTCCGTTTCCAAGACATGTCCTACATTTTGAGCATGACTAAGAAACATTAATTTATATGAGCGTGGTTTTTTAGCTTTTGTTTTGTAACATCCTACGTTCTTCTTCATTGTCCTCCATTTTTGCAGGGCCAGTCCTCCTTTGCTCTTAGGACATCTGGTCACCCTGCCCATGATAGATAGATAGGTTCACCTTAGGGTCGCCATAAGTCAGAAATGACTTGAAGAAATGAACAAATAGCCATCTGAACTGAGGACAAAAGCCACAACATCTTGACAAAACGCAGGCTTATGTTTGCCAGTGTTGTTTTTTTCTTTCTCTTCCGTAATTTTTAACACCTTTGCCTAATGAAGAAGCAAATGGAGCTTTGAAAGCTGGCATGGTGTGTTTTGTGTATTTTGGTTGTCCCCATAAAGGTATCACTGTTTGGTGGATTGACACTGTTGTTGTTGTTGTTGTTGTACTTTGCTATATGGCCAGCACAGCTACCGTTTGACAGGAATCACTTTCCCCAAGGGATCAGAAAGATTTAAGCATGAAAAACAAGTGTTAAAAGAATACAACTGGCACCTTTGCCCGCAATGGGAAACACTTGCCTTGGGTAATGATTCCAGATCCGTAACAGGATGCAGCAAGTGAGCGCTGGGCCTGAATTCCTGGAGAGAGAGCGAGAGAGAGAGCGCATGAGCCCAAGGCTTGCTGCGTGATGCGTCTTGTTGCTGCTCACAGACGTTGTGCTAAACTGTGATTAACAGGAAGCCCAAATACCTGAGAGGCACCCGGTTCCAGGTGCGCCCTGGTTAATACTTGGGTGGGAGACCGCCAACACGTACCAGGTGCTGTAGGCTACGTTTCAGAAGGAGAAACTGGCAGAGCCACTTCTGGGTATTCCTTGCCTAAGAAAAACCTGTCAAATTCCTGAGGTGATTAACAGGCAACTTGAAAACGGATACAGACACACTAAGGATATGTGCCCTGTGTGTGTGTGCATGCAGGCCTTCAAGTCGCCTGTCAGCATGATCCAAGTCCAGTACTGTCCCCCAACTAAAGAGGACCATGGAAGTTAATGAGATTTCACAGCCGGCATCCACAGTTTTTTGTGGGTTTTTTGGGCTATGAGGCTGTATTCTAGAAGAGTTTATTCCTGACGTTTCGCCAGCCAGAGCTGCTGGAATAAACACAGCCTCATTGCCCAAAAAACCACAAAAAACTATAGACGGAATTTGTTTGTCACCATAAATTCTCTTTATTTCAGTGAATGTGCTCTAGTTAAAACTAGTGCTGGGTTTAATTTTAGGGTTTGTTGTTCCTTCAAGTCATTTTTTACTTACACTGACCCTATGGCAAACTCATCATGAGATTTTCTTGGCAAGATTTGTTCAGAGGAGGTTTGTCATTGCCTTCCCTTGAGGCTGAGGGCATGTGGCTTGCCCAGGTCACCCAGTGGGTTTTTATGCTCAAGACGGGAATCAAACCCTGTTCTCCAGAGTCATAGTCCAACCTTCAAACCACTTTTGAGTTGCCTTGGAGTAACTCTCATTTACCTCAGAGAGGATTATTTCTGAATAGACTACGGAGTTTCTCACACTGGGGCTAATTTTGGCATTAAAGTGCATTTAAAGCATACTGCAAATAAAGCGAAAAAGGCAAGTAATTGCGCAAATGATTATCACACGCAATTGCACAAATAAAGTGATGTCAGAAATGCATTGTCACTGAAATGCCAAAAGTAAAAGAGATGTGCGTTAATGCTTCTCTGTGACCACTTTAAAGCAGGTTTTGTGCGGCGTCATGTGAAATCGTTTCACGTAATTTACATTATTTTTCTGGTATATTCATGGGCTAAACTCCCAGTCTCCTTCATGTGATAAACTCCAGTAGGTTTGTGTCCATGGAGCTATAATTGTAGATTTGCTCACAGTTAAGAAAGCAGACTTTATGATACTTATCAGAAGAGAGAAGAGGTATTTGTATGAAGTGGTGCCTGAAAATATCTCATCCTGACCAAGAAGGGAATGGCCTAGAGCAGTGGTTCTCAAACGGTGGGGCAGGACCCCCGGAGGGAGGGCAAGAGTTGCCCTGGGAGTGTCTGTGTAAGACGTGTTATATGTTGAATTTACTTAGATAAAACATTCCAATTTGAATTGCTATTTCTTTATAAATTGTTAAAATATGACTATACACTCAGATTTTGGGAAGTGGATTGGGCCAAGAACTTTTCAGCACCCGTTCATGTAGTCCTCCCTCTTTCATTGAATTTTGCAGGGGTTGCAGAGGCTGTTATTCTTCTAACCCTTCTCTGGTTTTCTGTTGCTTCTTACATCATCTCTACCACATGGAATACATTAAGGAGCAATGGAAGCACTACACAGCGCTTCAGGCATTCCTTGACGGAGCACTTCTCACGCTAGCAGCTGGAAGGAAACGTACAGCTATTCTGTGTTTTTCTCCTCAATGGATTTTCTGCTCTATTTAATTAATTAATTTGTATTCTGTCTTTCTCTCAATATGGGAATCAAGGGGACTTCCAACATATTGATGCAAAACACAGCTAAAATGCCAGAGTGGACTCAATAAAGGTCCAAATCAGTTTATCAGATTATATTAACAGACTGTTTATTTCTAAGGCTGGAGAATAACACAATGCAAAGAGGCCAGTACTTGGCAGCAATGTGTGCTCTAGTGTTTCAGAATGGACAAGGCCTTGGGGAGGAGTACATACTGCCCAGTAGGGCTAGCAAGGAAATAGGGCAGTTAACAGTGGATTTCATGATAGACATAACCAACAATAGGTGGAATCAGCTTAACCTGGAATTGTTTTACAAAGGAGGGAAGGGAAAAACCCATGTGCTACAAAAAAATACTCTTTGAAGCTATCATTATATATTCCAGAAGGACCTCACTGCACAGAAACAGGAGCTGAGGCTGTTTTTTTTTAAAGTTACACTTGAAACAACAACAATAGCAATTTGAAAATTTGAAAAATAACAGGTCCAAAACATACTGGAGAAATAATCCAGTTTGAGACTGCTTTAACTGCCCTGGCTCAGTGCTAGGG
Source organism: Sceloporus undulatus (assembly GCF_019175285.1). Taxonomy (NCBI): domain Eukaryota; kingdom Metazoa; phylum Chordata; class Lepidosauria; order Squamata; family Phrynosomatidae; genus Sceloporus; species Sceloporus undulatus. The sequence goes on from NC_056523.1 coordinate 57,453,899, forward strand.
AATTCTGGGAGCTGTAGTTTTGTAAGACATTGAAAGGCTAAACAGACCGGCCAAACGGGCTGGCATCGGGGTGGAGTGGGGGTGTGGCGGCCACACACCGCATGCCCTGACTCCAACCCCAAGCTTCTGCCACACTACATGCCTGACAACACGGCAGGTAGTGTTACGGTGCTCCTTTGGCGCAGCGTTCAAATGCAGCATGCCGACACGGTGGCAAAGGTGCCCTTTTCCCACTCCCAAAAGGAGCAGGATTTTGCCACCTCTTTTGGGGCAAGAAAATGCCAGATCAGGGCCACAGTGTGCGGTTGCTGCAGCCCCAGCCCAGCACTCAACGGGGCTTTGGAGCGGTCTTCTTCGCCCTGTCTTCTTGTCAGAGACCTCTTTTGCCACAATAAACTACAATTCCCAGGAATACCTAACACTGAGCTAGGGCAGTTAAAGCGGTCTCAAACTGGATTATTTCTGCAGTGTGTTTTTGGACCTTAAAGAGGAATAGAGCTCATTGGACACCCACAACCTTTCATGATCAATCTGCACATCCAAAATGCTAGGGCTACAAATAAGAAAATGGTTTTTCAGGGACTCTCAAGATAACTGTCCCTCTCAGTCCTACTTTTATCTCTCAAACAGCTACACCATTACTTTCATGACATCTGGATTAGGTTATTAAAATGGGAGCTGCAGGGTGGAAACCCAAAGCAACATGCCTACAAACTTCTGTTCACTTCAGTCCCTCTGAACTTCAAACCACAAGCTGATGACTGACTGTGAGCTGTTACTCCTGCAGAACTCATCACACATGTAGAGTCATAGAGAACTACAGGCACCACCATCCACTCTCACTACCCCTTTTCACTCTCTCTCTCTCTCTCTCATTGTCCTGTGTGGTTCAAAGGCTGCAGTTGTATTTTCTTTTCTACGTTCTGACCTCAAGGAGAGCAAGAGAGCTAGATGACTGTTTTGGCATAATGCATTGGCACAGGAAGACATTTTTCAAAAAATGAGTTGTCTGTGGGTGGTCACCAAGATGATTTTTGATTGCAATATTTATATTACAAGTAGTATCACTAATTATAGAGAGACTCATTCATTCATTCATATACAGTATTAATGTTGTGGTGGTTATTTTAACATAGCATAAAGACTGAGCATCTGATGGGACTGCTCCTTGTTCCTTGAAATATGTGTGGAAGAGGTGAGCATGCATGTGCAAAGAGGACAAGGAAAGAGCAGAGAGATGAGCAGACAACAGTGGAGAGATCATATGTGCAACAGCCGGAACAACGTCTGTGAGACAGTTGTAATATGGGAAAGCTCTCTAGGAGAATAGATAAAGGGAATGGGGAGATGGGCAGACATTGGTGGGAAGGTGCTGCCCTGCCCGCCCAAACCCCTGCTGCTCTTCTATAATTGGGGAAAGATATTTACATCTTGCTGTGACCAGAAAAATTATGCTTGGGCACTGCATCATCCAAAGTAAAACAAATCAGAAGGAGGGAGAGTATAGATCAGTATATTCTTGAGGGATGGATACAAGATTGAGAAGGCATCTCAAAACAGACGAGGTGTTAGGAAGGTGTCCCTGTAGTTCTGATAAATAAAGCATGCTCTGAGTTAAAAATGCATGCATAGTTCAAGTGTATGTCCCACATATTTACTTTTAGGCCCCATTCCCACTGGGCAAAAACAGTGGCTTATTTCGCTGTGATTCTGACTCAGATTCTGACTCGAATCTGACCCATCGTTCCTATTAAAAAACAGGTGCAAACAGACCCGGACTTTTTTACCCCTGTTTTCATTCCCATTGGTATTTTCCCTGGGGTAATTTGAAGCGGTTTATTTTGCTCCCCGTTCCCATTGCCCTTCTGGAACCTCTTTTTTTAAAAGCAGCTGTCAACCAATCACTTAAGCGTTTGACATCACAGCCAATCAGCTGCTTAGGCGCTTTTCCCTTCCAGGAAAGGGAAAAGGGAGCCTCTATTCACCCCAAATCCCTTTGGGTCCCAGGCTCTTCTGTGTCTCCCCATAGTTCCTCTGGGAAAGAGAGAAGAGGAGCCTCTCTTTGCCCCCAATCCCTTGGCATCCAGCCTCTTCTGTGTCTTCCCATAGTTCCTCTGGGAAAGAGAGAAGGAGCCTCTATTCCTCCTAAACCCCTTGCATCCGAGGCTCTTCTGTGTCTCCCCAGACTCCCTCTAAGAAAGAGAGAAGAGGAGCCTCTATTCCCCTCAAATCCCTTGGCGTCCAGGCTCTTCTGTGTCTTCCCATAGTTCCTCTGGGAAAGAGAGAAGGAGCCTCTAATCAACCCAAATCCCTTTGCCTCCCCCATTGCTCCCTGGGCTGTCTGGGGAGTGATCAAGCAGGCATGTCCTGCAAAGCCCATCTGCTGCTCAAGCGCTCAAGCAGAGGCAAAAAAAGAAAAAAACAATAGTTTAAAATGGTGTTCAATGGCTCTCCTCACACATCGGTCTATGAATGAGGAGCAGAGGGGAGGTTGCAGGAGGAGTAATGTGTTTACTGCATTTGGAGCTCAGTGTAGCGCAATCACCTTACCCTGCTGCTTCCTAGTCCACTGGGGGAAAGGTTATGCGAATGGAAGAAAATGGCGCTGGCGATGCAGAAAGAGAATAAAGAGGGTGACAGCCCCAGGCGAGCCCCTTGAGCACTGTTCCTCCCATCTCCAGGTTCCCAAATCAGACACCCTTTTGTTCCCATTCATTTGCCCAGAATCAGACTCAGGAGGCACAGGAAAACTCGCTTTAAAACCATTGTTTTTTAAAACCGATTTATCGACCTATAATTCGAGTTTTCCTAGATAAATCAAATCAGATTTGAATCTCAATGGGAACAATTTCAGAGCAATGCGGGTCAGATTCACACTCAAATGGAAATGATGCACCCAAAAATACAGCATACAAAGAGATCCTGTAGCATCTTTGAGACTGAGATAAAGAAGGCTGTAGCATAAGCTTTTACTGACTCAGTGTACTTAATCAGATGCAGAAAGACAACAAGGAGCCAAGACAGAGCTTTCTTTTTCCCCCAAGCATGATAAAATACACCAATTGTACCCCATGCATATAAATTACAGAAGCACAATGCTTTCATTCCACATTTTGTTGTGTTACAATTTGGAACTGAAATGGATTTAGCTGGCATTGTTACAACACAAGATACTCAATGCTGAAGCTGCAAAATATTGTTGCTGTAACACAAACCAACTAAAGAAAAACAGCTACCATGTCTTAGTTGCATAAGCACTTACCTAAATAAGCTGGTGCAACCCATGCCTCTAAGAGACACATTAAGTACTGTACTGGAATGGCATGCAGAATGCCACTTGATTTCAGATTGAATACACTTGTTTATGGAAGGCCTCAAAATTTGTCATGGAAAATAGTTTTTAAAACAGATTGATGGTGGCCAAGAAACTATGAAGACAAGGGAGTTTATCAAATGGACGGGAGGCTCTCAATTTTGAAAGAGAAGATAGTGAGGTCAATTCGAAAATGCATGCAATTACGTGATTACTTATAACACCTTAAATTCACTGTAATGGCCTTCCCGAATGCAACCCAGATTCTGTGCAAAGTAAGCCATCACATCGGTGGGTTCTTAATTGCGAATGGGCACACTTTCGCATGCTTAGTGAGACTGGAGCATAGCATATTTAGGCGAGTGAGAGAGAGGAACCAAGAAACCCCACAATTTACAAAAGAGGTTGGAGGGGGCAGGAAGAATGGTTGAAAGAACATGCGCTATTCACGTTAAAATGAGCATATATTCATTCTTATGTTAAAATGTGAATATAATGGTTATCCAATAGCTCCTGGTCCATGCCTCTTAATTAGCAGGCAGCAGCCCCCCCCCCCCCAGCAATGCTGAAGGACAACTGGAAGCAAAATTGAAGTGGAATTGCAGCATGGCTTCATGGGAAACACCCCCTTCCAGATTGGGACGGGGGAACCAAAGGAGACATGCACATCACACCAAACAACAGCGCACTGAGCGCAAAGTTGCCTAGGAATAGGGTTTGTGACTTTGCTAGTTCATCGAATTTACTTAACTGTGGATTGACGCATGATTGCGTTCAGAGTGCGTTCAGACTGCCAGCAATCACATGTGGTAACCTTTCGTGCAATAACGTGAATATGCATGATTGCGTTCAGGATGACATTGGATTATACTTCCAATTCAGTTGTGTGATATCTTCCAAGTTCAGGATAAAGTAGTACAGAAGGGCAAGGTCATGTCATGTTGGATTATTTTTTTAAATCCCAAAATATGAACAACTCACAGGCCACCATTAAATCCACAGACTAGTGAGTTTATTGCACCCCAAAGAAACCCAACTCACCTCTCCCAGGTTAGATTTGATTACAGGATGCAGTCGGGTATTATCACAGGGAAAATGCTGCCACCTGACTGCATCCCACCTAAAAACTGACTACAAGCTGCACTCAGATGGCTGATATCCAAAGTCAGGAGCTTCCTGACTTTGCAAATTGGCCATCTGAGCTCGACTTATAGCCGGGTTTTAGGTGGAATGCAGTTGGGCAGTGGCAATGGTGACATTTTCCTTGCGATAATACCCAATTGCATCCTATAATCAAATCTAACTCAGGAGAGGTGAGTTGGGTTTATTTGGTGTATGATAAACTCCTTAGACACAGAGCAATGGATGCAAGCTACAGGAAAAGAGATTCCATCTCAACATTAGGAGAACCTTCCTGACAGTAAGAGCTGTTCAACAGTGGAACACAGTCCTTTGGAGAGTGGTGAAGTCTCCCTCTTTGGAGGTCTTTAAACAGAGGTTGGATAGCCATCTGTTTGGGGTGTTTTGTTTGTGTATTCTGCATGTTAGGCGGGTTGGAAACTGTTGACTCTTGAAATCTCTTCAAGCTCTACATACATACATACATACATAACATGTTTTATTCGGTTAATGACCAGCAAGATTTTTTTAAAATCTTCCAACTCTATGATTCTATTATTCAAATCTATACTACAAAACGAGATAATATGGTTCTTCCACTGCTCTGGCTAGAGAAGGCTATCCATCCAAACTATGGCCTGTTACAGACTGCCAAAATAAAGCTGCTCCAGTCTCTTTGGGGATTGCTATTTAAATGATGCATGGTCCTAAGAGTCCGGAGGTCATGCCAAAGCCACACTCCATTCCTAAGCACTGAGTGCAGCTTTGGTGCAACTTCCGATTCTTAGGAGCATGCAGCATTAAACAGCATACCTCCAAAGAGACCCGAAGCAGCTTATTTGGCAGTCTGTAAACAGCCTAAGTGACTGGTGAAGAAGACACTAGTCAGAGAAACAGGTCCAATAGACACTCTGAAGTTGCTAGAGAGATCTGCAGCTAAATGGAGAAACTGTGAATAGACAGCTATCACAGATGTTACTACAAAATGAGTCTTAATGGAGAGTAGTGAGAAGAAACACAATGCTGAAAACAAACCTATATTAAAGTCCATTTGGAGTTTGCAACAAAAAAAAAAAGCACGTGGGACATGCATCAAAATGTAGAGGGGAATTATCTGATGAGTAAAAATGTAACTTTCTGAACTTGATTCAAAATGCTATCAGTGGCAGGGTACAAACCGCCAGAAGAGGGCATCCCCAGCGCCTCTCTTTGCTCACAGGAGTGCTGCATCAAGCAGCTCCTTTTGTGTGTGATGCCGCAAAGCGCCAGAGCCAGCACAGTGACATTGCAGCTGCACTGCCCCATCTGGAAGCAGCGCAGCTGCGACATCATCATTATGCACTCCATCTGGTGGGTGCGCCGCAGCTGCAGCGCCCTCGTCACGTGTGAGGGTTGCCGGGTGTGTGGGCACTCCGCCCACCAGGCAACCCTCGCATGTGACGAGGGTGCCGCAAAGGCCTCTGTTCCAGGCCTATGTGTGGCTAAAAGCCAAAGTGTTTATTGTCCCAAGAACACCATCCCCGCAATGAAAAATGGAAGTAAGAGCATCATGTTGTTGGGATACTTTTCTTCAGGGACTGGAAACCTGATCAGAATTGAAGGCAAGATGGATGGAAGCAAAGACATGCCAATTCTAGAGAACAACCTGTTTAAGTCTGTGAGAAACCAAAGACTGGGCAGAGGTTCACCTTTTAAACCCACAGCTTAAGTAATACTGGAGTGGCTTATAAACAAGAACTTTAGTGCCTTAGAATGGCCCAGACAAAGCCCAGAGCTCAATTCAACTGAGAGTCTATGGAAAGACTTTAAAGTTTTCACAAATGGTTCCCAGCTAGGCAACCAGAGCTGGAGCAATTTTGCCAAGAAAAATGGCAAAAATTACTTGAGCCAGATGTACCAAGCTGATAGTGAAGAACACCCAAGAAGACTCACAGCTATCAAAGGTGCTTCTACCAAGTACTGACTCAGTAAGGTGAATACTTACATAACCAAGGAGTGCCAGATTGTTTTTCTTTTTGCTTAACCTTTATGCTGTTACTTTTGTAATATTTTGTTCTGTGTTAGAACAACCTGATAGGGAGAGAAAGTTCTTTTTACCCACATTGTACATTTAATCAATAGTAAAAACAATCAATACTGTTATATTAAAATGGACTTTTTAAAAAAGAAAACCGTATGTGATGGTGGAAGAGATGATGATGAAAACAGTAATATAACAATTCATATCATATTGACTCAAGAGTGGCGTACCATTAAAATGTGATGTTCTGCAGTGAAAAGTAATACTTTTTGCTAAATGTTGTTGGCTATCTGACATTTCTGAAGCACATTCACCTGCACAGAACCAAGTCCCATTGAATTAAATAGGGTTAAGTCCAGGTTGAGTGTGTAATGGACTGCACTCTTAATAGCATGTCACCTTTTTTGAACATTGGGGGGAAATAAACTTAGCTTAAAAGATGAAAATATCTATCTTTCACTCCCCTTCCTCTCCATGGATCAGAACAAATCTACCATTCCATTTGCAACTAAAAACGGAAAAGGCAGTTATCTTGACTCTTGATTGGCTTTGTTAAATGAATTAGCCAATTGGTGGTCTGCCACATACATCCATGTATCTTTCATTTTCCCATCATTGGGAAGAAACTAGATTCTTTTTAACCTTTTCAACAAATGAGTAAAAACATGCAGAAAACTCACAAAGAATATTTTTTCAGCGTATGTACATAGACACCTTAGTCATGAGAAAATAACACATTCAAAAGTGTAAATTAAGAAAAATGTGTAGGAAAGTAAATCCATCTCTAAGTGCAAAGTAGAATAGATAGGAATTTCCATGCAAGAAGAAAAAAACAAGAGCACACAACTTAATACCAAAAGAAAAAGATAAAGGGAAAAAATGAAGGTTGGATTCAGAAAAAAGTAATCAAAAACTAAGATTTTCACATCTGTGCTTGAAAGGGTGTTGTCATAACTCATCTTCTGGACTCGGAAGATTCAGATACAGAGTCAGATGTCCAAAAATGTACTGCTCCTGATGACAGTGGTATTTCCAAGTCTGAGGACCTGGGGGCAAAGCGGGGGCACTACATACCCAGCAGGAGGTGGCAGACACAGCAGATGGGTAAAGAGAAAGTACACTGCTCCCGTCTCAGTGGCTCTTAAACAGGGAATGCTGATTAGACACCTGGTGTTTTGAGACAGCTGCCTATAAATCTCCCAGCAGCTAGCTGGCTTCTTTGCTGCTTCCAACTGTCTTATCTAGATGACTGGCAGTATTCTTCAGTTTTGTAGACCTTGCACTGGCTACAATTTGGTAACTCTGTTTATTCCTTGCTGGCTTCATGTATCAGGACTACTGACTTGCTGTCGTAGCTTCTGGACCAGCTGACAGCCATCTTCTTGCTTCTCCCTTCCTCTTGGATAACCAGTGACTGACTGTACTGGATACTTGACAGCTCTTGCACTCCAACCAGTTGTTTCCTGGGTCACATACTGACTGGAGTGCAGGAAGAGTGGCAGCTTCCAGGTGTTTCTAAGAAACCTAAAAGGAGGACAAAAGCAATAATGCATATTAGCAAAAGCAATATCAAGTACATTAAGTACTTTACAGTGTGTGTAAGCTAATTGTCCCTAACAAGCTGGGTACTCATTTTAGCCACCTCGGAAGGATGCAAGCCTGAGTCGAGCTTGAGCCCTTTTGCTGGTATTGAACTTGCAACCTTATGGTTTGTGAGTGAGTGGCTGCAGTATAGGCATGTAACCACTGCGCTACCAGGGCTTATTTGGGGGTAAAATAGGATATTACTAATTACCTAATCATCCTGTATTACATCTTTTACTGGTATTCAGGAGTATAATGCTCCTCAGCAGGGAGGCTCCATTTAGTTTTCATGATCAATAACTATTGCTGTCCTTTATCGCTGGTGGTCACAATGTTGCAGTGACAGCAGAAGTAACAAGTGGAGAATCCCTACAGTAGTGAAGTAATCTTATTGGCATATAGACTTCACTGGGCCATTCTACCTTATACTGGCAATTGTGGGCACCCACATGTATTCAGCTTACAACTCCCTCACACCTAACTAAGGACAAAATAACACTACCCTGCCATGGCACTATTACTTAACCTGCTATGTCTGCCTCTTGTGAAATCCTGGAATTTGCAGTTTAGGGAGGGGTATTTAGAGTTCTCAGTCATGGAGCTCTTGAGCCTACAAACCCCACAATTCCCCAGAACCCCAGAAACTACAAACCCCACAATTCTACAGGAAGTAGACATAGCAGTTAATGTGGAATAATAGGGCTATAACAGCATATTGTGATATTGACATTATATTGACCATGGGTTGTGAGAGTTGCAGAAAAAAAAACTAACAGGAGCATAGTTGCCCATACCTGTTTTCAGCCTACCAATTCTCTGCCTCTGTGTCTAATAGCCCCTGTTAAATTTCCATTACATTTGCTCCTTTCAGCTATCCTTACTCTTCGCTGCATACACACAGCTGTATATTCTCCAAGGCCTAACACGTTTTCTCAGCTCTCTGTTCTCCAGGGCTATCTCATTGCCTGCTTTTCAGTTTAAATCCTGTAAGCTAGTTTGTCATATTTCCTTTGTCATATAGGACATAATTTTCCTCACCTATATATTTTATACTTAGCATGCCTTGTTTATGACAGATCATTGGAATGTAATCAGAGCTTAATTTGCAGGTCTGGTTCCTGAGGCAATTATGAAACCCTGCTGTGGGAGGGGAAAATAGTTAATTGCAGGTTCTTTCATATTTCATGTCCCCACTTCCCAGAGCATCAGGCCTTTCTGTTACTCCCCCCCCCCCCCCCCAGCTTCTTAATATCATGATTCCATTTTCCTCATGCCTCTTTCACTATGTTTTCCCCTCTGTTCCCACTTGCTTACTTTAGTCCTTAGGGCTTCTTGTATCTCTAGGTCTTAAAGAGGTTTTCTTATCAATCACTTTCCAGTACTTTACAAAAATTGGGTGAACGTTTCCCTGAATAGTTGGAATGTTTTTGAATTATATTACATTCTACTTCACTAGTTCATAAGAACATGAGGATTCTGTTAGATTGGATCAATATCCTGTCTTCTAATTCTGCATTCTTATCTTACACTATGGGAAGCCCACAAGCAAAGTATGAAAATAATAACACTCTCTTATTTATTTTCTCCAACAAATGGTCTTCAGAGGCAAACTGCTTGTAACAATAGGGGTAATATATAGCCCTCATGATCTGTAGATGTTGATAATATTATCTTCCATTGATTTGTCTAATCTCCTTTTAAAGCTATCCACGTTGGTATCTTTCACTATACCTGTGTCAGAGCACAATGCACTGTTATTTTCCCTCATGTTTTTCTCGAAGTTATATACATGGTAATGTAGTCTTTACTTCTGCCACTATATATTATAATATACTATATATTATATATAGCAATAGAAGCTTCATTTATATACCGTTTCATACCGCCTAAGCAGTACCTAAGTGGTTTACAATGTGTGTAAGCTAATTGCCCCCAACTAGCTGGGTATTCATTTTAGCAAACTCGGAAGGATGCAAGGCTGAGTTAACCCTAAGCCCCTGGCTGGAACTGAACTCGCAACCTTGTACAGGCATTTAACCTCTGCGCCCCCCGGGCTCCTCACTTTACACTATTACACTATATAGGCAATACATCGTGAATCTCAAATAATTTAGGATCACTCTTCCCTTCTCATTCTGCTGTTTCCTGCCACTGTTCTAGCTTTAAGGGCTGTTATTTAATGCAAAATGTGCTGGCTCCAAGATGACAACAATGATCTATGATTTCAATCTTCAGTGGGAGTGTATTGCCTTCAGTTTTCTATTTGTATATCTGCTTCTGCTTTCAAATACTTAAATAATATGTTAACAATCTCATTGTCCTTATTCTCAAGCAGTTGCTAGAGAATGTGCCATGATGGTGTATTTTGCACTGTATGTTTCCATATTATGCATTCATTTCTGGCTTACCTAAAGATGTCATCATGTGTAAACATAGGTGTGTTTCTGTGTATGGATAACTGAGAGGCCAGTTCTGCAGATACATGCACGCTAAATTGCCTGACTCTGACTTCATGCAGTTCTTCCCTTGATATGACACAATTACACAGCTTTGTTATGTAAGTAGTAACTTTTAACTTTGTATTGTGAGCAAAGTAAAATGTTATAAATAATTTTTTACACATTAGGCAATGAAAGAAATGATGGAATTAAAATAATGTGGTGTCTAAAGCCTTTAGCCTAGTGAAGTAAATTGAAAATGTTTCAGATTGCCTTTGTAATTTTAATTTGCAAAAATTCTTATTTCAATTTGGAGGAAAACAGGTGGATGTTGTACAATAGATGTTCTCTTTCGTATCCCTGGAAGCTGTTTTTCATGGTTAGTTGACTGATAGATAACTGCTTATGTGAAGTTACTACCATAGAGATAGGAGACGTTACCACACATCTCAATAATAATATGCAAGCCATAATATGTAATGGCAAGAAGACAGTTAATTGAACATGTTAGTTTAGAGAATGTATCCCTATCAAATAAAGTCTCAGCGCAGCCAGGCACAGCTTCATTGTGCCTTGGCCTCAGCTGAGAAGCCCTCCCTCCATTCCATTTGCCATCACTGTGGCCTCTGTGAGAAACGAAGAGGAGGTAGTATCTGCTGGACTTAATCCCCCCCCCCCCATGTCCTTAAGGCTTCTTTAGACTGTGTGCCTAAGGGCAGGAACCTGTTTAACTACTGATGTGTAAGCTGTTTTTGGATGATAGGATGGGATATAAATACCATATAAATTAAGTTTCAGAATAATTAGATGTTTTTATGAACATATTTACTATTTAATATATTTATTTTAAATTTCCTGTCTGTCTTCCTATCTTTCTATCACTTTCCCAAAGTTAAAAACAAATTTTTAAAAAATAAAGCAAAATACCATAAAACGAAGTATGTACACTCACTGGACCTGCATTGTCTGGAATCTTGTGGGACACTGACTTTATGCTTTTACTTTCAGGGTATGAATCATGTAGCCCTCCAGATGTTGTTGGAGTGCAGCTCCCAATTTTCCTTATCATGGGGTTAGACCTGCCAGGCATGCTAGGAATTGCAATTTGATAGCAGCATGAGAGCTGCATAATCCCCATCCACGTTCTGTTTTTGTGGTTTTTTAAAGTGGGACCATGGAGCTATAGACAGCCCACATTTAGCCTTAAATAGCTTGGGATCTTCATATGTGAAAGAGCCCATCTATGTATATATGTCTGCCCAAGGAATGAGAGAGAGAGAGAGAGACACTATTAGTTGGAACTATGCCTTAAGGAAAGACATGGAAGAGGGCCTTCTCTGTCATGGCATCCTATTTCAACTTGTTACATTGCTTGTTGCTGTAGTTTATCAAGTGCCATCACAGCTGCCCTTCCAAATCCTAGTCTTGACTGTAATGCCCATTGTAATTAATTGCTCATTATTTAATTAAATTTTTATTGTAACTTTCCACATTTTGCTAGCAACAATGTTATTTTGTCCTTGCCCAATTTTGGTCCACTTTGGCCACTAATTGCCATCACTGAAATGCCTCTCAAAATGTAAACAATTTAATGTAAACCATGGGTTAAAATATTTCCCTATTCCTTTCCTAAATGATACAAACAAGGTTTACACTGTACATATGAAAATATAATCAATATATACTTTTGCATCTAAGGAAATTTAGAATTTAATTTCAGCTAAAATCAACTGGAATTGCAAGAAAATGTATGATCAAAATGTAAGTTATTTAACAAATAGAATAGAAACTCATTGTTTTAATAGTACTCAGTGGTTAAAGTCATGAACACATTTCAAAAGATTTATTTCAACAACAAAAAGTATGAATCATATTTAAGTTGCAGAACAATCTTGCATAAGACTTGAGGCAAATCAGTGGCCAAGAATGGAACATTAAATTTAGAAAATAATTTATGGAAAGTTATGCAATACAGGCAGCCAGTTCTGACTGCATTAATCTACTTAGGCTTTGCTGCTCCCTGGAACATTGCCACTGATTATCAGCATTTTTGCCAGAATGCCTCCCATCATCCTTTCATAAAAACAAGCTAGATAAAATGCATGTGTAAAAATGCTTTAGAAGAGAGACAAAACTGTCTAGATTTGTAAAATGTCTGGAAATGCCTGGCTGCTGTGGCACTCTTGCGCTCTTTCTGCGAGTACAAAGTTGCTGGGGTCTGAAATAGAACAATTATAAATAGGTGTGTGGGGGTAGGGGTTAGAAAATTATTATAGAGAAATGTTTTCTCTTTCAGGATGATGAGTTATTTTTGAAGAACAGTGTTTTAAACAAATCTTGTTATACAGAATGATTGCTGCTAGAAATACCTCAAATCCAAAATTAAAAGGTAGCAATGTAGTGATGTTAGCTGTGCTATTGAGTTTGATTGGATTACTAAATAATAACATCCTGTAGTTTGTGTGGGTTTTTCGGGATACATTCTCTGAAGATGCCAGTCACAGATTCAGGCTAAACGTCAGAAATAAATTCTTCTAGAACATGGCCACATAGCCTGAAAAACCCACAAAAAATATGGATTCCAGTCATGAAAGCTTTCGACTTCACAATAACAGGCTGTTTTGAGGAGTAAACGATTATAAATTTTCCTTCTCTTAGCATCCTCCAGTTAACTTGCCATGATCCACCCCTCTCCAAGCAACCCCAGTCACTCTATCCCATATTGTTCATAACCCTGAACTTCTAGAGGGGCTTCTGAAGGCATTTCCTATCCATCAGTTTATGATACCACCCCACTCACCATCGTTTTCTCCTCCCTTGCCCAGGATGAGAAGATGAATTTCAGGAGAAATTGCTGGGGACAGAGGTTGAAACCCTTCCCCATATGTGATGGATCCAATCCAGATTGGTCATTAAACACTTGTTTGAAAGCAAGTTATCTGAAACTGCATGTTAAAACTTGTTTAGTTATCAGCTGGCTATAGTCAGGAGGAGAATATGGGAGACGTTCTTGCAGTTTACTTCCTGCAATTAAGTTATCTTAGAACCCAAGTCAACAACAATCACATTTAAAAAGGGCAGGCTAAACCAGCAAAAAACACCAGCACAAGCCACAATAATATATAATTATGAGCTGTAAATAATATATGTTAAAGGCTTTGGCTGCAATCCTGTTGGAGCACCATGCTTGGATAAAAACTGTCGCACACGGTTGTGTAAGTGCAGTCCCAAATGTATTCAAGCGCATAGAGTGCCCTCTCTTGCCCTTAAGAAAACTTTATTAAAACTGTAACACACCAAACATTACAAATGAATAGTTAAACAACAAATTAATCAGTTCAAAAAAGAGAGGGAATGTATAATTCATAATCTATGTTGATCAAAAAGGATTGCCTCCATATTTTTTCAGATGGTTGGGGGAACTAAATGGAGAACGTATTCTATTCACAAAAACAATAAAGTTATACCACACTGATTTAAAATTGTTTGTATTATTTAGTGCTCTTAAAAGCCTTGGTTTCCTTTCCAGTTTGAGTCCAGACTCTATCAAGCTGTAAAATGTGGTCTAGACTTGTTATTGTTAGGTGGAATTAGGCCAGTCCAAAGAGTATTCATTAATGGTTGCTTTTCATCCTGGAAAGAGTTACTAATAAAGTGCCACAGGGTTCTGTCCTGGTCCTGGTGGTGGTCAACAACTTTCTAAATTACTTGAAGGAAGAGAAAAGCATATTTATCAAATTTGGTGATGAGACCAAATTAGAAGGGATAGTTAATACCCCAGAGGACACAATAAGAATTAAAAGTGATCTTGACAGGTTGGAAAGCTGAGCCAAAACTAACAAAATGAATTTCAGCACTGATAAATTTAGACTATTGCAGTCAAGCAGGAAGAAAGAAATGCACAAATATAGGATGAATGAAAAGCAGTACATGTGAAAAGGATCTAAGTAACATTTCTGTATTGTGTTTTGGTGGCACATTAAAAAATGAAAAGCATTGCAGCATGAGCTTTTGTATCGCATACTTACATTGGCATTTATAAGGGTACAATATATCCCACACCATCCAAATAAATCAATTTGGGCTTAGCACAGTTAATTAGATTTATAGTTTTTATGGCACTTGGAGCTAATCCTGTGCACTTTTATCTACAGGCTTGCTCATAAAAGATTGCAGTCCTATGTGTGATGATGATAATTAATAATAATAATAATAATAATAATAATAATAATAATAAATTCTGTTTAATCTCGAGGAATTCAAGCAGATTACAGCAATAAAAGAAGATACAATTAAAAGAAAAAAAGCATTAAAAGTTCCAAGATCCCCATCCCCCCGTCATAAAAGCATAATAAACGCTAAAAAGAGATTAAACCAAAAAAGAGCTTTAAAACAATAGTGTACAATAACAATGAAAATGAGATAAAATTTCAAGCGGAGACCAGGTATAGTAAGAGGTAAAGATGGAAAATAATGGGAGAGGGGGAGAGGGGAGGCAGGTAAACAAGGATGTTTTTTTTTTTACGTTATCGCATATCAGACATATCAAACATCTATACCCTAACTACTGGAAGCAACCTAATTACAATCCAGACGTAAGCATTATGGCATACATAACCTCTTCTAAACCTAGTATTTCTAACTTCTTCCTTACTTCCTATACCTTAAAAAACTTCCCCAGCTTTTATCTTCTGCACTACTTACCCCCCCTTCCAATCTTCTTCATCCATCCTAACATTCATACAACTTCCTTTCCTTTTCCCACTGTTTGTATCATGTATAACCAATAGTGACTTTCTATTCTCCAGTATATCATTTGTAACTTCACCCATATATATAAGACTAAAATATATGAATAAAAAGAGTTGTTGAGATTACCTTGACTTAATCCGCTAATACTAAGTAATCACTTCAGTTTCAAATCTCGGCAGTCATATCTGTTTCGAATTATTCCAACATATCATAACAATCCTTTATCTGCTATATTTAAGTAACAGTTCTCTTACATTCTAAATAACACCCAATTACAGCCCCTCGTTGCATCGTCCAATCCTTAAGCTGACCAGATCTTTTGTAAATACTCTGTTACAGGTTTCCAATTTTCATCTATCATGTCTGCTGGTTTTCCTCTTAAAATTTGCGTTAGCTTGTCCATCTCTATTACTTCATACAGGTGTAGAAAGAGTGATGTCAAAGTTTGATAAATTCGGGGCAATTGTGGGATGTAAAATAAACAGAGATAAATCAGCTTTCTTAACCAAAAATTTAACACCTGTGGAAGAAAAAGAGTTAGCGGACCGGACAGGCATACAGTCCCAGAGATTTGTGAAATATTTAGGAATAAACCTCTCTAATGACAACAGAAATTTATTCGAAAAAAATTATAAGCCAACATGGGAAAGAATAATGGGAGATATGAGGAGATGGAGTAGGACTAGGCTATCTCTTTTTGGAAGGATGGAAGCAATTAAACTCTCAATACTCCCTAGATTGATCTTTTATTTCCAAACGATCCCAATCATGATAAAGAAAAAAATATTCAAGAATTGGCATAAAGAAATTTCATCTTTCATTTGGCAAGGGAAAAAACCTAGATCCCGATTAAAAATATTACAAGATGCAAAACAAAGAGGCAGTCTGGCTATTCCAAATTTTGAATTATATTACGACTCCTGCTGTTTAATGTGGTTACGAGATTGGATCACTTTGGAAAATACCAATCTGTTAGCTATCGAAGGTGTAGGCCTCCGATTTGGATGGCACGCCTATCTAATTTATGATAAAGTGAAAATTAACCCTGATGTAAACAACCACTGTATCAGAAGGTCCTTATTAGAGGTCTGGAAAAAGTACAAGAAGCGCTGGATAACTAAATTGCCAGACTGGGTGTCCCCCACAGAGGCCTTTCAGAGAAGAGATACCATCCAGAACGAAAAATGGCTCACATACAATACATTGTTAAAATTCAAGGGGAGAGAAATAAAACTAAAATCCAAAGAAGAATTAGAAATGGAAGGATTTAAGATTGACTGGTTCCCTTACAGACAAATTCATGAGAGATTTTATTTAGACAAAAAACACTGGGGATTTAATGGGAAGAATAAGAGCCCTGAAATTTTTAAAATTATTTTGGCGGAGAAGAAAGGTATGATTCGGAGAACATATGATTTATTACTGAGAGAAGATCTAGAATCAGAAACGGTAAAGGAAGTGATGGTCAAATGGGCCAGGAATATTGGTCATGACATAAAATTGGCAGAATGGGAAAAATCATGGCGGAACATTAGGAAATACACCGTTTCACAACAAATCAGAGAAAATTGTTATAAACTTTTTTTTCGATGGTACTTGACTCCCGACATCATCTCTAAAATTTATAAAAACAGCAGCAATTTCTGCTGGAAATGTAAAAAAGAGCCTGGCACTTTCTTCCATTGTTGGTGGTCTTGCGTGAAGGTGGGGAAGTATTGGGACATGATTAATTCAACACTATCAGAAATGTTAAAAATCCCATTACAGAAAAAACCGGAACTGTATTTACTTAATATGATTGATGTAAATCTGGAAAAAGATTTTGGTATAATTTTGTTTTACTCGATTACCACAGCAAGAATCCTGCTAGCTCAAAAATGGAAGAATGGAGAGATCCCAGACAAGAAAGAATGGTTATCCAACCTCTATGAAGTAAACAAGGATGTTTTAAGCCAGAAAGACCTGCCAGAAGATATCGTTCTTAATAGCCTTCTTAAAGGTTTCCAAGGTAGTAATCTGATGGATCTCATCCGGCAGGTCATTCCAGAGTCTAGGAGCAGCTGCAGAAAAGGAATGCTGGGTCACTGCAGAAAGTCTAGTCCTCTTCGGTTGAAGGAGATTCTTCCCAGTGGAGCAGAGAGTGCAGGGAGGATGATAAGGGAGAAGGCGCTCCCGCAAGAAGTCAGAAACCCAGGCCAATTAGGGCTTTAAAGGTTAAAACCAATACTTTGTATCTTGCCCGGAAACTGATAGGCAGCCAGTAAAGGGATTTTAAAATAGGAGTGATATGGGCAGATCTAGGTGTGCCAGTAACCAGCCTGGCTGACATATTCTGTACCAATTGAAGTTTCCAAACTTGACACAAAGGTAGCCCCATGTAGAGCGCATTACAGAAGTCAAGCTGAGAGGTTACCAGCGCATGTACCAATGTTTCAAGGTCTTCCCACTCCAGGAAGGGTCGCAGCTGGCATATCAGCTGAAATTGAAAGCAAGTGCTCCTGACTGTGGCATCCACCTGAGCCATCAGATGGAGAGACAAGTCTAGGAGCACCCCCAGGCTGCGAACAGAATCCTTCAGGGGAAGTGTGACCTTGTCCAGAACTGGCTGACATAACTCCATTCCCGGATTAGGGGGTCCCCATTGCAAGTACCTCCGTCTTACCTGGATTCAACTTGAGTTTGTTTTCCCTCATCCAGTCCATTACCGCATTAAGACAGGCATTTAGAGGAGAGATGCCATCCTTAGTCACTGCATCAGTCTGAGACACAGAGAAATATATTTGAGTGTCATCAGCGTACTGATAACACCTCACCCCATGTCTCCGGATGATCTCACCCAGCAGCTTCATGTATTGTTTTTTAAAAAGTTGAATACACTGCTGCTCTTTGCATCATCCTGTTGGGATGTTCATTTTATGAGCTTTTACATGTTAGTTTCTTCTGTTCTAAAGGATAATGCTGGTTTATGCCGTGTAATTCCAGAACCAATGTTTGGTTTACCAAAGAGCTTGTGTAAAATCAGTCTTTTTTTTTTAAAAAAAAAATCTGAATAGCAAATTACAATGCTGTCTCACAACCTGCTTTAAAATTCTTTGTTTTAAACAATCCATCTCAAGCTGTCTGATGTGAAAGACCAGCCAAGAACTGGTACCATATTTGTGCACACTGGCTACAATTGTTTCTTTACTCTAAACTTGAAAAGGACAAACAACCAATGAATCATGGACCTGTATTGGTCCATTGACTACCATTATGAGTAGCACCATTTTAAAAGATTATTGCTATAAAGCAATACAGTTGTTATTTTGGAAATGAAATAATAGAAACATAGAGCTGGAAGAGACCCCAAGGGCCATCCAGTCCAACCCCTGCCATGCAGGCACTTACAATCACAGCACCCCCAACAGATGGCCATCCAGCCTCTGTTTAAAGACCTCCAAGGAAGAAGACTCCACTACACTCTGACGGAGTGTATTCCACTGTCGAGCAGCTCTTACTGTCAGGACGTTCCTCCTAATGTTGAAGTAGAATCTCTTTTCCTGTAGTTTGAATCTATTGTTCTGTGTCCTATTCTCTGAAGCAGCAGAAAACAAGCTTGTTCCATCTCCAATGTGACAGTCCTTCAAATACTTAAACAGGGCTATCATATCACCTCTTAACCTTCTCCAGGCTAAACATCCTCAGCTCCCTAAGTTGTTTCTCATAGGGCATGGTTTCCAGGCCCTTCACCATGTTAGTCACCCTCCTTTGGACACGCACCAGTGTCCTTTTTGAAATGAGCCCTGGTGGCGCAATGGTTAAATGCCTGTACTGCAGCCACTCACTCAAAACCATAAAGTTGCGAGTTCAATACCAGCTAAAGGGCTCAAGCTCACTCAGGCTTGCATCCTTCCTGAGATGGATGGATTTTTAATATTAATATCCCCACCGTAGAATCCCACAACATTCCGAGGTCACTAAAATGAGTACCCAGCTTGTTGGAGGCAATGAGCTTAGCTTACACTTTGTAAACTGCTTAGGAGAGCTTAAGTGCACTGATAAGCGGTATAGAAATGTACGTGCTATTGCTAATTGTGGTGCCCAGAATTGGACACAATATTCCAGGCAGGGCCTGACCAAAGCAGAATAGAATAGCACTATTACTTCTCTTGATCTAGACACTATACTTCCATTGAAGCAGCCTAAAATTGCATTGGCCTTGTTAGCTGCCATATCACACTGTTGACTCATGTTCAACTTGTGGTCTACTAGGACTCCTAGATCCTTTTCACATGTCATTGTATCAAGCCAGGTGTCCCCCATCCTATATATATGCATTTAATTTTTTTCTGGCTAAGTGAAATACCTTACATTTTTTGCTGTTGAAATTCATTTTGTTAGTTTTGGCCCAGCTTTCTAATCTATTCAGGTCATTTTGAATTTTGATCCTGTCGTCTGGGGTATTAGCCACTCCTCCTAATTTGGTGTTGTGTGCAAATTTGATAAGCATGTCTTCTATTCTTTCATCCATGTCATTGATAAAGATGTTGAGTAGAACTGGGCCCAGGACAGAACCCTGTGGCACCCCACTGCTCACTTCCAAGATGAAGAGGAGCCATTGCTGAGTACCCTTTGGGTTTGGCCAGTCAACCAATGACAAATCTACCTAGCGGTTGCATTGTCTAGCACACATTTTACTAGCTTATTTGCCAGAATACTTTAGGGGACTTTGTCAAAGGTCTTACTGAAATCAAAATGTGCTATATCTAGCTTTTCCTTCATCTACCATTTCAACATGTTAATGGGCATTTGGAATAAGCTATGTGGAATTCTGTTGGATTTACATAATTATTTTTAGATCTTTATATAAAACCTTCCTTTCATTTCCTAAATGTGGGTGTTTTCTGTGTTTATCTACCATTGTAGTCAAACCTTCCCAACTGGCAAAACTTACTCCAAAGTGATCAGTAGCCCCCATAGGTAATTTCATTTGACGTTTCATTTGTTTACATTAGTAATTTGAATAGAAACCCAATAGGTGACCCTAGGCAAGTCACACTCTCTCAACCTCAGAGGAAGGCAAAGGCAACCCCCTCTGAACCAATCTTGCCAAGAAACCCCCATGATAAGTTGGAAATTACTTGAATGAACACAAGAACAATTTGAATCTAAATCTAAATTGGTTAAAATGTACATACTGAAATCCCTCACTTCTCTCCTTATGTCCATTAATAACAGCTTCCACAAGGGGCACATTCCAGATTAAAAGACCTAATTAGCCCCATTCATGAAACTGCCCATATGATATATTATATAAATCTAGATTACAGAGGAAAAATATATTCAATTATGCTTGAAGGCACTTTAACGAAAACCAAATCTATCCATAATCTAATTAGTTTTTATCTCACTAATGAATGAGAATGTAATAAATATTTATAGGATGCTTGAGGTTGCTAATAGCTCAGTCCCACAAAGAGGAGAAAAGGAAACTGCTAAGAGGCAGATCATAGCATGCAGGCAATTTCCTGTTTTCTTGTGTGTATTTTTGGGTCATGGGAAACATGCCAACCAATGACATGTAAATACAGCCCCACTTCCCAACAAACCTCTGGACATTTTTTGACTCTTTCTTGTGGCTTAATTATTTGATTAGCTTTCCCCCCAACATATTTGTTTAAAAAGTTCTATAGCTAATCTTTGAAGCTCCAAATAAAGTGTATAATGCAATAGTAGCACTTATATTAACTAATATAGAATTTAAAATCCCTTTTGCTAACATAGATAAAAAGCACTTTCAGTGCTTTCAGCTACATGTTAAGGAAAGGGGAAAGAAGCCTAAAGAATCAGTCCATTCACAAAGGACTTGCACCCAAGTGTTGGACTAGGACTCTGTGTTACCAGAGTTCAAATCCCTGCTCAGCTGTGGAAACCTATTGAGTGACCTGTGGCAAGACACACTCAACTGCAAAGGAAGGCCACAGCAAACATCTTCTGAGCAAATCTTGCCAAGAAAATCCTATGGTGTGGTTACGATAAGTCAGAAATTACTTGAAGGCACACAACAACCAACCAGCTACCCAAGACCAGATCTATATGTGGTTAACAACTCTTCTTCTGCACCTAGTGACCACATTTTGACTTCAGCAAGAATTAAAGTGCAGCAGTATTGACTCCATCAAGAGACTCACACCTAAGGCAAGCCAAGATTCAGGAAAAGAGCTCATAAATGTCAGGAAGAAACTCTTCTAGAACATGGCCACATAGCCCGAAAAACCCACAAAAACTATGGATGCCAGCCATGAAAGCCTTTGACTTCACAGCTCATAAACCTCCTCTCTCATCCCAGGAAGACACAGTGATTCTGCCAGACTTCTCCTTTTTATAAATCTCAGATGCTTGTTCGTATTTGTCTTGGCTTTTGGCTTGTGAATGGCAGTGAAATCTGAGAGGCAAAATGAGCTCAAGCTTGGCTCTCCTTTCTTCAGTCTGTGAACGAACATGGTAAAGTTGACAATCTACCAGAGTCACAGTCCATATCCTGGAAAGGCATCTGCTAATGGAAAGATGATTTCATGATCCATCTCCTTTCTGTCCACAAATGCTGACTTCTGCTAAGACCAATTCACCTGCTAACATACAAATCCATTATTTCCTACTTCCAGCCTCAAGAACATTGGAGTTTCCACTTTGCTTTGTTTTGTTGTTGTTGTTTCATTTTTACTGTTTATGTATAGCTTTGCAAATTGGCATTTGTGGAATAGTGTAATGCCTGACTTTTCCTTTTCTTTTAACATGACAATAAAGTTTTAAAAGAAAAAAAAGGAAAACTCAAACTTCATGAGACACAAGACATGCCGTTAGAAAGCATAGCTTGGAATATTTACTTTTTTGGACAACTCCCAGAACCCCAGCAGGTTCTAGGAATTGTAGTCTCAAAAGGGTAGAGAAACTTTGTCTTTCTCCCATTTCCGTGTGGTTCCAATCTATATTAGGGTCCCTCTACCAACTAGGAGAAAGCTCCTTCTGATGACAGACCAGGTGATGAAGAGGACTTATGACAGATATATTTTCTTGAAAAATATCCATATCACATATAATGCAACTATAATTCCATAGAAGGAGAAATGCCCTGCATGCCATTAACTGAACTAAATTGTTGCTTCAAAGATGCTCATTGCCCCATGGACAGAAACCAATGTATACCCAAAGGTGCATCAATATAGATAAATTACCAAACGGAAGCTACTCTGTCTTCGTTATATTATGAGACAACACAACTCATTGGAAAAGTTGATAATGCTTGGTAACAGTGTTTTTTGAAGGTTGCATTCACTATGAACTCAAAGCTGACTTAACAGCAATTAATAACAACATTAGCAATCTAAAGATGTGACATGTCTAAAAGCCCCCATTATAAATTTCTCAGGAAACTTACAGAGCAATATTAAAAAATGTACTCTATTTTTCTTTAAAAAAAACCCCAAAAACCCATGCCTCTTTATTTTCTGCTGGGAGCAGTGATTTGGGCAACTGAGTAACTGTGTACTAAAATACCGGTACTCTAAAGAAAGAAATGCATGGAAATTTTGCAAACACACAGAGTCATCTTCAGTGTGTGAAATTATGTGGGTGTTGTTCTGATTAACATTGTTGTTAACTGCCATCAACTTATGGCGACCCTAGGAATTAGAGACCTTCAAGTCACCCTATCTTCAACAGACCTGTGCAGGTCCTGCAGACTCAGGGTCGTGGCTTCCTTGATTGAGTCTATCCATCTGGAATGTGGTCTTTCTTTTTTCCTACTGCCTTCTACCTTACCAAGCGTTATGGACCTTTGAAGTGAGTAATGCCTTCTGATGTTATGGCCAAAGTACAACAGCCTCTTAGTCATCTTGGCTTCTAGGAAGAGTTCAGACTTATTTACTCTAGGACCCATTTATTTGTCTTTTTAGCAGCCCGTGATATTTGCAGAAGTTTTCTCCAACACATTTCAAATGAGCTGATTTTCTTCCTGTCTTCACTGTTCAGCTGATTAACATTTTGTTGTTAACTGCCCTCGAGTCTGCCCTGGCTCATGGTGACCCTCTGGATGAGACACCTCCAACACTTCTATCCTCCTCTGCTCTGCTCAGTCCACACAATCCATGCCTGTGACTCCTCTGGCTGAGTCCATCCATGTTGCTGGCAGTCTTCCCCTCCTCCTTCTCCCCTCTACCTTTCCTAGCATTATTGTTTTTTCTAGTGATCCATGTCTTCTCATTATGTGGCCAAAGTATGACAGTCTCAATTTGATCATCTTGGCTTCCAAGGAGAGTTCTGGCTTGATCTGTATAAGGACTCATTTGTTTGACTTTTTGGCTGTCCGTAGTATTCTAAGCACTCTTTTCCAGCACCACATCTTGAATGCGTTGATTTTCCTTTTTCCTTTTGTCTGGTTCTTATTGCATATATTTAAAAAAGGATTGCAAAGTGAAATTCTCAGTAATGTATATGCACATAATCTTTTAGAAGTGTTACAACAGCGTGTAGAAAGAAGCTTGCCTCAGTGCATGGGACTGAGCCAAATGGCATGACCTACAAGTCCTTCAGGCTTGAGCTTCTGGGTTTGGGTGTTGTTGTTTTTAAAAGAACCTCATGCTATATATAACCAGGGAAGCAACTGGAAGACTCTCTAGCTGTGAAACACTATGGAGAAATGAGTATGCAAAGGGATCTTGTAACACCTTTGAGACTAACTGTGTGAAAGAAGTTGTAGTATAAGCTTTCCTAGACTAGATCTACTTCTTCAGATGCATGGGGAAAAGAGGAAGGCAAGGGTTTGTTGTTATGTGGCTTCAAGTCATTTCCAACTTCTGGCAACCCTAATAGGTTTTTCTGGGGCTGAGTGTGTGTGACTCACCCAAGGTCACCCAATGGGTTTCCATGTCTAAGTGGGGAATCAAACCCTGGTTTCCAGAGTTGCAGCCCAACACTCAAAACACTATGCCATGCTGGCTCGCTAGGCAACAGTTTGTTGTTGTTATTGTTGTTGTGTGCCTCCAAGTCATTTTTGGCTTGTGGCAGGGTGACTGGATGTTCTCATTTTTCAGGATACGCTCTACATTTCAACCATCTGTCCAGGATTAATTCCAAAATGTCCTCCATTTTGAGCATGACCAAGAAGCCTTATTGAGTAACACCATGTTTGCTGTCCTTTTCCCCTCTGAGAAACAAATGCACCCTGAGCTCTGGGGACAAGTCTTCTCTCCTGCTCCTAGGAAAAAGGAATTTTAGAAGGATCCATTCTATCCCCTTATTTGCAGTGAAGAAAGGATAATAATAATAATAATAATAATAATAATAATAATAATATACACAATATATAATATAACTACAGTATAAATAAACCATATGAAATGAATTTATACTTATACAGTATGTTTTTAGCTTTTATTTTCTAATGTAATACATTTTTCATGAATGGATATTTTGTGGTGTCTTGTCCTCCGTTGCAATTATGACACCTGGTCACCATGGCTTATGATGACAGTAAGGTGACCCTGGCATGCGTTTTTCTTGGCATGTTTAGGCAGCAGTAAGGTATTGTTGTTAACTGCCCTCAAGTCTCTCTCCTCATGGCACTCCTGTGGAAGAGACACCTCCGAGACCCCCTGCCCCCCACTGTTCTCCTCAGATCCTGCAGATTCAGGCCCATCAGAAAAGAGAATAATGCTGGGAAAGGCTGAGGGTGGAAGAAAGAGAAGAAGACCGCATGCCAGATGGATGGACTCAGTCAGTCTACCCAGCTGGCATGTGGCCTTCCTGTTCCTTCTACGCTCAACCTTTCCCAGCATTTGTGTCTTTTCAAATGAGTCATGCCTTCTTGGGATATGACCAAAGTGTGACAGCCTTAGTCTAGTCCTCTTGGCTTCCAGGGAGATTTGTGGGTTGATCTGTTCAAGGACCCATTTGTTTGTCCTTTTGGCCATCAACAGTATTATCCCCAGCCCTCTTCTCCAGCACCACATCTCAAAGAGAATTGGTTTTCTTCTTATCTGCCTTCTTCACTATCCATCTCTTGCATCCATTTGTGGGGTAATAGGGAATACAATGCCTTGGACTATTCTAACTTTTGTTCTAAGTTGTATATCTTTGCACTTCAGCTTGTTTTCTAGCTCTTTCATGACTGCCCTCCCCATTCCTAGTCTTCTTCTTATCTCTTGGCTGAAGCCTCCATTCTGTTCAATGTTGGATCCCAGGTACAATAAATCTTTATCTAGGTCCATCAATGATTCTCTCTGGGCAAGTGTTCCCCACTGACCCTCAGGGCAAGCACCGTGTTCTCCCTGTTCAGGGCAAGGGCTGCCATTGGTTTTCACTTATCTATTTCCTTTTAGCGAGCCCCACCACAAACCCTCTCCCAGGGCCAGGGCCAGGGCCAGGGCTGCGAACTGAAAGGCCTCCTGCAGTGGCCCCCAAACCGTGCCCTTTAAGAGAACTTTGGACTTCATCTCCCAGGAGCCTCAGCCACGTTGGCCTACAGCCTGGCATTCTGGGAGCTGAAGTCCAAAACACCCCTCACACAGAGCACAGCTTGGGGAGCGTCGCCTTTCCCCCAGGAGACGGAGCGACCCTCTCTCCCTCCCTCTCCCTGGATGTGGAATGTTACCTCCCCCCCCCGCGGTGCCCATTTGGACTCTTCCGCCTCCTTGCTCTCCCTTGGCGGCGGAGGCGGGAAAGGGGGCGGTGTCTGCGGAGTCCCCTCCGACGGGGGAGGGGTGTTCATCCTGCGTCACGTGGTCCCTCCCTCCCTCCCTGGGCGCTGGTGCCGGTGAGGAGCCGGTGGCCGAGGGAGCGCCATGGCCTTGTTGCGGAGGCTGAGGGAGGAAGAAGGAGGCGGAAGCGGGCGCCCTGAAGAGGAGGAGGAGGAAGGAGGACCCCCCGGAGGCCCGGGAATGCTGCAGCCGCCTCCCCCTCCGGCTCCCCCTCCGCTGCTGCCCTGGGACCGCTTCTCGGCCTGGCTCCACTGCGTCTGCGTGGTGGGCTTCGACCTGGAGCTGGGGCAGGCGGTGGAGGTGAGGCTGATGCTGCTGCTGCTGGGAGACGGAATGGAGGGCGCCCCCTCTCCTTCTCCCTTTGCCCTGTCGCCCCCAGCCCTCTTCGGCCTCTAACGGCCCCAAGGGCCCCCTCCTCCTCCAGGACCCATTCCCCCCTTCCCCCTTCTGCCCAGCAGCGAGTCAGTCCCAGGTGTCCTCCATTTAGAGCATGACCAGGGAGACCTGTCTCCCATTCCCCCCTTCTGTCCAAGAGGGACTCCCAAGTGTCTTCCGCAGCTTCTACCCCTCCATCCCCACTTTCCCCCCAGGAGGGACTCCCATTTTGAGCGTGATCCTTCTCCTTTGCTAGGATCTGTCCTCCATTTCCTTCTGCCCAGGAGGAGGGAGTCCCAGGTGTCCTCCATTCAGAGCATGGCCATGGTGATCAGAAGTGGTCCTCCTCCCTTTCCACCTTCTGCCCCGGGAGGAAGATCAGATGTCTTACCTTTTGAGCCCAGCCAAGAAGCCTGGATTTATATCAGGTGTTTCGAGCTTTTATTTCGGCCATGTCCTCCATTGTGTGCTGCCTTCACCTCCCTCACCCTTCTTTCCCAGGACCTGTCCTCCATGTCCAGGCATGCAGCTGAGGAAGCAGGGTCAAGTCTATGAAAACCCATGCGCCTGGCTTCTTTCTTTCTTTCTTTCTTCCTTCCTTCCAGTGGGTCTGAAAGGTGCTACAAGGTCCCCTGGGATATTGATTTCCCAGACTAACATGGCTGTGTCTTTGAATGCCAGCCCCAGAAGGGAAAGGGCTTAGGAAGAGGCTCAGGGCTTTATTAGATGTCCTGCCTTGAAATCTGTGTGGTTTGACAAAGAAGTGGCCAGGCTTTTGAAGGCAGAAATTGTGATGATGGCATTTACTATCACTTTCATAAGGAAAGTGATAGTATAACTCAGAACAGACAGTCATTTCTAGTAACTGTCTGGACAATTAACTCTCCCATATACATAGCTTTTCATTTGATCTCTTCTTAATGAGTTTTAGCATTGACTTTAGTTGTGATTTGGGCACCGTCTTGAGCACATTTTTGAATGAAAAGACACAGATGTAAATTTAACATAAATAGGTTTAACTACCACAACTTTTGCAAAATACATGATTAGAAAGAGAATTCAAAATATATTTGGACTGTTAAATAGATATGCCTGTTTATTGATTGCATCATTCACTTTATGTTGTTCTTGTTGTGTGCCTTGGAGTCGTTTCTGACTTCTGGTGACCCTAAGGTCTCCCTGTCATAGGGTTTTCTTGGCAAGTTTCTTCAGAGGTAGTTTACCATTGCCATTGCAACACTGAGAGAGTGTGACCTGTGTGGTTCATGTACAGTTACCCAATTATATTGCTGTAAGGTGGTGGGTCAAGCTGAAAGAAAGGATGACTTGCTCCGCACAAGGCCACATACACATGTGCTTTGTTGCTGAAGACCGTTCTGCAACTGAATCACAGGTACAGTATTACATTAGTATTCAGTAAGGCTGAAAACTATGAAGAGAAGTTTTGTGTCCTCAGACTTACTAAACACATAGTGGACACACACATAGAAATTTGTGAATGGTTCTCTTCCACAAATCTCTGTATTTTTGCACATATATTTTTTCAAACTTTCATCCATCATTAATGGATAGGTATGACAGAAAGATTAAATGGTGGGGAGGGGGAAGAAGACCATTGGGGGCCTTGTCTGGAAGTGTTGCTATTGGATTGCGCTGTAAATAATTTGGAAACATATTTTCCTGTTGTAGGATCCAAGCCTCACTTTTTGGTACCTGTAGAAACTAGCAGAAAGCCAGCATGGCATCGTGGTTGAGTGTTGGACTAGGACTCTGGAGACCACAATTTTATCCTCAGCTCAACCATGAAACCCACTGGGCAAGTCACACTCTCTCAACCTCAGGCCGGTGGTGACAAACCCCTTCTGAACAAACTTGTCAAGAAAACCCTATCACAGTTAAGCCTTAGGGTCACCATAAGTCAGAAACAACTTTAAAGCACACAACAGCAGCAACAACAGAACCTTGTACAGTAGGCAGCCCCTTCCACAGTGACACACCAACCTCTCACCCCATAATGCAGTTTCAAGGACCATGGAAACATTTGTTTTTATTCTGAATGTACTGCTTCGTTGTCCACATTTGTGAAAATCTTGTTTCTTTCTTTCCCAGCTGGGGAATCCTAGAATTTTGCTGTTTTGTAACTTTTTGGTTATTTATAAAAGCAGTATCTTGTGAATGTATTGACCTTTTAATTCAGATAGACCAAAGTGGCTATAAACATTAGGTCTGTTAGCTTTAAATCATGGTTTTTATGGCCTTTCTCACTGCAAAATCATGAATTTCTTCCTCCATTCGATCTCTGCTACAAGTTCACATTCAGTAGGCAAGATGATGGTAACCTACTGTTTTTCTTGAGTGCTAGTTTGCTGAAACCTCTTTCAGCTTCTGACAGAGTCACTGAATACTCCCTCCATCAGGTTATGCTGTGAATATGGCATGTCCTGGAAAATTTGATGTTTCTTGTAAAAATCCTTGACTGGTATATGGCAGATAGTGAATATTTTCTAAAAGTAGACTTGTTATATGGTATGTTTTTTAAAGTACAACATCCATAAGGATGATTCTGAGAAGGATCTCTAGGATACTTGTGAAGTAGATATTTAGAAGAAGCTTCCAGTTCCGAAGACCCTGGTATCATATTTTAGCAGTGAATGGAAAACAAAAAAATTGCTAATTGCTTTAAATCTGTGTTCTAACATGCATATGTTACTGTCCAAAGTTGTACTGGGATTGTGAGTTAATGAGAATGAGAGACTCTGTGTATATGAATTCAGTTATTTTCTGTTAGCAGTTTTGGATGGAAAAAAGTGTGTGTCTATGTGTTTGTATTTTAAAAAGCATGTATTTTAAATACAGTCGCCCCTTGGAACTCACAGGGGACCTGTTCCAGACCTCCTGTGAGTTCCAAATCTTGCGCATATTCAAGCGCATGCATTCCTCCGTGGATTTCCAAGTCCACAGATTTCAAGTCTGTGGACTTGGAGGGGTGATTGTAAATATAGTATGTAAAAATCACACCTGTGTTACTGTGCATATTAGCTTTCCACATCTAAATCCAGGTATGCTTGCTATATGACACTGGTGTTTGTGTCTGGAAGACTTAAATTTTAAAAGGACTTAAATCTTTGTTTTTTGCTTGTGAACTCTAACAGTTTTTTGTGAAGTTAGGTTAGGTTTTCTGGAATTAGGTTTGTGTTTTAGTGCATGTGTGTTCTTGTCTTCCACTTTTACTGTATCAACTTGTATTACTCATGGGAATGAGTAAAATTTTACAGCTTTTGTGACGTGATCCATCATAGTGGTGTGGAGATTTTCTGTGTTAATACTACATCGTAGCAATAGACTAGGCGCCCCAAGGAAGGAACTATTGGTTCTGTTTGGTGATAGTCTGAATTCTAGTCATATAAGACCTACCATAGCCAATTACAAAATTGTAACCCATTCACAAGTATTATAGAGTCAAATACTGAAATCAAGTGATCCAGTATCAAGTATGATAAGCCAGTACAACAAACTTGTGAATGTATATTGCAGTTGGAAAGACCAAATCTATGCATGCCATACTCTGTTTTCAGTAGTCTTTGATAGGCAAGCAAAGAAATGTGCTTCTTATAAGAATTTTCTATCATATTGCCACTCTAAAAAGTCAATGTGGTGGTTAATGTTATAACTGAAAATAGGAAATATATAAGTGAAACTCGATAGCCTTGAGAAAACTCAGGTCCATCATACCTCAGTTTAAGCTTCCATACAGGACTATTGCAAGAATGAAATGGGTCAACGGTGTCATCTCCCCCTGGCAAATTGTATCCCAGAAGCCTTTGCCGGCTTCACCTCAAAACAGAAAATGACACCTTTCTACAAACAAAAGGGCTCCTTTTTTGAGAGTGGGAAATAGGATCCTGTGAAACTCCCTGCTCTAGAGTTGAGTGATGCTCCCCAATCACACCTTCCTTTTAAATCTTATATGTCACTCTGGAGAACCTCCCAACTCTTCTGAGTAAATTTTCAGGGGCATAATTTCTTGAAGAAGGGAGGAGAAATCCATGAAAAGAAACACTTTCTCTTTTTGCCTGTAGGATCTTTCTTTGCTGTGTAAGTATGTTACATAATTGGAAACACAATTGGCCCTCCATTTTCGCGCAGGATCTGTTCCGGACCCCCCCCCCTCGAAAACAGAGACTCTCAGATATTCAAGCCCCATAGGCTTGAATGGGGCATGTGCCCATGAATATGTGCAGGGCACGCACCATGGGGGTGCACCCCATGGATAATAATGGAGATCGCCCCTCCCTGAATACTCAAGAGCATGGATCTCAAGTCTGCGAGAAAGGAGGGGTGACTGTACTGTTCCTATGCTAAGAATACTATGAATTTAAGACTGAATCTTCCCATTACATTTTTAGTGCAAAATCTTAAATGTCAGCTCTCCCCTAAACAGAAATTAATTGGGCTTGGTATCATGCACATATGTTGACTGGAACACATATTTGAATTGAAATTGTTCTTTTCTACATTATATGTAGAATTATATGTAGGTTCATCGCTATATGTGAGAATAGTTTTAAGAGTTTACTTACAAATAATGAGAGAAATTACATTCCATGGACATGAATTTGTAGAATTACTGTGTATATCCGACTATAAGCCAACCTCGTGTATAAGCTGAGGCCTGGTTTTGGGGCCAAAATTATGGATTTTGATATGAGGGTACAATTTAGATGTATGTAACAAAGGATGTAAAGGACAAAGCAAAGACATCAG
Organism: Sceloporus undulatus; assembly: GCF_019175285.1. Taxonomy (NCBI): domain Eukaryota; kingdom Metazoa; phylum Chordata; class Lepidosauria; order Squamata; family Phrynosomatidae; genus Sceloporus; species Sceloporus undulatus. The sequence continues at coordinate 57,485,000 of NC_056523.1, forward strand.
CAAAGCACCAATGACCACACACACTCACACACGCTTGACAAAGCAGGAACACACACATACACACAAACACACATGCAGTCTGTCTTCCTGCCTGGGCAGCAGCCCCTAAAGTATGGATAATGGAGTGTTGGAGGGGCACTTCTTTTAGGACCTTTCTGAACAGTATTATCATATTGACCCGTATATAAGTCGATCCAGGATTTTGGCAACAATTGTTCGGCATAAATTCTTCAACTTATAGACAAGTATGTAGAGTAGTGACTTTAATGCCTAAGATAGCATTTTACTTTGCAGTAGGAAATTAATGAAACAAGCCTATAAAACCTCATTATGATATCAATTCTTAACCCATATCTGTTAAGCCACTGTCCATTTTCAAGTAGACAAGTCTCAAGTAACTGTGAGGATTGTCCTAAGAGAGATGGGTCTAAACTTACTGTTAAATCACTTTACTGCTTAATATTATATCATATATGCTCAACTATAAGTGAACCTCATGTATAAATCGAGGACAGATTTTGGGGCCAAAATTATGGCTTTTGATATGACTCGTGGATAAGTCAAGGGTAAAACTTAAGGGCATGTGACAAAGGATGTAAAGAATGAAGCAAAGGGAAACGATGCCAAACAGCTTACAAAATTCAAGCAGACATCACTGTACTCACACTAAAGACTGGATGGATGAGAGAATAGAGGGGATTCAGTGCTTCCAGGACAGATTAAGCGCTTGCCTTTCATCAAAGGCTGGTTTCTTTTTTTTGTAAGAGTTACAGTATGGCACTTACATTGACCCATGGATAAATCAACTCAGGTTTTTGGGGTCAATTTTTTGACTAAAATTTCTAGACATACATGAGTATATATGGTAATTCACTGCTAATGGCAGACTTTTATTTCTTCACTTCATTTATTTTAATGAGGAAAATATATCAGTTTTGAAATGTATGTTCTAAGCTCTCTAATTCAAATTGATAATAGTGATTTTTGTGGAAGATGTAGAAGAATGCTAGTCTTCACCCTGTGCTACATTAGTGGGCCATTGGTATCTAATGGAGTTTGGTTCCATTATCCCCATGGATACCAAAATCTATGGATGCTACAGTCTCATTATACTGTATACACTGGGAATGCAAAATGGTTTCCCTTGTATAAAATGGCAAAAATCAAGGTTTGCTTTTTGGAATTATTGGAGAATATTTTCAAGCTGTGGATGATTCAATCTATGGATGCAGGAGCCATGGATACAGAGGGCCGACTGCATTTTAAACTGCCAATTCTCCACGCTACTGATTGCTTCAGTAAAACACTTTTGCAGAAAAGGTAAACTGAAGTAAATAATCAGACTTAGTTTTTTGATGCTTCAGACGTTTTCTGTAGCAATAGATCTTTTAAATACTGTGAGATTTTTTAAAAAATAATGCTTTGGTAGAGTGGAAAGTTGACAGGTTACTGTTCTAAAGCAAATACTTCTAGGTACACCTAACATATGCATATCTGGTTTATTAGCTTGAGTTTCTAACCGTTGCTAAGTAATGAAAACTTTGTTTGAAAAACAAAAAAGAAAAAAAGCTGAGATACTAAAAATATTAAAAGTTTATAGAATTGCTTTGGCATAGTTTGGGTAATCTTGTAAATTTTGGATGATTGTGAATCGGCAGCATACTTATACATTCATACCTGTGTGCTGATTCCCTTCCTGTTTCTTGGTTATTTTAACTGAATTTTGCTGTGAAACCTGAATTAAGGCAAGTTATGCTTCAGTTATAGTCTCCAAATCATGATTTTTAAAAGTATGGTTTAAACTGCATGCAAAGCATTATTTGGAGAGTAAGTGTGTCAGTTATCACCTGATCTGCACAGCATTGCAAATTGGTTTGGACAGCTTGGAAACAAAAAGGAGAATGGGCTCATGAAGAGAGCCTTCAGACCATTCTTGATTCGCTGGTCCATTCTTGCAAACATGAAGTCCTCCAAATGTTTTGGACTAAAAGCTCCATAGTCAGCCCCAGTCAGCACAGCTAATCTCTGAGAATGGTGGAAGTTGTACAGTAATGTAAAACAGTGCTTTTTGTATATCTGGTGTGACAAACTGTCATTTTTTCCCAACCATTGGGACTGGTACCATAATTGTGCCAGATGATGATGATGATTGCATAGTTTTCTAAAATTTTAATTTGTAGTTCATATCCAAGGTGGCTTACAGTGTATGGTTTAAACAAAATACCTTCAAAATGTGCTGCAGATGGGCAGTCAGTGGCTCATGGCCTGGCACCATTCTGTGGAATACCACTTTGAATAGTACCAGTCTAAAACATCTGGAGGATCCCACATTGGAAAGGCTGTTCTAGTCTACACTGTAGTGTGGTAGAATATCTGACCTGAATCATAAGCAATGCACATGATCCACAGCAGTGTTCAGACCTGTATACCTCTTTCTTCCTCCTTTCATGTGGCCAACAGGAAGGGTTTGGAAGCTTTTATTTTCAGCTTTTATTTAAACCAAGCTAGAATCAAAATTTTGAGTAATGAAAGGGGGATACAGACAGTCAAAAGAAGCTAGATTCAATCCCGCTTTAGATGCATGTCTCGAAGCAGGATTGAATACAGATAGAATGCACTTATGGGGGGGAGAAGAAGCAAGCTTAAAAAGAAACTGATTTTGAAGAACAGGAAAACAAGAAAGAAGGAGGGAAAGGGAAAAGCAATACAAGAACTGAACATATAGTAACAAGATTAAGGAAACTGGCAGGAAATAGGCCCCATTTAAACTTAGAGAAGGAGGAAGAAGACAGTCCTCCATTCTCAGAGACAGTCAGGAAAAAGAAAAATAGGAGGAGAAATAAGAGGTAGAGAAAGGTGTAGAAAAGGGAAATAATTCAAAATGACACTTAAAGTATTGTCATGGAATGTAAATGGTCTTAATTTTAAAGAAAAAAGAAATAAAGTATTTTATTTTTTGAAGAAGCAAAAGGCGAATATAATTTGTTTACAAGAAACACACCTAAGACAGAAAGATATAAGACTGATACAGAACAAAAGCTTAGGTATCCTATACTCCGCCTCTAGTATTCAATCGAAAAAGAAAGGAGTAGTAACTTATATAAACAACATTAAATCCAAAGAAATTTTTAAGGACTCCAAAAATGGGTTATATGTGGCAACGGAGGTGGGGTACAATGTGGTAAAATACTGATATTAAATATATACACCCCACAGGAGAAAAAAGCTAAATTCTTTAATGAAATAAGACAAAAGATAAAAGAATTAGAATATGCTTATGACAAAATAATAATTACAGGGGACTGGAACGGGGTTCTGAACCCTAAGATAGACAGATTAACCCAGGCTAAAAAAAACAATACACAGGGGATACTCCCAAAAGCAGCATATAATTTAATGAAGGATAATTATTTAGTTGATATATGGAGAGTGCAGAACGAAAAGGTAAAAGATTTTACATATTATTCGGGACGATTTAACTCTTGGTCCAGAATTGACTTTACAGTGGTATCCAAATCTTTATGCAAATTTGTAACAAAAACAGAAATAATGCCTAGGATCATTTCCGATCACAGTCCGATTTTACTGCAGCTGAATGAAGGGAAAAAAGAATACTCTTGGCGACTTCAGGAATCTCTTTTAGCGGATGAGAGGATAATAGAAAAGGTTAAAAAAGAAATCAAAGCATATTTTGAACAAAATGATAATCAAGAAACACCAATAGATGTCATATGGGATGCATCAAAGGCAGTAATCAGAGGGCACTTTATTCAGCAAGAAATAAGACAAAGGAAAATTCAGAAAAAGGAAGAAAAAGAGTTAACAGAAAAACTAAAATGTAAAGAAAAAGAACACACAAGGAACCCTAGTAACAACAGATTAAAAGAGGAAATACAATTAATTAGAACACAATTAGAACAAAAAATGACAAAAGAGATTCTAAATAATATAAAAGATTGTAAACATTACCATTTTGAGAATGCAAATAAGGTAGGCAAATGGCTGGCCAATAAACTAAAAAAAGACAAGGCAGGAAAAACAATATTGAAATTAACAGAAAAAAACAAAATATTTACACAGCAAAAAGACTTAATTAGGATTACGGAACAATATTACAAAAAATTGTTTAACAAAGTTAAGGAGGATGAAAATGAGAAAGGAAAAAAAAGGGAATATATTAAAGAATGCCATCTCCAAAAAATATCTAAACACCAATTGGAAAATTTAAACTCACCCATATCTTTGTCCGAGGTTGAAATAGCAATTGAGAGGCTTAAAGTTGATAAAGCGCCAGGCCCAGACGGGTTCACGGCAAAATATTATAAAACATTTAAAGCTGAGATCTCCCCGTGGTTGCATAGAACCATAAAACAAATCGATATAGGGGATATACCCGAAACTTGGAAACAATCATTAACGGTGTTGATCCCCAAAGAAGGAAAAAAACACTGAGGATATAGCAAATTATCGTCCAATCACACTCCTGAATATCGATTATAAGATATACGCGTTTATACTAGCAGAGAGATTAAAAAAATTTCTAAGAGAATGGATCTCGGAAGAGCAAACAGGTTTTCTTCCAGGGAGATACCTAAGAAACAACATACGCACGGTTGTGGACATAATTGAATATTATAATAATCATAAGGACTTAAAATTGGGTTTACTCTTTTTGGACCTAGAAAAGGCATTCGACAATGTAAATTGGGATTTCCTAATGATACTAATGGAAGAATGTGGAATACAAGGGAAAATTCTACAAGGGATACAAAAAATTTACAGAAATCAAGAAACTCAAATAATAGTTAACGGAGAAAAAACAAATAGGTGCATAATATCTAAAGGGACCCGACAGGGATGTCCACTTTCTCCATTATTATTTATCATGATAATGGAAACACTTTGCAAGAAGTTAAAAATGGAAAAAAAGATCAAGGTTCCGAAAACAGAGAATTTTCAATATCATCTACGTGCATACGCAGATGATGTAGTAATATTTCTTGATGATCCGGTAAAGAGCATAAAAAGAGTGGAAAATATCCTGGTAAATTTTGGTAACATAGCAGGGGTTAAAATAAACAAAGGTAAAAGTGGAATAATAACTAAAAACTTAAATTTAAAAGAATTAGTAAAATTAAAAAAGGAATCTGAATTTAAATTAATCGATAGAACTAAATACTTGGGGATAATAATAACTAACAATAATAAGGAACTTTATAAAAATAATTACGAAAGTACGTGGAAAAAAATAAAAGAAGAGTTAGATAACTGGTCCAATAAGTGCCTCTCACTCATGGGAAGGATAGCAACAATACAAATGCAGGTCCTACCTAAAATGTTATTCTTGTTTCAAACACTTCCAATCTTAGAAAATAAACATCCCTTCACACAATGGAATAAAGATATATCAAGGTTTATATGGCGAGGAAGGAAACCCAGAGTGAAATCAAAGGTTTTGCAAGGTAGAAAGGAAAAAGGTGGTTTAGGCCTACCTAACCTTGAGTTATACCATGACGCTTGTGCACTTATATGGGCCAAAGAATGGATACTTCTAGAAAATAAGAAACAACTAGAAATAGAAGCAGTGGGTTTGACTGCAGGTTGGCACGCCTTTCTAATATACGACCACAAAGATGCGAGATTTAATACACATAGTATCAGGAAGGGAATACTTAAAATTTGGAAAAAATATAAGAATTTCCTTTATACTAAATTCCCAAAATGGTCCTCGCCACAAGAGGCCTTTCATAAAGGAGAATACCACGTGAATCATAAATGGATAAAACATGAAGATTGTGTGGTAAATATAAATGGAAAGACAGAAATAAAAAATAAGGAAGATCTAAAAAGAGAAGGGAAAAAGTTTAATTGGTTAAAATATGAACAACTAAAAACAGAAATAAAGAAAGATATAAAAGAGAAGGGTATAGAAATGGAGAAAACAGAATTTGACAAAATCATAATGGGCAAGGAAAAAGGTATAATTAGAAAAATCTATAAAACGTTGCTAGAATTAGATCAGGAAGAAGAAACGATTAAGGTTTCTATGGTTAACTGGATGAAAAACATAGGGAAAACAATTCCTTTAGAAATATGGGAAAGATCCTGGAAGAATACTCAAAAATTTACAAAAGGAAATACTTTGAAAGAAAATTATTATAAAATTATATACAGATGGTACCTGACTCCCTCTAGACTGGCAAAAATGAAAAAAAATATAGACGGAAAATGTTGGAAGTGCAGAGAGAAGTGGGGAACAATGTATCATGTATGGTGGCAGTGTGAAGAAATAAAAAATTTTTGGAAGCAAATACATAAAGAATTACAAGAAATAATGGAAATAAAAATACCTTTATCCCCAGAAATATTTTTACTTAATATGATAAATATACCGCAGAAAAAATTAGATAAAACACAAACCAGTATGATATTGTATCTAATAACGGCTGCACGCATGGTTTATGCCAGACACTGGAAACAAAAAAGGACTCCAGAACTAACAGAATGGAAAATAAAAGTATTGGAATTTAAGGAGATGGATAAAATGTCGATGTATATTGCAGGGGAAACAAAGCAAGATTACGAAAAGAAATGGGGGAAAGTGATAGAGAGGTGGTGTTAAGGACAAAGGAGACTAACAGAATTTAAAATGGAAAGAACAGGGGGGGAAAACAAACAAACTGATTTTGTCCGCTCCTCCCTGAAAAATGTGCATCTTTGTAGATACGTCTGAATGCACAAACTAGAAAGATGCTTCTTAAGATAAAAAGGATCATATTTCCCTGAATTAATCGTTGCAAGGACATGCTTTAAGAGGTGTGGCTATATAATGAGAGGAAGAGCATGTGCAGTATGAATAAAAGGACGCTGAACGTTCACCTACTGGATGTTACATCAGTGGAAAGTGATAAATTTGACTTGTACTTCCAGCTGGATTCCCACTCAATTTCCAGCACCATTTTCTCCTTGCTCCTGTGCATCATTAACTGTCCACCATTGGCATTTCTTTGTGTTGGGCATAATAGAGTAGTGTAGCGCTGACCGCTTTGCCTGTAGATTGCAGGTTTAGTGCCAGTGCAGACCACACAGCTGACATGGCATCCATGATATCGGTTAGCTCCTGGTACTATTGTGAATGGCATCACTGTGACGATACGTAGGGCCATAGAGATGTCGGTGGGAACATGGTCTTTGTCACACTGTTTCTGTGGCTCTACGATCATGTCCAGGCACAGAACAGAAGTGAAAAAATATTAACAGAGCGAGCACTGTGGCTTGAAGCTGTGTTATCTGCCTGGGTGGATGATTCATCCACATTGGGGCTAGCTTCAGGGCCAGCAATGTGTTTGGCAGGACTCAATCCAGCTTCAGAAAAGGCTGCTTGAAGCCGTTTTTTCCTGCCTGTCTGTACCCTCCCTTAGCCACAAATGATGGTTTGAAGTTGTCTTTTTAAAAAATCAGCCATATTTATTTGATAACTTCCGTTAATTGGAAGTACCTCAATACTTTGTCCAAGCAGCATTGAAAGAAGAAAGGAAGGGTGTGCATGAAAGCCTCATGGTCTCTTGGCCATTATGGTTCATGTATGCTTTACTGAAGCAAAAATATTTGGACCCCCAAATATTTTCAGGTTTGTTGGGACCCTTGAAAAAGCTGCAAAAATGATCTGGAGTACCATGTGCAGTCTATAGACCACACCTTCCCCACAACTGCTTCAGTGTAACCATCTTGAACACATGTCCCTCCATCTTATTTTGGAATGTTGTGTCTGGTTAGTACTTAGACTTGAGACAACCAGGCTGGGAGAGATTACTGTATATAATCCTGGATAGCTGCAGCCACTCAAAGTTTACATTACTGTACTACTCGTAGGATAGATGGACTAGTGTTCTGCTTCAGCATAAGGCAGTTTCCTAGGTTTGACACATGCAAGTGCAATATGTATTACCTTAAGGTAAATAACAATATAAAGGAGTTAGTTGATGCCATCATTTAACAAGATCAGTTTGTATCTACAATGCCATAGTCCATTAGGGTAATTTGTGTTTCGGGTAGTACCTGATATGGTACTAGTTATGATTATTGATTTATTAATCTTTGAAATGGCTGATCACGCAGGAACGAACAGCTTTCTGTGAGTCAAATATTATAGAGAAATCCATGGGACTTGTTCTCGAAGTTGCTTAACCATGGTATATTCTTCTACTTCAGATCAGGTTTTGAAATTTTCTGTTTTATATATCTGCTCATAGTATAAAGTTGGGGAATCATTGGTTGGGGGGGGGGTGGGATTCTGATAGATATACATAAACCTTCTGAAAGCTATTTAGAATAAAGCCTAAAATCTCTGGATTACAGCTGCTTACCTGAACGGTATGTGCTACTGTCTGAGAATAATGTGTACACATACAGGATCGTGCATACCACTGCACCCAACTTGCAGTCCTAGTAAATTATCTTACCGTTTTCCCAACTAATTCAGAGTTTGTCATTCGCAGGTAATATACCCTCAACATGCAAAACTTACAGATAAAGAGGTGAGTAAAAGCTTTAAAAGACATTTATAAAATACCTTTTCCCCTCCAAAATGTAACTTTTATTTTTCTCCCCTAGAAAACCAATATTTGCTATTTGTCTTTCCCAGATTCTAATTCAGGTAATTATTTATTATATCTGCATGTTGTATACATATGTACAATAAAGTACTTTTGTTTTAGGATAGAATTGTGCTATATTTATTCTAGTTAAAGTTCAGTTTTATTAATGAAATATGAGGTATATGATAGTAAATATTTTTTTCCTACCTGAGGAACTCAAAATCCTTAACAAACACGAATGAATCCTATGAAAATGGTTATGAATGAAGTAGACAGCTACTTATAAAGAGCTGCTGAGACTCAGGTCCCCTTTAAACACTGTGTATCCTTTCCAAACAACTTTTGGGGAAACTTGAATGTTATAGACTGCATGTTATGGGCTATAGTGAGAAGAAGGAATCATTAGGGAATGTTACACAAGCAAGATTCTTTAACCTCAGTTTTGAGCAGTTCCACTTTTATGTCCTTCCAGTATAACTTCATACAACACTTTCAGATTTCATCCACTAGCTGTGTGATCACTTTGGGCATGTTCATGCAGCTAGGATGGGGTCTGGGCAAAAGTATTAGCAAGTATTGCACTTGCAATGTGATGTACTGTGATTTGAAAGTCAGACTACCACTCTGGACATCAGGCTTCAATTCTTGACTCAGCCATGGACATTCAGTGGTGAGTCACACACGCTCAGACCTAGAAAACCCTGTGATAGGTTTACCTTAGAGTTTCCATAAGTCAGAAATGACTTGAACACACACAACAACAAATTAACCTGCACAAAAAATTAATAAATACAAGACTACTGTACTCAAAATAAAGTTAATACATGTATTAATTTGATTATTGATTATATGAATAAATAAAATCACAGTGCCTTTCAATTATCCTAGTGCCCTTGCATTCCTCTCTGGAATACCAGAGACTAAGTTCCCTCTTTGAGGGAGTAATTTGGTAGAGCACAGACTGCTTGCTTCTTTTTATTTGTAAGTAAAGTGTCAAACCTTATAACAATGTGTTGTTGGTGGTGATAATGATGATGAAGAACACAAATAACAACAAAAACAACAATAACATGTAAGGGAAAGAGGGTAGAACATCCCTAACAAGAGTCTGCTCTTTTCAACGTACAGTATTAATTAAAATTCATAATTTTATGCTTCATATAGAATTGCCAGATGACTAGACTCAAATCAGGGAGGTCATGGGCCTGAACTTGCAGAATATGAAGCAGAGAGGTTGAGAATATGGTTATCTTCAAGCTGTCTCATTCACAGAGTGGCCGTGAGTCGAGGTCGACTCAAAGGCAGTTAACAACAACATATACTATATTTCAGATACCATGTATGATTCAGCATTCCTTCACTAGGAATGTTTTAGAAGTACATTTTTATATGCCCTAAAGTCCTGAGGTTGTTTTATTGCATAGATATGGATCTGTATGACACATTTGTCAGCTTAAAGATAATGGCTTAATGATATTCTGGGAAAACCTAATCATATTATGTATAGACTCTCCTATTCAACTTACAGTCACGTCTTCTTTCTGAGAAAATTTATCAGAGGAGGCAGTTAAAGCTGATTATTTCAGTCTTGCAAAAAAAAAAAATCAGTTGGATGCAGCTGGGGTTTGCTTTTTTGCTTCCCCCCCCCCCCCCAGTCAAGCCATTTATGCTGGATCTTTAACAGATGGATAAGAACTGGATGTGTGTCAGCTTTATGCTGAAGGGGGGAAAGCCTGATGTGGCCTTATTTTAACTTACTGATTTTTAGTAGTGTTAGGATATAGTGTTCAGAAGAGAATCTTAGAGATGGAAATTTAGGGATCAGATGGTGTTAAACATAGATTTACACAATCAGCATTTAGATCTTATATATACATTTTTCTTACGCAACCTTGCTTTTGTTTCTAAATACTATACTCATATATAGCACTTTGAATAGTAAAATTCATTTTTCTGGGCCTTATTGTGGTGCAGTGGTTATGGATTCTTGCCCCCTTACTCAAATTGGACCAGGATTATGGACCAGATTGCTGTCCTAAGAACCCATAGTCTTAACACACCATTGTTTGCTTGCTTATTACTGACAAGAATTCTTCAAAATTCTGGCTTATCATTACTTGTGAACTGACAAGCACTTTTTCTGTCAAGTTAGAAAAGGGTAATATTTTCTGTAGCCATGGGATTTTGTAGTGTTTGCTAAGCATCAGAAGCCAGCTGCAATGTGCCTCAGTCTTAATTCAGCTGAACACTGTGGTTGCTCTGCTTGGAAGTTACATTTGGCCTTCTGCTGGTGTTTTTACTTCCATAATAGGGCCAGGCAAGTGCCTCCTAATAATGTTATAGTTACATATTTTCTTTAGACATATTTCCAATTGAATATAGTACTTGGTGTTTTTATTTTTTCTTTCTTTCCTTCTTGACCTAGGTTGCCTTGGAGACACACAGTTTTGTTTTAGATTTCGGCAGTCTTCTAACAGAAAGCTTTCATGGCATTGTCTGCTGGACCAGTTTGACAGAGACCTACCCATTTACTTAAAGGTTGGAAAGTAGGCTGTTTTTTCTTCGCCAAACATGGCATTGTTTTTTATTTACAGCAGGCATTGACTATCATTTCATAAGAATATTTCAAAGTTCACTTTAAAGATTGTTCTTCAAAGTCATTGCTCAGCAGATTTCTAATACTGTTTTAGATCATGTGACAAGTAAAACAGCAAAGCATTCTAAGGTTGGGGTTCCCAACCCTTTTGATTTGCAGAGCCCTTTTAAGAATCAATTTCTGTGTTGGAGCTCCTAAGAGGCATACCCTATGTCTTACAAGTTAATGGTGTGTAGGAGTAGTGTTACAGGGAGGGGGTAGGGTTAGGGTTAGATGGAAGTGCATGCGGAACCCTAAAGGCACCTCGGAACACAGGTTGGGAACCACTGTTCTAATATATAATACTATGTTAATTATCCTTTGTGCTGGAGTGGAGGTAATAAATTGAGACTACTAAACATTTGTCCAGATTCTGTCAGTTCTTTTGGAAATTGATCTGAAAGTTGCTGCATTCAATTTTATTCAGACTTCCTCTCTTCATTTAACTCTTTGTTTATCTGTCAAAGAACTGCTTGATCATTATGGAGAAAGTTCTCTATCGGAAGTTTTAGATTCATAAACTTTGTACAAGACAGTATAAGTGAAAGCAGTTTCTTTCATTTATAATTTATTTATTCAGTGCAGTGCCCAGTTGGGTTCAGTGGAACTGTGGAAGAACTGTTTAAATAGTTCACAGCAACATAGATAAAGTGAAATTGTAAATACACTGAACTGATATTTTTAAGGAAGTACATTACGAAGACATCTGTTAGGTTGAAATATGTTGTTCTCTAAGTTTTCTGGTGCACCTAAAAAGTATGAAGCATTGTGAAATGTTTTGCTTTGGTTTTTAGAGGGATCCTGCATATTATTATGGCTATGTGTATTTCAGACAAGTACAAGACAAAACGTTGAAAAGAGGCTACTTCCAGAAGGTAATTTTATTTTTAGGAAGATAGTTTATGGTTGCTATCCTAAATGCATTTAGTACAGATTTTTTTGATAGAAATCAATAAAATATATACCATGTAATGTGTTGGAGATGAAAGACTGAATATCCTGTAGCATTAGGCTTTTAATTCTTAGACTGAGTCTGTGAACAGACAGAGGGGAAAGCTGGCTTACCCCGGGGGTTTCCCAATTTGTGGAAGGCACACACTGATCACAGCACCAGCTCCCACAACAGCCCAACACCTGTCGTGCAGTCTGCACCTCCCATCTCATGCTGTGAGGAAGGACCTACCAGAATGGAGCGTTCATGGCTATGAGCTGCACCACATCCAGTGCACCCAGTGATACATTGGCAAAGCATGATCATGGTGTCCCCCCTGTATATACCCCCTTTCTACCCCCATGGTTGTCTGTTGGACCAGCCAGTTTGTTAATGTTTATATAAAATCCATTGTATTGCTTGGAGCCTGATGTGTGTGTTACCATTTTTCTCCATGGGGTGAGCAATGGCTCGATGGTACAGCTGACCACTTGTGCACATGTGCACTAGCTTTGTGGGTGGGTGACAAAAAATTATGGCCAGCAATAGCACCAGTGGCTTGATTGGCCCAGGGTGCCTGCTCCTGGTCACTTCCGCCATTTTTCCTGTCTCTGCAATAGTGCGCAGTTCACAAGCCTGTGCACAAGTTTTCTTTTTCCAGCTTGAACCAGAGCATACTGGGACTTATTTTGCTCACGTGTAGAGTCCCAGTTTAGCTGTATCATCTATACAGGTGAGTTCTGAAATGGGGCAGGACCCTTTCTTTCAGCCTGTACAGCCAACCCTTAAGAGCAATTGTGTAGTACACAATTACTCAGGTTATTTCTTCATTTATTTATTTAATATATTTTTGCTGTATCTGTCTTCAAGATTGCAATCTGTACTTAAGACATGACACATAGGGAAAAGTGATGGCAGGGGCGGGAATCAAATTCAGTGCTTGTAATGACCATCTGCATAGAAATTATTAAACTGTCTTGGAAAAAAGTAAGCAGAAAAAAATAAAGTGAAATGAAGATTGTCTCTTTAGTTTGCAGGTTATACTGGTAATTATCCCTTGCAGAGTCTGCGACATACAGGGGGCCAGAGACATGTTAGTAGAATGTTGAGAATACAACAGGTGGAAAAGTCACACTGTGTGTATGTGTACATTTACAATTTGGCGTGAGGATATAATGAGTGAGGTAAAGATTAAACATCTCTTTGCACTAAATCAGATTCTTCCTAAGGTTATTCCCTTGTCTTATATCCCAAATAAGCCCATCAGGCATTTTTGCAGGCAAATAGGTGTAGCATCTAGTTCATGTAGCAGATGTGTTAGGGTGCATCACAGATGATACTGTTTTTCTATAAGGGGATTTTAAAAAACCCCTAAATGTTCAAATTGTGTGTGAGAGAGAGTGTCTGCGCATTTAGAAATAAACTGGTTAATTAATAACATTTATTCTGAATACCATTGGAGGTTTTGACATAGGCTAAACAAGAATTATTTTGTTTCTTCTGTGCCAGTCCTTGGTTCTGATCAGCAAGCTGCCTTATATCCACTTCTTTCACACTGTGCTTGGACAAATTGCACCTGAATATTTTGACAAGAATGACCCTTACTTGGAAGCAGGTTGGTAATTCTAATGGTTTATATGTGTTTAAAGATGCAAATTAATGTAAATTGAATAGTTGCATGATTCTAGTAAAATAGAAGTTCTCTGTGAATATTTGAGTTCCAGAAGGCCATGTCAAAGAAAATTGGTAGGTTTTAGGTGCTTTTGCATAGGTACCCAGCTTGTCAGCTTGGGAAGATTGGTTCAAGAGTGATACAGTCAGATGATACTGAATAAAAATTCATTTGTGGTCTTAATCTTTGATAATGATAGTGATAAAAAAAATCTTGCTTTGGTTGAGGGACCAAACCCAAAGAATACTCAGCAATGGTTCCTCTTCATCCTGGAGAAAAATAGTAGGGTGCCACAGGGCTTGGTCCTGGGCCCATTGTTTAACATATTAATTAAACACTTGGATGGTGGAGTAGAGGGCATGCTTATTAAATTTGGAGATGGCATCAAATTAAGAAGAATAACTAATACCCTAGTGGACAGGATAAGAATTCAAAATGAGTAAGATGGTCTCTGCTTCCTTAAAGGATGGTGAGGTCACCGCAGCTTTGAAGGAAACTGTGGTAAGGCTTTTGTTGAAGAAACCAAACTTAGAGTCTATGGCTTCCGATAACTACTATAAAGTGTCAAATTCACTATTCTTGAGCAAGCTGTGGAATATGTCGTGGCCTCTCAGCTATTGGTAGTGTTGGATGCTACTGATTAATTGGATCCAGTCAGATTTCAGGCCTGGTTATGTAATGAAAACTGACTTGATTGTCCTGGTTGATGACTTTTATTGTCTAACCCAAAGTTTGTCATCTGGGTTCCATGAGAGATTATGATTGGTGCAGAGAAACCCAGCTCTTTTTGAGCTGTAGATACAGTAATTTTTATGCAGTGGTTCCCTGAAACTTGCAAGTTATTTCATAGAATTATAGAATCATAGAGTTGAAAGAGACCACAAGGGCATCCAGCCCAACCCCCTGCTATGCAGGAACGCTCAATCAAAGCATCCCTTACAGATGGCCATCCAGCCTCTGTTTAAAGACCTCCAAGGAAAGAGACTCCACCACAATCCGAGGGAGTGTGTTCCACTGTCAAACAGCCCTTAATGTCAGGAAGTTCCTCCTAATGTCTCTCAAAGTGTGGTGGAGTCTTCTTCTTTGGAGGTTTTTAAGCAGAGGCTGGATGGCCATCTGTCGGGGATGCTTTGATTGAGATTTCCTGCATGGCAGGGGGTTGGACTGGATGGCCCTTGCTGTCTCTTCCAACTCTACGATTCTATGGCTCTATGATTGGTCTTCAAATTGCCTGTTGACTTATGGTAACCCCATTAATTTTCATAGGGTTTTCTTAGGCAAAGAATTCTCAGAGGTGGTTTTTCAAGTTCCTTCCTCTGAAATATAGCCTTCAGCACCTGGTATCTAGTGACATTCTTTCATGCAAATACTAACTAGGTCTGACTTTGCTTAACTACCAAGCTCAGACCTTGGAAGGGATTTTATTTTGAAAGTGGCTTAGAATTTTTAAAAATAAATTATGTTGGTTGGTCTCTAAAGTTTTTAGAAGTATTATTATAACTTATTTGCTTTGTGTTTTATGGTTGAGGCTGATTATTTTTATTGTCCATTTTCAGCTTGCAATGATGTTGATCGATGGCCACCGCCTGTCCCAGGGAAAACTCTACATTTGCCTATTATGGGAATTGTAATAAAGGTAATTTAAAACAATTGGGGGTTTGTTTGTTTTTTGGTTCTCAGAAGATGCCAGCCACAGATGCTGGCGAAATGTCAGGAATAAACTCTTCCAGAATACGGCCACATAGCCTGAAAAACCCACAAAAAAACTATGGATGCCCACTGTGAAAGCCTTTGACTTCACGTGTTTTCTTGTTGTTTAAGTCTTGTCATGTTCTTTGATTTTTGTTGTTGTTATTCCTTGTATGTAACCATGTAAAAAAATTAGAACCAGAACTTGTATATCTGATCTTATGCTCACATCAAGTGGAAAAGGCAAGTTCTCAAAAGAAGTGAAAATATGTAAGGGGAAAGTATTCTATAGCTTGATTTTTGTTTGTGTGTGTGGACTTCCCAGCTAAAAGTACCATCTCTTTCCTGTATGGAAAATGTAGGGCTAGCCAGTGAGGAGCATCTTTAATCTCAGTTGATAAGATTAGGAAAGATTTAAGGTCATGCTTTGTACTCTTCTGTTGAAATCCATAACACTGAAGAGTCCTTAACATTGGCTGGATCATGTGCATAGATGTCCTTTGGTTGTAGTGCCTTTAAATATGGTTGTTCATTTATTAGGGGTCAGTCCTATTCTCATTAACAGAGCATTGTGATCTCAGAGACCCTGATCTAGACTATATCCTGCTTAGGATAGTGCCATAGGAGCCCTGGTGGTGCAGTGGTTAAATGCCTGTACTGCAGCTATTCACTCAAAACCACAAGGTTGCGAGTTCAAGACCAGAAAAAGGGCCCAAGCTCAACTCAGGCTTGCATCCTTCCAAGGTCGCTAAAATGAGTACCCAGACTGTTGGGGGCAAATTAGCTTACTTGCTGTTCACCGCTATGATCTTTGGAATAGCGGTATATAAATAAAAACAAAAACAAACATGTTTCCCAAACTTTGGTCCTCCAGATGTTTTTGGACTTCAGCTCCCATTTCCCAACTGTTGGCCAAGTTGGCTAGGGCTTTGGAGAACCAAAGTTTGTCAGTCACTGGAATAGCAGTTTGGGTAGTTCATTGAACTCAGTAGCTTTTTTCCTATCTGTTTCCCTGAACTTTTATCCTTAGTTGTCTTTTCTGAATACTGCTCATAGGGCTAACACCTAAAAGGATGGAATAGCAAGAACAGAACTTGTTTTCACTTGAACTCTCAGAATCCACAGCCAGCATATATCGAAAAGTAACTTTTCCAATTAGTGATGTGTGGTTTGTCAAATTATTTCAGTAGCATTCTTTTTAAAACTCTTTGGTTTTAGGGAAGAACCATTCATCACAGTATATTTGTACAAATGTAAAGCTGTTGATGAATTGCTTTCAGAAGAGATGATCACCTCTAATTTATAAGCTAATTTTAAGTTTAGTATTCAAAGCTTGTTGTATTCTAAGGCATATTGTATCTCTTTATTAAGGTACGGATTCCTACCTGTCATGACAAGCCTGGAACAACCCAAGTATTACAATCCACATACCAGGTAGTTCACCAGCCACTTAAATGATCATTCAAAACAAAGGGCTGATTGTCAAATTTCAAATTCACAATTATAAAGGAATGTATATTTTGTAAAGTAGGAATAAAACTACAGTTAGCAAAATGTAAAATGAAAACTGTAAAGTGGATTATCCTTGCACCTCCACAAGTGCCTACCCCAATGGTGAGCCAAGTAGCAGTTCTTACAAGCAAGCATTATTCTCAGTGGGCAAGGGTAGTGAGTGGCCACCTAATGTTCTGTGCCATAGGTTTAGTACAGGGATGGGAATCACGTGGTGTTCCAGCTCTTGCTGGACTGTAGCTTTTCTCATTCCTTGACTGTGTTGGCTAAGGCTGCTGGAGGGGCACATGATTCTCACCCATTGTGATGATCCCTGTGGTCCAAGCAACCTAAACAATGGCCCTGTCTTGGCACTTAGTCCCAGCAGATCCTTTATTTTTTCCCCTGAGTCTCCTGTTCTCAGTTCACACTCCCTGTGAAGTTGAATGAGACTCTTGGAGAACTTCAAATCACGGTGCCACCATCCAGTGAATTTATAATAATCTTTCCTTAATACACACTGGGACTTGTTAAGGATTTTTATTTCCCTTCCCTTTCTAAACTAAGCAAGCGATAACTAAACTAAGGCATGTGTAAAGAAGTGTAGGAATAATAGATACTTTTAAAGAAAATATTTATTCTATTAACCAAAATAATATAAATCATACAAGGTCTTTTGACCTTGCAGGTACAATACGTATAGTTATCAGATATTCATTTCAAGCAACCCAACAGAAACAAAATTAATAAGGCCTAAGCATTCTAACTGACACATCCCTAAGTACTGATACAGAGATGGAATCTTCTGAACTAGATGGGTCTGAGGTGTAGTTACTAGCCTTGGCCTAGCACATACTACCTTCCTGAAGTATGCTTTCTTGACACAGGCTCAATACTGCAGTTTTCCCAACCGGCAAGACCCACATCAAGTGAGATACTCTCACTTCAGACTCCCTACTGCAGAAGCTCCTCCAACTGAATTCAGAGGCCTTTTATATCCCTCTGTTGGAAGCTTCCAGAAGAAACTCTTGATCCTCCTCATTGATTGGCCAAGTGGGCCTTTCATCAGCTGTGATGTAATTACTCATTTGCATGTACCTCCCTCCCAGCTTAACTCTTTATTGCCTGACAGAAGTCTTCAAATGAATGAAGGCCCAGTCATTACACTTGTGATTTAATATGAGGTTGCTATTCTTGTAAATATTGCCTAGTGTATATAGGGGTTGCGGACTTACGACTTGTGGGATCTACTTTTTTTTAATCCTCAAACAGTTGTCCCTTGCTATGTGTGGGAGCTTAAGTCCCGTTCTTTTCAATGAGTGCATGCACCCACTTGTGCCACCACATGCATGTGCCCATTGGAAAACCCAGGGCTTGCCATCCGCAGAAGCTCAAACTGCAGATGGCAAGCCTGCGGTTGGTGCAGACGCACTGTATTTACCAGCCACAGCATGGTGTAAATGATATATACATAAGAATTTTGACCCCAGGAGTGGATTTGAGCACCAGAACTGAATGGAGCTCATAGTTCCTGCCATACAAAAAGTTACCCCATGCAAGAATCCACCCCCTAGTTATCCAAGGTTGCTTAAATTTAGTAACATGTATATGTGTGAGAAACACTCATTGCATTTATTTATTTATTTATTTTGCTGTTGTCAAGCACTTGGAAGTTTAGAAATCCTTGGTAATCTACTTCATATTGCTCAGAGACTATTTAAAAAAACTATATCTCCCCATAAGAACCTGCCAGAACACTAAGATCTGGGGAAGGTTTTCTCTTGGTCCCACCACCATTGCAGGCTCACTTGGTGAGGACATGAGAGAGAGCCTTCTCGCTGGCTGCTCCCATGTCTGGAATGCCCTTCTATGGGAAGCTAGGTTGGCCCCCTCTCTGCTTACTTTTTGTTGGCAAGGCATTTTTATTTAAGCAGGCATTTGATATATAATCAAATCAGGATGGTTTTTATGGAGTAAGTGTGTTTTAGTCGTGCTTTTAACTTTTGTATATTTTTATGTACTTTTATACTGTTTTTAGATTATTTTAATTGTTTTAAATTTTATTGTAATTTTTTAAAATGTTTTTATCTGAGCCGTCTTCGGTCCCTTCTGGGAGAAAGGCTGCATACAAAATAAATAAATAAATAAATAAATAAATGTATCAGTAGACCACATTCTAACTCTCTTTCCACTCCTAGTACACACAACTTTTATGCCATTTGTATCGCTTCTTTGATCAAACGTCTTTGTCTTTTTAGGAAGATACACAAATCTCCATTTCTTTGCCTACAGTACATGAAATAGATCTCTTCAGGTAAAATCTTAAAAAATATACTGGCTTAAGTTTCTGAAGTCCTGAAGCTGATACATTCCATTCATGGAAACTTGTAAAGTTTTAATTGATTTACTGGTAAAAAGATATTGAGCGTATGAGTCATCTTTGCTGGTAATCCATAACTTGTGGAAGTTACAAGATGGGGTTTATGTTCATGGTAGTACTATAAGAATTAACTTAAAATTATTGTTACTAAGAAGAGTTTTCTTTCTTGAGTGAGATGAGAAGGCAAGGAGATGCCCCAAAGTATTGAAAGCAGGCTTGAGCAACTAATTGGAAAATAAGCACCTTTTTCAGTTCTCCGTTGCTGCCTTAATGTGGGATATATTGTTTGTTGCATCTCAGGA
This sequence comes from Sceloporus undulatus, assembly GCF_019175285.1. Lineage (NCBI taxonomy): Eukaryota > Metazoa > Chordata > Lepidosauria > Squamata > Phrynosomatidae > Sceloporus > Sceloporus undulatus. Next base: position 57,504,697 of record NC_056523.1, read on the forward strand.
AGATTCTGAGTAGAGTCTGCAAGGAGAGAGGATGTAGAAGCTGCAGTGTGTTTACACTCTCTTCTTCCTTCTTGTTCATAATCCCTGAGTCATCCCAGATTATATTTTCTTGCACTGGATGCCACACAGTGAAGCAATTCTATTTGTGGCAACTGCCTTTCCATGGCCTGGCCAAAGCTGGAGAGGTGCCCATTGTCTGGTCTCTGCTTACAATTCTGCCCACATTTTGTCTCCACAACTTTACCACCACCACCCCCCCTTCAAAAAGGCTCAATAATCTGCATATTTTAGACTCACAAGATGATATTACTCAAGGTCACATTTTTTCAGTTGCATTTTTCCCTTCATTTTATTTGCTCTTCCTTTACTTGTACTGGAGAGAGCAGGAGCAGGGTGAGATTTTTTTTAAAAATACTGTTCTTGTAAATCTGTTTCAGATGTTTCCTGCCAGTGTTCTTCCACATCCAGATGCTGTGGGAGCTTGTGTTGTTAGGGGAACCGCTTGTTGTCATGGCACCATCTCCATCAGAGTCTTCAGAAACTGTGTTGGCACTTGTAAGGTAAACATATGGAGGAGTTTTAAAAGCTGCATGACTGTGATCTCACTATGAATCACAAAATGTGAAGGCTTTAGCAGAATCTTTAATCTCTTGTCTTTTGCTTAGCAAAAATAAAAACGCACGAGTAAAGAAAACTTAAACAGTCAGGTAAGCTAAGTGCTTGTAGGAGGTTTGTGTTTTGGGGAGAGAGTTACTGATATACTGATGGCTATAAGAGCCATCAGTGGCTACTAGTCAGGATGGCCATGTATCAGTTCCAGTGCTATAAGGAGTATGCCTCTGTGTATAAGTTGTAGGGAATGTGAGAAAGATTGTGCAGTTGTGTTTATATTCTAGTGTAGTTGTGTTCATGCCTTGCTGGCAAACTTTCTGTAGGGACCTGATGGGCCACTGTGTGAACAGAATATTGGACTACAAGATCCTTTGGTCTGATCCAGCATGGTGTTCCTTATGTTCTCTTATAGCCAGAGGATTCCAGTCTTGGTCTCTACTTGTTGCGTGTCCCAGAATGGTTTATGCTACCTTTTTATATCCACTGCTCTACTATGAGATCAGGAATTGCGTAAAATCAAACTTTTCCTATAGTGGAAGAAGACATCCTCTCAATGGGTTGCTCCTCCCAATTTACTCTGACAAGCAGGTATTTTAACCAGTAAGATTTACCTGAAGTTCCCCCTCATGTAGGAGATCGTTTTGCACAGTTTGTGCTGGAACTTCCTAGGTTTTTCATTGTGTGCTTCTCCTTTCAGCCAGCCATTTTTCTCTTTATTTGAATTTCCATACTCCATTCTTTATTCCTCACTTTCCTTGAATCAGGGCCAAGACAGACCAGCATAAAACACCGACACCGGTGTGATGTGGGGCGTGGCGTATGTATGGCGCACGCCCCGACAAGGCCCCCAATCTAGCATCATGCCACCCTGCTAACGACACAGCGGGTGGTGTCACGGAGTTTCTGCAGTGTGACGTTTACACATGCTGCACTGCGCTGCAGAAACACTGAAAAGCCACCACTGTGGTAGAAAGGGCACTTTTTCCCCAGCCCAAATAGGAATGGCATTTTGCCACTTTTTTGGGGGCCTGATAAATGCTGGACTGGGGCCGCAGCATGCAGTTGCATAGAGCTGCCCCTTTACAGTCATCTGTTTCAGCCCTCAGTTGCCTTTTAAAAAAAAAAGGCTCTCTTTATTCATTTGTTACCTTATTATTTCTATTTTCACCTTCTACATTTTCTCACAATTGACTGCCATATTCATGGATCCTTTACCAGTATGTTGGTGGGTCACTGGCAGGAGAATAACTTGACATGTTGTCAAACTCACAGTCTTATCAGCTGAGGACTCCAAGGAAGTATATGGGAGGACAGATCCATACTGATATTCAGTCTGACACACCTCACAGGACCCAGTTACATCTAGGTGTCCTGAGCACTGTCACTTCCACTGGCCCATTCTGGGTTTTGTGGATAACCAAGGACATCTGAGGAATGGGCCCTGCCTCCCCTCTTCTACATGAATGAGAGATAGGCAATCCCTTCATCCTGATTTTCTCCACTAGATGTGTGTGTGTTCACCTTCAAGTCATCCATTGACTTATGGTGAACCCATGGATTTCATAGAGATTTCTTATGCAAGGAATACTCAGGGGCTATCTGCCAGTTCCTTCCTGGTATTCTACGGGTATTACTTGGTGGTCAACCATTCAATTACTAACCAGGCCTGACGTTGCTTAACTTCCTTGGTCAGATGGGATCTGATGCCTTCAGGATATCTGGGTCAGACAGATGATATAATTTTAAAAGTTCCAGTACCCTCCACAGTGTCCACAGTGCGATTGGAGTAATTGTCAGGGATGGACAGATTCATTGGTTAACACTATAGCCCCTTTAATGGAGATGGAGGAAATGTTCCTGCTATATCTATGATGATTACTAGGACTTCTATGGTTCAGGGCCCCTAGGGGACAGAACTGGGCTAGCCTCATCCTCTCCTCCATCTTTGTTGCCATTAAAGCAGTCTGCCATTTCAATGGGGGAGTAGGACCAGGGACGTAGCCAGGATTTTAGGAAGGGGGGTCCAGACTAAGTGCCACCATTATAATGGGGCTTGGGCACGGCGGTGCATCAGCACACACCATTCATTTTTCTAATGGAGGGGGGGGTCCGGACCCCAAGACCCCGCCCCCCTCCCGGCTACGTCCCTGGGAGGACCATAGTTGCTAGACACAGTTATTCTGGCTCTGTAGTGAGAGAATTGAAAAAAAAACAGGGAAGCCTCCACTTCAGAGTCCAAACAATTAAAAATGCTACTGATTGTGTAAATCCAGCCCCAGCTCTGTCATCACTGTCAGAAAGAAAACCATCAAATCCCAGAGTCCCACCTGCATCAATGCCCTCTCTCCAAGCCAATGCTTGGAAGAGAATTATGGTCATCCCTGCATAAAGATGTGTAAGACACCCCCCCCCATCATGAAAAAACGTTTCCCCAATTTCCCCAAGGCCTTTCTTCCCTAGAGAAATTTGAAAAACAAAATGGATAATGGAATATTTTCTTTTAGAATGACAAATGAAATGCTTAAGGTGTTTAATCTAAAAATAAGCAAACAGCCTTGGAACAGAAAGGTCCACTGTGTCAAACAGACATAATACACTATTTCCCATTAAAAAGAACTGAAAAGGGGAAACTAAAACCAGGAATTGTAAGGATCTGGTATGGTACACAGACTTATATAAAAATATCTCTCTTTTGGAAATGATTTGAAATCATTCAAATCATTTCCCAAAAACTCTATAAGAGAAAGACTTTTATGTAAGTCTGTATACTATATCAGATCCTTATAATTCCTGGTTTTAGTTTCTCCTTTTCAGTTCTTTTTAATGGGAATGAATGTATTATGTCTGCTTGACACTGTGGATTTTTCTGTTCCAAGGCTTTTGTAATGTTTGCTGGTTTTTATCTTTTTATAGATTTGTTTTACACAGTTTTAATTTTATGGATAGTTTAAATGCTTTTAAGTAATAACTTGTTTTGATTTTATTTATGTCTTGCATTGCTTTTGTTGGTATTAATTTTATAAGCCATCTTGAGTCCCAGTTTTGGCAAAAACATGGCATATTAGGAGGAACTTCCTGACAGTAAGGGTTGTTCGACAGTGGAACACACTTCCTCGGAGTGTAGTGGAGTCTCCCTCCTTGGAGGTACTTAAACAAAGGCTGGATGGCCATCTGTCAGGGAGCTTTGATTTGGATTTCCTGCATGGCAGGGGGTTGGACTGGATGGCCCTAGTGGTCTCTTCCAACTCTACGATTCTATGATTCTGTGAATAACTGAAATAGAACAAGAAAAAAAATGTCCTAATCAGAGGCCTTCTCTTACTTATTTTTGTTCATCAGATAGAAAACTAGAGAGGATCTTGGTTGTTGTTGTTGTTCTGTTGTGCCTTCAAGTCATTTCTGACTTATGGCAATCCTAAGGCAAACCTATCATGTGGTTTTTTTGGCATGTTTCTAAAGAAGGTGTTTGCCATTGCCATCCTCTGAGGCTGAGACTGTGACTTGCCCAAGATCACCCATTCACTTTCATGGCAGAGCAGGGATTCGGATCCTGATTTCCAGGGGCAAGCCATTATACCACATTGGCTTTCTACCTGCTCTTAGTAGTGTGAGAGATTTTTCCAGTTTGGGCAGTGCCATAAACAGGCATTCAGCAAGGCAGATATCCAAAAGAATATCTCTGGCAGCAACAGCATAACAAAACCGCTCCCAAATAATCATCATGATGCCAGAGTTCCTGCTATATGTGTATGTGGCAGGCTTCAAGATTTTTCCCATATTTGGATGCAGTCCACCATGGAACAGTGCAGTTTATTCCTCAAATTAGTCCACCACATTTTGGGCAAGAAATATTTGTATGGCCTTCTTCAGGGGAAAGCTGCCTTGGATTCCATTTTGAGAGGAAGGTGGGATGTAAGTGAAAGAAAGAAAGAAAGAAATTTGAAAACTGACCTGCAGGGATTTCCAAAAGAGTGTCTCCAAATCCTTATGCCTGGCAGCTTCTCCCTCACTCTACCTTTTTCTTTCTTGGTAGTACGCATGGAAAGTATCTACATATATAATCATGTCAGGGAGGCATTTATATGGGATGTGTGTTCTAGTTGCGTTTTGTTTTTAAAACTTTTATATGTTTTATGTAATTTTCTACTGTTTTTAGGTAGATGGTTTTAATTGTTTTTTAAATTTTTATTGTAAAGTTTTAAAATAATTGTTATCTATAAGCAGCCTTGGGTCTCTTTTTGGGTGAAAGGCAATCTAGGAAAATAAATAAATAAATAAATAAATAAATGCAACAATTTGATATAACTAGTTCAGTTCTAGGCTGCATCAGCAGAAATATAATGTCCAGATCTAGGGATGTATGGTAAATCCTTCTTTGATCATATCTCACCTGATTATTGTGATTATTAAAAAGAAAATTGACAAGCTGGGATGTAACCAAAAGAGGGTGGAAATGAAGGACTGAGGAATTTGAGGGAATTATGTATGTTTAACTTCACAGTCAATTAAAATGGTTTCATTTGATTTTTAACCAACAAATTAATTACTTCATCTAATACATCACCTGAGAATCTCAATTATTTTTTCAAACTATTGAAGTTTGATATTTCTGACTTAATGAACAAAAGTTACTGGCCATTGTAAGAAGGAAAGGCTACCATGAATGTTTTATTTTTCATTACTTTAGTAATCTTATTCATCAGAACACCGTGCAAAAAGACATAGTTGTATCTTTAAATCTCAGTTTCCACAAATTAAATTTTTCTCCTGTTGATTAATTGCTTAATTTTTATTTACAAGTATTTTACCTCCTCCTTTTAAGAATAGTGTTCAAAAATTAAAATTAAATTAATTACATGTGAGGTTTTCAACCAAGTTTGATGGTGTGGATTACTCCTGTTCAGGGTTCCCATTGTCCAGCCATGCAGTTTTTCAGGACACTCCAGCTCCATTACATGTAAACATTCCCCCACCTTAAGACTCTCTACCCCCACCATCAGTCATATTCTGTGGCCACTGAGTCTGAGAGAGCCAAGCTTTGCAGAGGTGTAAAAAAGCAGGAAAAAACTGAAGGCGGGAATCCCTTCCTCAAAACAACCAAATGTTTATGGCTTCAGTTAGCTGTTTTCAGGAAGGAAGGGGTTCCCCCCTTCAGTTATTTTCTACACATTTTTTTTACACTTCTGCAAATCTTGGTTCTCACAAGATGACTAATAAACCTCCCATAGTTCATAGAAGTGTATTTTCATGCTACACAAGGTTCTCCATTTTGAGAATGAGATTATTAGTTCAGCAGCAAATATTGTTACAGTTGACTGAGAAAATAACAGAGATTATTTAGATTCATCACCAAATAAAAGGCATAAATATCACATGTGTACTTATATTTAACCTTCTCTGTGTTTGCTTTTGCAGTTGTATTTCACCACTAAAATACTACAGTGATTTTAGACCTTATTTTACAATACATGACAGTGAATTCAAAGAATATACCACTCGTACACAGACTCCGTAAGTAAAATGAATTTCGCTTACAAAATGTTATTTGGAGTAATTGTTGTGTGCCTTCTGCTCATTCTGACTTATGGTGGCCCTAAAGTAAATCTGTCATGGGGTTTGCTTGGCAAGATTTGTTAAGAGGGAATTTGCCTTTGCCTTCCTCTGAGGCTGAGACAGTGTGACTTGCTCAAAGTCATCCAGTGGGTTTCCATGGCTAAACAGGGATTTGAACCCCAGTTTCCAAGGTCATTAGTCCAACACCCAAACTACTACACCACAGTGGCTGTCATTTAGAGTAATACCTTGATCATAATTCTGGAACGAGAGACGTATCTGTGCAACACGCTCAGAAATAACTCCCTTTGGGTAGTGGGACTTTCTGCTAGGCAGTTGTGTGTAGAGTTCCAGCCTTAAAGGGGCTAAGTATAGACAAGAGGCCTCTGCTTTGAAATCTTAATAGATAGCTTTAGCCTTCATTTTTGAAGCTGTACACTAATTAACCATTTTAATTGAATTTAGTACTTAAGGGATAGAAAATAGAAAACAGCTGATGCCATGCTATAATCTTACTATTTCCCAATATAGAGTTTAAAACAATAGGTATTTTGTTTTGTTTCTAAGTGATACTGTCAGCAGTTTGAAATTGGATCAGCTAGATATCTGTCTGCTTCATGTATGTATGTGAATTGTTGTTTTTGTTTGTTTTTTTCATTAGTCTTGGCTGTACATCTGTAAGCATCCCCTGCAGTTCATATCAACTGCAACTTTCCCTGGGTGTTGTGGAAGCATTTACACTGGTTTATGAAGCGTAGTTTAACTTTTGCCTCATTAACAGGATTCAGTCCTGTATATTTCTTCAGCAGAATAAACTCACAGAAATGGAGAGAGGGCATTTCCTCCCCAATCCCCCCCTCCGCCTTGTCTCCAGAAATTTTCTCTAGAGCATTAGGAGACCTTCTGGCACAGCATGGTAGGTGGTGCTAGAGGCTATGGGACGATCTAGCAAAAAATCTCTTTCCTTTTCTGGATCATACCTCTTTACATACCTATGCTGGGAATATCCTAGCCTTCAGTGTGCCATAGGTTCTCTTCTGGTTACTCTTCCTAAAGAGTTACTCTTCCTACATGGCTATTCTTTCATGTAGATAACTTTGAATCTGTGAGAAACTTGCTGATCTCACTGAAGGATCTTCTACATTTCAGGCCTTCTGTCATACTAGGAGTGACAAATCCATTTTTTGCTAAAACACTACAACATTGGCCACACATCATCCGAATAGGAGACATTAAACTATCAGGTAAGGTCTTTAAATAGAATGCATTTTTGTTTTGACGTGTACAGAATATTACAACTTATTTATACTACTGATTGATTTGAAACACTTTATAGACTGAAATCTTAAAAAACTGAACCTGGATTGAAGCTGAAGTAATGGAAGTAAAGGTAAAGGTAGTCCCTTGACATGAAGGTCTGGTCGTAACTGATTGTAAGGGGCAATGCTCATCTCCATTACTAAGCCAAAGAGCCAGCATTGTCCAAAGATGAATTTGGTGGTCATGTGGCCAGCATGATGGCACCGAATGCTGTTACCTTCCCACTGAAATAGTACCTGTCTATCTGCTTGCATTTGTATGCTTTCGAACTGCTAAGTTGGCAGAAGCTGGGACTAGTGATAGGAGCTCATCCCATCATGCAGCACTTGGGCCTCGAACTGCCAACCCTCTGATCTTCTGATTGTCAGAATTGGCATCTTAACCACTAAGCCACTGCATCTCTCAAGTGATGAATTAATGGATCAGACCAAATAATCAATTTGCTGGTATGCAATCAACGCTGAGTAGGATTTCAAAGTGAGATTGGCAGAATATAATAGACAGAAGTTGTGACAGATGATATAGAAGTTACAGTCTTCCGCCAGAGTGACTTCTTTGTAATGTAAGGGAATGTATTTATGCAAGGTATACTCAATTTCAGATATTAATGGACAGGTTTTGAGCTTTTATATAGCAAAGGTTGTTCTGTCAGTGGAATGATGCAGAACATCAAAAGGGATTACGAGGCGCTTGGTAGGAAGCTGAAAGGAATGGATGTACAGGTTGTCATCTCGTCTCTTCTGCCAGTTGAAGGGCACAGTCCAGAAAGGGAGAGGAAAATAGCAGATGTGAACAACTGGCTTCGCAGATGGTGCCGCCAAGAACAATTTGGATTCTTCGATCATGGGCTGCGGTTCCATGAGGAGGGACTTCTTGCAACGGATGGGTTGCATCTCACGCCAGTTGGAAGAAATGTTTTTGCCAACAGTCTCAAGAACTTGATCAGGAGGGCTTTAAACTGAGTTCCGTGGGGAAGGGAGACAATATTAAGGAAGGCGAAAGGGCTGGAGAAAATAGTCAAACAGACATAGAGGTAACAAGAAAAAAAGTGCAAGGATCCAACAGTGGGAGGCAAATAAACTTGCACAAGCAAAAAGTAAATGGGACTCGTGGTCTGCGATGCCTCTACACTAATGCACAGAGCATGGGAAAAAAGCAAGATGAACTTGAACTCCTAGTACAGCAAAGCAAATATGATATAATAGGCATCACTGAAACCTGGTGGGATGAGTCTCATGATTGGAATGTGGAAATAGAGGGGTATAACCTTATTAAGAGAAATAGGCTAAACAGGAAAGGAGGAGGAATAGCACTATATGTCAGAGATATTTACACCAGTGAAGAGATCCAGGACATCAGTCATGGAAGCCAGGTGGAGAGCATCTGGGTAAGAATCAAAGGGGAGGGAAACAACAAGGATGTTACGGTGGGAGTCTACTACAGACCCCCAAGTCAGACGGAGGAATTGGATGATGCCTTTCTAGAACAGATGACCACACAGTCAGAAAAGAGAGATGTAGTAGTGATGGGTGACTTCAACTACCCTGATATTTGTTGGAAGTCAAACTCAGCCAGATCCTCAAGGTCTAGCAAATTCCTCACTTGCCTGGAAGACAATTTCATGGTCCAAAAGGTGGAAGAGGCAACAAGGGGGTCAGCTATTTTGGATCTGATCCTAACCAACAAGGATGACTTGGTTAATGGGGTGCAAGTGGTGGGATCCTTAGGTGGAAGTGACCATGTTCTCCTGAAGTTTGTTATACAATGGAGAAGAGAAGCCAGGCATAGTCAAACACGCATTCTAGACTTCAGGAGAGCGGATTTCAGTAAACTTAGAGAAGTATTGAGGGTGATCCCATGGTCAGAAATACTAAAAGAGAAGGGAGTTCAGACCGGATGGGAGTTTCTCAAAAGAGAGATACTGAAGGCACAATTTCAAACAGTTCCAGTGAGAAAGAAAAATGGGAGGTGTCTCAAGAAACCAGGATGGATGACTAAAGAACTTTCAACCGAGCTAAGTTTGAAACAGAACATGTATAAGAAATGGAAAAAGGGGGAAATCACAAAAAAGGAATTCAAAGAAATAGCAGGCATGTGTAGGGGTAAAGTCAGAAAAGCTAAAGCGCAGAATGAACTCAGGCTTGCTAGAGAGGTTAAGAACAACAAAAAGGGCTTTTTTGGATATGTCCGCAGCAAAAGGAAGAAGAAGGAAACGGTAGGGCCACTGTGTGGAGAAGATGGCAAAATGCTAACAGAAGACAGAGAAAAGGCAGAATTACTCAACACCTTCTTTGCCTCAGTCTTCTCAGAAAAGGCAAAGGGTGCTCAACCTGAGGATAACGGAGCAGAGGACAGAACAGGGGAATTTCAGCACAGAATAAGTAAAGAGATAGTAGAGGAATACCTTGTTAATCTAAATGAATATAAGTCTCCAGGACCAGATGAACTACATCCAAGAGTATTAAAAGAACTGGCAAATGTAATATCGGAGCCATTGGCAATAATCTTTGAGAACTCCTGGAGAACAGGAGAAGTCCCAGCAGACTGGAGGAGGGCAAACGTTGTCCCCATCTTCAAAAAGGGGGAAAAAGAGGATCCCAACAATTATCGTCCAGTCAGTCTGACATCAGTACCAGGAAAGATTCTAGAGCAGATCATTAAACAGAGAGTCTGTGAACATCTAGAAAGCAATGCCATAATCACAAAAAGTCAACATGGGTTTCAGAGAAACAAGTCATGCCAGACAAACCTAATCTCTTTCTTTGATAAAATTACCAGCTTTGTAGATGAAGGGAATGCTGTGGATATAGTATATCTTGATTTCAGTAACGTCTTTGACAAGGTTTCCCATGATATTCTTGCAAACAAGCTTGTAAAATGTGGGCTAGACAAAGTAACTGTTAAATGGATCTGTAATTGGTTGACCGGCCGAACCCAAAGGGTGCTCAACAATGGCTCTTTTTCCTCCTGGAGGGAAGTGACCAGTGGGGTCCCACAGGGCTCTGTCCTGGGCCCAGTGTTATTCAACATCTTTATCAATGACCTGGATGACAGAATTGGGAGCATACTTATCAAATTTGCAGATGATACCAAATTAGGAGGAATAGTCAATACTCCAGAGGACAGGACCAACATTCAAAATGATCTGAATAGACTAGAAAGCTGGGCCAAAGCTAACAAAATGAAATTCAAAACAGAGAAATGTAAGGTACTGCACTTAGGGCAGAAAAATGAAATGCACAGATATAGGATGGGAGACACATTGCTGAATGAAAGTACATGTGAAAGAGATCTAGGAGTCCAAGTAAGACCATAAGTTGAACATGAGTCAACAGAATGATGCGGCAGCTAAAAAGGCCAATGCAATTCTAGGCTGCATCAATAAAAGTATAGTGTCTAGATCAGGGGTAGGCAATCCTTTTGAGCCGGGGGCCGGGTTGTTGTCCCTCAGACAACTGGGGGGCCGAAGCAAAAAAATAAATAATTAAAAAATTAAAAAAATTAAATAAATAAACTGGGACAAATGTAGGACAAAATTTTCAAATGGAGGGCACTTTTTAAATTAAAAATGGAGGACACGCGAAAAAATTTGCTGATTTTTAAAAAAATGTTAAGATAAATGTTTGTTTCTGAGGCTTCTATAGACAATTGTCCCACCATGCCCCTTGAACGAGACGCCAAAGGCCCCGGCGGCAATCGACAGCAGGACTGGGATGGGGCCGGTCCCAAGGCCTCGCCGGGCCGCATCCGGCCCACGGGTCGCAGGTTGCCTACCCCTGGTCTAGATCAAGAGAAGTAATAGTGCCACTGTATTCTGCTCTGGTCAGGCCCCACCTGGAATATTGTGTCCAGTTCTGGGTACCACAATTCAAAAAGGACATTGAGAAACTGGGGCGTGTCCAGAGGAGAGCGACTAAAATGGTGAAAGGTTTGGAAACCTTGCCCTATGAGGAACAACTCAGGGAGCTGGGGATGTTTAGCCTGGAGAAGAGAAGGTTAAGAGGCGATATGATAGCCCTGTTTAAATGTTTGAAAGGATGTCACATTGAGGAGGGAGCAAGCTTGTTTTCTGCTGTTCCAGAGAACAGGACCCGGAACAATGGATGCAAGCTACAGGAAAAGAGATTCCACCTCAACATTAGGAAGTACTTCCTGACAGTAAGGGCTGTTCGACAGTGGAACAAACTCCCCCGGAGTGTAGTGGAGTCTCCTTCCTTGGAGGTCTTTAAGCAGAGGCTAGATGGCCATCTGTTGGGGATGCTTTGATTTGGATTTGCTGCATGGCAGGGGGTTGGACTGGATGGCCCTTGTGGTCTCTTCCAACTCTAAGATTCTATGATTGTATTATTCTCATTATGTTAAACTTGTGTTCAGAAAACCAAAGTGTCTTGATCATCCTAAAACATGTGTAGGGCTTTGCTGATGGAGGAGATAGTAGAAGAGGCAAAACAGAGGTGTGATCAGTACCAAACTGTCTCTGTCTTCTCCTCTACTTCACTCTCCAGGACTTGCTATTTTCCCCATGCTTTTTTTATGACACAACTGTATCTTAGCCAAAATCTGATGAAGCAAAATATTCATACATCCATTCTTTCAGCAGAACCAGGAAGGAGGGGTGCTTCTTTCCTATACAGCTCCTGTGCACCTTGTTATCTTCTCTAGAGAGCTGGAAAAATCTCCAAAGTGGAGTTTTCAATATCATGGAAAGCTGAGGGGGAGAAGTCATATAGAGGGCACACAGGGACTGTATGTCCCCCACTCCCATCATTCCACTGACAGAACTGCATGAATGTACTCCATAGCCCTGAACAGGCTTGCTGCTGCTTGCCATCAACAGAGGGAATGTGGCTCACAGGTTTTCCCAATGTCAACACTGTGTGCGGTCATCCCTGAAGTAGGGAAAGATGCAACCAAGGCATTGTCTGTTCGTGTGCAGAATTCTGGAATGATGAAATCCTCTTGAATTACCTTCAATTCCCCATTAGCAAGTACAGTGGTACCCCGGGATACGAAATGACCGCGTTACGAAATTTCCGGGATACGAAAAAATTAGATAGGAAAAAACTGTTTCGGGTTACGGTTTTTTTTTTCCGGCTTACGAAAAAAATGTTGGTGCTTTTCGGCGCTTTTTCGCACGAAATCGCGGCTTTCCAGCGCTAGCGGCTATGGCTTTTTCGGGTTGCGAAATCTTTCGGGTTACGAACGGCGCCGCGGAACGAATTAAATTCGTAACCCGGGGTACCACTGTAGAACCATGTTGTCTTCCCCCCCGGTGTTCTTTCCCTTTGTTATCCTATTCTAGCAGTACAGACAAAGAAAGCAGTTGACTTAGCCTTGTGATAATTTCCTGGCACCTGCACAGGAGGCTGCCTTATGTTGCATGAGATCATTGGACCTTCTAGCCAAGTATAGTATGTGCCAGCAGTCCTCACCTTGGGGGCCTTCAGATACATTAGATTACAATTCATATCATCCCAAACTTGCATAGTCAAGGAAAGATTACACTTGATCAACTTTGTCAGGGAGCAGCTCTCAAAAGTTCTAAGGCAGGGGTTTTTCCTAGCCCTGCTACTAGATTCCTCAACTTGGAAATAATCTAGGATTAGGCTGGTCTATCCATGGACACAAGACATGTGCCCTGCCATTGAAAAAGGTGGTATTTGTGATATTTGCAACAATATTTTTTAATGGCAGGGACAGCCAAGTTCATGTTGTCATACTGTCAGGCTTAGATTTCTAAACCATGGAGAAGGCACATATATCAGAACACATTAGTACATTGCCCTTCTGAATAAAAGTAAAGAGCAGTTATGCAAGGTTGCACTCTCTAAAGCTAACAAATTGGGGCTATATGTTTTAGATTACCACAGTAAGTACTGTCTTTTCCAATATTGATTTAGAAAACACCATTAAGGGCAGTCTTTCATTTGCTTTACACATTTTTAAAATAACTTTTTATAATTTGCATATAAAGTGGCAAATAATAATAATAATAATAATAATAATAATAATCTGTTTATTTATAGTCCGCTTTTCCTTGGCAGATCAAAGCGGGTTACACAGAAGTACACAAATGTACACTTTACAAACAGTAATCACATAAGCATCCAAATCGATATACAGTATAAACTATTAAAAACAATATTAAAATTACAAGATTAAAACCATACAAAAACTAGCTTAAAGTGCTGGTGCAACGAGTGCAGCAGGGAGAGAGCAGATCTTACAACATCTGGGGGAAAGCCTGTTGGAAGAGGAAGGTTTTTAACCTCTTCCTAAATAGGTCAAGGGAGGTAGCCGAGCGGAGCTCACCGGGAAGAGAGTTCCAAAGCTGCAGGGCCGAGATAGAGAACGCCCTCTGTGCAGTCACAGAATACTTCGTGTCTGGAACCCTCAACAGTTGCTTCCCGGCCGACCTGAGAGTGCGGGGCGGATTATATGGGGAGAGGCGGTCCTCCAAGTACCCTGGGCCCAAGCCATTTAGGGCTTTATAGGTAATAACCAACACCTTGTATTGCGCCCGGAAGTGAATGGGCAGCCAATGTAGATCTTGTAGGACAGGTGTTATATGGCTGGTCCTGGAACATCCAGTGACCAACCTTGCTGCCATGTTCTGCACTAATTGAAGCTTCCGGGTTTGGTACAAGGGTTACCCCATGTAGAATGCGTTACAGAAATCCAACCGAGAGGTCACCAGAGCATGTACCACCGTTTCAAGGTCCCCCCGGCCCAGGTAGGGTCGCAGCTGGCGTAGCAGCCGAAACTGATAACAAGTGCTCCTGACTGTCACATCCACCTGAGGTGTAAGGTGGAGCGACGAGTCCAGAAGCACCCCCAGACTGCGAACTGAGTCCTTCAGGGGGAGCGTGACCCCATTCAGGACAGGTGGACAAATATCCATCCCCAGGCCCGGGGAACCTATCACGAGTACTTCCGTTTTCTCTGGATTCAAGCTGAGTCTGTTTTCCCTCATCCAGCCCATTACTGACTCCAGACAGGCATCTAGAGGGGAGATGCCATCCCTGGTCACTGCATCAGTCGGAGACACAGAGAAGCATATTTGGGTGTCATCAGCATACTGACTTTGATTTTGAACTGAATTGATCTGAAGTGTTTCTGGCCACATTGTTTGGCAGTCTATTTATCTGAATCATTGTATAGGATTTAATGTCCCATTGAAGTCAGTGGGATTTACTTCTGTGTTGGCATGCACATGATTGGGCTGCTGTTTCTTGATTTTGCACTGGAATTCTCTACATGAGCAGTCACTGTGAAGAGAAATTACCCCTTACCAGCCCTAAATTTAAAGCTTATTGGGAAGTGAGAAAGAATTCTATGGTTCTGTTAGGTTTCAAAGCTTATTGGAAACACAATGCAAGTTCAAGGATGAATCTCCCCCCAAACTCTAAATCTGGCAGTAGTTGGACTGCCTCTGCCATCCATTGCTCTGATTATTATCTTTCTCCTCTTGAGCTGAAGGGAAAAGTTGGGTACTGAACAGCAGTGGTGTTCTGAGTGCCAAAACAATCATCATCACCATCTTGGAGTGGGAGGTGGAGGGATCTTGCCTTCTGTTGCATTGTTTCCTCCAAAGTATAGCACAATTGCAGGAGATTTCCCCATCCCATTTCCAACTCCAGGCTTGAGAGAGAGAAGATGGACTTCTTCTTTTTACCTTTGACAGAATATTTGCAGCAAGCAGAATTATGAACTGTGTTATATGATTAGTGGCATGTTTTAGCCCTTCTTACCAGAGAAGAAATTTGCCCAGTGGTGGAATGTGGTTTCTGTATCAGTCAGCTAGTGAGTCTACTCTGGATTTTAGTGTGATGTTTAAGGGAGCTGTCCAAGGTACTAAATCCAGTCACCAAAAGAGGTACAGTATATTGGATAATTCCTTCAAAGTTTAGGTGAAAACTAAGAATGGAATTACCATCTCACTAACATGGAAGCCATCAGCCACCAATAGAGTGTCCTGCAGTCCCTGAGAACATTGGGACTTTTGATGCTACCTGAGATTGAGCACTCAGAAGTAAAACAATGTCAAAGTCCCCATGGATATACTGAACCACATTAAGCTCATACTTCTAGTAGTGTGCCTTAGATTGTTAAAGATCCTGGTGTTTAACTGGACATACTCAGAAGATGATCCTTATTTTGGCAGGTGAAGTCCCAAAGCCGGTGAAAGTGAAAAAGCTGAAGAATCTAAAGACATTGGATTCTAAACCTGGTAACAAGTTTCAGCCTTCTAAACTTACTGATTGTAGTATATATTTTTGTGAAGAAAATCAGAAAAAAACTTAAATGTGTTCTTCTCCTTGTAGGCGTCTATACATCTTATAAGCCATACTTGAACAGAGATGAAGAAATCATAAAACAGTTGCAAAAGGTAGTATTACAGCCTAGTTGTTGAAGCATTATGTTGAAGGGGAGTGCAAGGTGTGGATATTCCCAAGGCCTTTTGTGCAGACCACTCTGGTGACCCCACGCATTTAGGGTATGAGTTAGGGTATTTAGTCCAGTCAAATGCATTATTTTGTTGTTATATCCATTATTTTGTTGTTATAAGCCGTTCCCGATTTATGGAAACCCTAAAACCACAGGGTTTTCTTGGCAAGTTTTTTCAAAGGGGATTTGCCATTGCCATCCTCTGAGGCTGCGAGAGTGTGACATGCCCAAGGTCACCCAGTGAGTTTCTGTGGCCGAGCGAGGACTTGAAGCCTGATCTGCAGAATCATAGTCCAATGCTCAAAACGTTACGCCACACTTCCATATGCACTATTTAATGCTATTAAGCTATGAATTACCCTATATATTGTAGTCACTGGGATAATCAGTATCATAAAGGTAAAGGTATTCCCCTTTGAAAAGGTTTCAAGTCGTGTCTGACTGTAGGGGGCAGTGCTCATCTCAGTTACTAAGCTGAAGAGCCAGCTTTGTCAAAGACTGCTCTGTGGTCATGTGGTCAGCATAACTGCACAGAACTCTGTTTACCTTCCCACCGGAGTGGTACATATGTATCTACTTGCATTTGCATGCTTTCATACTGATAGGTTGGGAGAAGCTGGGACTAGTGATGGGCGCTCACCGCATCCAACAGTGCTTGGGCCTTGAACTGCCAACCTGCCAATCTTGCAATCAACAGTCAGCGTCTTAACCACTGAACCACCACGTCCCCTTAATCAGTATAATAGAGAATTATATAAACTTATATAAATGTATATGTATACGAAACTTAAATATACTTAAACTAATTTTATTACTTTCTTTACTGTAAAATTGAATATGATATTGTCAAATCAGTATCA
Organism: Sceloporus undulatus; assembly: GCF_019175285.1. Classification (NCBI taxonomy): domain Eukaryota; kingdom Metazoa; phylum Chordata; class Lepidosauria; order Squamata; family Phrynosomatidae; genus Sceloporus; species Sceloporus undulatus. The sequence goes on from NC_056523.1 coordinate 57,521,490, forward strand.
TAGACAATATCATATTCAGTGTTACAGTAAAGGTAATATTAAAATTAGTTTAAGTATATTTAAGGTTCATATACATATACATTTATATAAATGTAATATTAAGTATAAGTGGAAGAGAATTTTATTTATGGAAAATAATTTTACTTGTTAATAATGAAATAATATTTCCAAATCCTAATTATGTGTTTATTTGGAGGATGTATTTTATTAGTTAATAAATAAAGGGTGAATGTTATTTCTTAATAATTAAATTCAAATATAAAAAATAATTAGAAAAGCAATTCCAGTTTTCTTTATGTTAAGCATTTTTTAAACTTCACACTTCTCCCTTTAGGCCACAACCCTTGGGCCTTGGGCATGCATTCCTCATGCTCTTGCCTGATTTGGCCCTTGGCCTTACAGCAATTGCTCACATCTGGTTTGACGGATCTTGGGAAGGGGCAGGAAAGTGAGAAAAACGTAGTCCTGAAAAACAGAACACACATCATTTGTGCCATTCCTTAAAAGAAACATTATTCTTCCTCCTTTCCCTTTTTATGTAGAGTTCTTTTTCTATAGCTCCCCCTTCCCATGTTCCATCTTATAAACTGCAAACTCTGCACAATATAGTGCCAGAGAGAGAGAGCACAAGTCAAGCGGTGCACAAGTCAGGTAACAGGATGCATGGCATAGGGATTTTTCTTTCTCTTGTTGTAGTGGTTGTGTGCTCTGAGTCCTACACTTTTGTCATGGCAAGGTGAGCGGGATAATTTAAACCAAATGGCTTCTGGTTTACTGTCTTGCAACTTCTGTTGGGCTATGTTTTGTGTTGAGTCTTTTCTGTTGAGTTCTAGGTACATATAACTTTAGCTAGTTCATGGCTTCAAATCAGGTGCAGGGAAAATGGGACCCTGATGCCCCCACACCTCTTAGTTTTTTTGCGGTCTAAAAAATTACCACAGAAGCCTCCCCCCTACCTTGAATTCTCTTAAGAGCTAGGGACAACAGTTCAGCCACAGTTGTGTGGGGCTTGAGATGTAAGTCAAAAAGGCCTTTTTTCCAAACCAAAAGTGATTTCTAATCACTTCTTGGTTGAGGAAAAATTACTTCTTGGGCCTAAAAGAGGGAAGAAATCCTTCAAAACATGGTGAAATTCCCTCTCCTACTCTATGGTCTATATGGGGCCTTGAGATTTAGCAATTCAATATAAATAGAAGAAAAAAATCATTGGGGGACCAAGGATGTAGCCCTTCCAGGTTCAGCAGCATGTGTGGTCCTGTTATAGATGCCCAGGCCTGCTTTCAGCAACCAGCTTTAAATAACCAGCTGAATTTAGATGGTTTGATGCATATAACAATGCGCAGTGTGCATTAGTGTAAATCATATTCAATGTTAGATGTATTTATAGATGGTTTCTACTTCATTGTCATCAACAAACTTGGGTTAATTTTATTGCACTTGCCTTTTATTTATTTTCTAGGGAGTATATCAAAAGCGTCCTGCAGAAGCCCAAAGCATAATCCTTCGACGTTATTTCTTGGAACTGACCCAGAGCTTTATCATTCCACTAGTAAGCTTCTGTGAAATTTTCAGACCTTTGTAACTGAAACACTGTAGAGAGGTCTAGGGTGTTAATATATTATTTTTACAAATATGATTTCATTAATTATTTTGGTAATATAGTTCCAGTAGCATAATCTAAGATAGTGTGCAAATAAATATATTTTGTTCAGATAATAACAATCACCAATACTGGAGAAGTGCATGAGTCTTTTCCAAGTTCTTTTACATGCTGCATCTGCTTTTGCATTCTTTGTTTCTGTATTACATGGTGCCTCCCTTTCCCACCTCCTTCCACCACCCATCATTCACAACATCTGAGAATTTTCATTTGTGTCTTCTAATTCCCCCACTTAAGTGTGCATGAGGCAAGCTCCTCATGAAGCATCACTGGTTACCAGGGAGTTGCCCTTTTTAATAGGCAAAATTGTTTCAAGGGATTCTGGCTGCTGACCAGTGATGCTCCAAATATTTCTTTCTTGATAGAACTGCCTTGATTTCTGCTCTCGCAGTTGTCTGCAGGATAGATTCAGGCAAGGCTAATTCTTTGCTAAGCAGATTTTATACTGCCTTGACTTTGAATTTTTCTACTAGAACTCAGTAGTTAAGTGTCCTTTCAGTTTTAATAGTGGTTAGCTATATTGAACACAGTAGTAAAGTTGCCTCAGAAAACAGTCAGGCCATCAAGAACGTACTTAGGTTATCCTGAAATGATACATGTGTGATACAAAAATATCAGGCTTTAGGTGATAATTTTCTGCTGCAGATTTCTGCATGCTGGATCAGATCACTTGGGGTTTGGTATTGTGCGATCCGGGGTAGCATGTGCAATTATTCTGTTTTAATTTACTATTTTTGTATGTTTTTAATTGTATTGTTTCAATGTTGTAAGCCGCCCTGAGTCCCAGTCTTGGGAGAAGGGCAAGATGATGATGATGATGATTTGTGTGTCCATAACATCATTTTGAAAGCTGGGAGCCCTTTGGGGGAGAAATCCATGAAGAACAAGATATCTTCCACAAAGGAAAAAAAATCTAGAGATACCACTTGTGTGGGAATTTGGTCTTAGGAATTAATTAGCATGATGGCAGTTGGGTACATTTTATTAGAAAATGGTTCTTCGTCCTGCAGAAGCCAAAAGCATAATCCTTCAGTGTTCTTTCTCAGAACTTTGCTTTGAACCAAAGAGAATATAATTTTGGATTGGTCAGCTCAGATATGAAAGTGTAAGGATTTTTTTTGTTTTGTTTTTTTTGCACTACATTTGTATTTTTTCTCTTTCCCAGGAACGATATGTAGCAAGTTTGATGCCTCTGCAAAAGAGCATATCACCTTGGAAGGTGAGAATGTCTTCAAACTGAACATTAATTCTGTGAATAGCTACAGTCTTGTGCTCTGTTTACTTACAGTTGCATTTCCTTTGTAGAGTCCACCACAGCTGAAACCATTTAACCAAGAGGAATTTATGAAAACACTTGAGAAAACAGGACCTCAGCTTACCTCTAGATTAAAAGGAGATTGGATAGGACTGTACCGGTAACTTTATTATGCTGAAATGTACATAAAATACAGCCTGAGCTAAATCCAAACAGTTTATGTTAAAACTCAAGCAACAGTTTGCAGCAAAACCTTGCCCCTAATGCCAGCCGAACTGTTATGCAAAAATAATGCTACAGTTATCACTTTTCTAGCTCATAGGAATTTATAAACTTGCTTAACTCATTTTGCACATTTATAGAGTAAGTGCCCAGTGCATGGTTTGGGAACAGAATTTGTAAGTAACTTTGTATTGAAAATAGATTGCGTCCATTGCTGACTTTGAGTACAGGTTTCCTAACATAAAATAAAACATTGAGGCTGTAAACCTCATGGTATTCTACATCAGAATAAGATTCATTATGCTGGCATAGCACATTTTTTGTAGTGATGTGTAGTGGTAGCAATCCCACATCAGAAAAATCTGCCCTGGTGGTCCTTGGACATTTTATCCTGCTGCTACAGTTATGCCAGTCAACATGACTGTGGAATGCATCTCTACTAATACATCATACTTGAAACATGGTTCTGTATACATCTTACTGTAATAGCCAGTAAGAAAGTTTCATCTCAAACTGGGGGGGGGGAGTACAGATTTGGGTACAAATCAGTTCATTCTGTACCTGGCAGAGACATAGTTCAGCAGTGAAAGTAGCAAATCTAACATTAACAGTTGGCTGTGTAATAACAAGCTGTTGGCATAAGAGCAAATAGACATGTTGTACATTAAGTTATTTTTATAGAGGATTTTTGAGACTGTCCACAATGTCCCACATTCACTACTGGTTACATTTAATTTTTAAGTGTGTTTGGTTTAGGACACAGAGATTCCAGAGCTAAATCTAATAAAACTAATTTCTCCTTTTGTAATAAAGGCATTTTTTGAAATCTTCCAACTTTGATGGTTGGTTCAGGACACGACGGAAAGAAATGACACAGAAACTGGAGGCACTTCATTTAGAAGTATTGTGCAATGAGGTTAGAAAAGTGGCTTTGCCTTAAGCCAGTTCTTTCCTGTTCTCTCTGTGGGTTTTTAAAATACAAAGCTCAATTTATCTTTTTAAAGTATAGTTTAACTTGCAGGGTGAAGGGTCATTCCTACAAGAAAAATGTCTACGTAAAGTGGATATACTGTACCAAGTAATGATAACTAAGGTATCTTAGGCCTTTCTCAGTTTATATTGTAAATATTATTTATATGGTAAACATTAGGCATTTCAGATCTTTTCTTGGTTTTATTGTTTTACTGTGTGTTATTTTATTTCTTTAAAATAATGTTTCATTTTGTATTTTATTGTGTTTGCATTTTAAATTACATTTTGAACCACTGGGACTCTAGGATAAATAATTCTGAAAAGCATTTTAGAAATAAGAAGTACAAGTAAATACAATGATATCTTGAGACTCAAAGATTTTCACTTTGACCATTTTAATGGCTGCTGTGATAAAACACATTGGCTTGCTTAAGTCCAGTTACGACATTAGGCAATTTAGATATTCCAATAAAGCAGTGCCGTCTTGAGGGGGGTGCAAGAGGCATGGACCATACTAGATGACACCTGTTTGGGCCCTCCTCATACTGCAGGGTGTGTGTGTGTGTGTGTGTGTGTGTGTTGCACCCAGTGCCCTCCCCTTCTCCGCTGCCCTGGCTCTCTCTGCTGAGGAGGCAGCCAAGGCAGCAAAGAAGGAAAGGTGAGCATGTCCCTGCCCTGGCTCTCTCCGTGGGGAGGAAGCCAAGACAGTGGAGAAGGAGGGACGAATGTACCCCTTCCATCATCTCCTGCTGCCTTACTTGCCTGGCAGCCCCCCAGCGGCCCTGACTAGGTGAGTGAGTGAGACTACAGGAGGGAAGGCAAGGCAGAGGAGGCAGACTTTCTGGGTCCAGCCAGGTAGAGGGTGCAGGCAAGGGATGGTGGAGCAGGCTTCCACTATCACCACACAGACAGCCCTTTCTTGGCACCCAACCTTAGTGATGCCACCTTGATGAAGATACAACTGTAAAATATTTTTGTTTTGTTTTGCCTTAAGTATATGTTGTGTATCTAAACAGTTCCTTAAAATTATATTTCCCCCTTTTTATTAACAGGATTTGCTTTTCTGGAGTCAGAAACATACTGAGGTTGAAACAGTGGACCTAGTCTTAAAATTAAAGGATAAATTGGTAGGTTATTACATATACTTATACCTGAATTTAAATTGTTTTTGTCTACATTCATGATCAGAGTCACCAAACTTGGTGTGTTATTTGATGACACCAAAATAAAGATTGTAGTGAGGTTTTAGGTTTGATCTGTCAATTACTTTGCTTACCTCCTGAACAAACATTTTGTATTTCTGTACTTTTTGCTTCAGAATGTGTGCTTATGAACCAGTTTTGTCAGTTCAGACACTTGGTGCAAGCTTGGGGCCAATCAGAAGTTTTTCTAAAAATGTGTGTGTTTTCCCAAGAAAAAAGTAGGAAAACAGTGGGGTTTCCAACCATAGCTTCAAAATTTCCACCTATTTTAAATCTCTAATGTGGACCTTACTTGCCTTCCTCTTGGGTGGGAAACAGAAATATTTTGTTATTAGGGCAACTGTCCATGCATGCTTTCCCTTTCAACTATCCAGATGATGAGAGAAAAAACTCATATGCCCAGAATGACTAGGAGAAGTACATAGGGATAGGGCTGGTGTTTGTTCTGGCCCCTTATCAGAAAAGGATGTTTTGAGTAGGTAGCGCCCTGAGAATTTCTGCTGTATTTCTACAAGGGGTCTGATCATCCATATCCTGGAAGTGTCATACCTCATCCAATTTGGTATTATTATTCCCTTACCTACTGTATATACCTCTGCTATCCTAAACTGTGAGGGTGTTGTGTTCCCTCTACCATTAGCATTTTCTCCCAGTTGTGAGATTCAAGAAAGGTGTTTCCAGAATATTATGCTTGTTTGTAGCTCCCTCTGCTGGTCCCACAAAGTTTACTGGATAAATATTCTTGTAGGACATATCGTTGTTGGGGGTTTCCTTGTTTAACTTAAAGCTGCTGTCACTTCCATTGAGGAAGTGTAGAGAAGGGAGTCAACTTCGGTTGATTGGAATAGCAAAATATGGAAGTTGCTTAACACAAAACCAGACCTTTGGGCCACATAGTTCGATATGGTATACAGTGATTGGTAGTGGCGGTAGTGGCTCTTCAATGTCTCAGACAGGATTCTTTCCCAAAGCTTTCTATAGATGTGGGGGATTTAGCCAGACACCTTTTGTATGCAAAGCATGTGCTGTGCCACTTTGTTGTGACACTTTCCCAAATAATAGGTTTCAATTTAAAAAAATACTATTTGGGGAGGTATCTGTAGTTAGCATATTATCACTACCTATAGATGATTGTGTCCATAAGTGATGTTACCCTGTGTGCTGTTGGCATGCAGGCTGTCCTGAATGCTGAATGCTCATGGAGCCTTCAAAATCACTGTAAATGCTTACCTGCACTTTCTGTGGTTATAGGCTGATGGAGAGAACTTACCAGTGAAGCCTGGCACTATGGAAAAGTTACAGAGGCACATTGATTCAATTATACTTGCACAGCCAGAAGATTTACAGGGTATTTTGACCAAAACTGGCTCAACATGACTGGATTTTTAAGAAGCCAGATGCATTGTATCAAACCTCTCAAATGTATAAAGGAGATGTTCAGAGAATCAGTGGATGTAAAAAAATTACTGTAATGGAAGCAAACCATGTTAATAATTATTTTAAAGCAGTCCTTAACTTCAGCTTGACTATAGAAGGAACTAAACTATTTTTGTTTGTCAATTATGTTAAAAACTAAGTGCTCTTATTGTAATATCTGCATGCATCTTGTACTTTTACATGCAGGCCTGTAACATGATACAGGTATTGCAGAGCTTAGTAAACTGGTGGTGCTCTGCCCAATTCTGTTAAACTCAGGGGAATCAAGACTCCTATTGTTTTCAAAGACTATCCCACTTAAAGTAATTGCTAATAGCTTTCCAGTGCAAACCTTTATTTTATCTGTTATGAAGATCTCAAAAGCCAGTCTACTAGTGTTGCAGTTGAGTTTTGATACCACAGAACTAATTGCCAAATCACAGTTTAGTAGTCTGGGACACAATTGTGTGGGCTTCCATATTCTTCACTCTTTTCCTCTTGCTGTCTTGGATCTCAGCACTAGCTATAATCTGGTATGGTATGTCAACGGAGGAAATAATTGCTGCTAGCCATTTTTCTCCATATCATTGGCTGAAACCTGGATCTAAAACTTAGTAACCATAGTTTTCCAGATTCAGACCTCACAGCAGGCTACTATTATCTTAGCTGGTAGGGTTGGATTGTGATACGTGTACACAAAGGAGTAGGAGGAGGTGTGGGTGCCTGTGAAGCTGCTCTTGATGATGCCTCAGTGAGGTGAGTGGCTTGAAATTTTCAATGTACAATAGAGCCATTATTTCTTTTGGTCACAAATTTATTTCTAGATGAGCTTATGTATCAAGTATTTACTATCTTCTATGCTTTTTTTTTTAATTGAGAATCTGTGTGTTCCCATACTAGTTGGGAAAGCACATTCTTTGGGATGGTGGGGTACCCTAACATGCAGACCTTTTAAAAAGTTTAGAATCATATTAAGTGGGGGTTTCTCATCAAATGTCTTAAGCTCACATTATCATGGTAAATCTAACTTTAAATAGCAGTACTAAAACTAAAATGTCAGACATTCATGAAGTGACATTTTCGATATAGTAAGCTTCCTCCCCAAATGTCTTCATGCAGCTGCCTCTCTTCCTCTCTTTTATGCTTCCTTGAAAGTTACCTTCTCTAAGGAGCATTTGGATCCTTGTACCTTATTTCACATTTAATTGAAGTAACAAGATATTCTTTCCATGTTTTACCATTACTCCATTTCCCCTCTTCCTCTAATTCTGTGTGTCTGTTATAGACTGCAAGTCCTTTAGAACAATGTTATTCAAAGTGCTCATCCCTGGTGCTTGTGCTTGTTCCTGAGCCACTGGCTGCTGGTTCCTAGGGAGCTGCCAAAAAGCAGTTGTAGGCACAGATATGGTGCCAGTGCCTGGCACAGAAGGGGGAGGGATTGCTTGTCTCCCAGACCAGATAGTGTGAGAATCACTGCTTTAGAATAGGGATTTTTCATACTCATTCTTTGTATAGAGCCATGCGCAGTGATGGCACTATAGAAATAAACACAGCGTGGACTAATCAGATTTACTAACACGATTCCTGTGAGCAGAACAGACTGCTGCACTGAAGCATTCATTTGGCATAAGGGAGTAGAAGAGAGTGTGGGTGGTCTCATATGATATCACTAGTAAAGATTTAAGGTGGGATGACTCAAGGGCAGTTTGCTGTTATGTGAAGGTTTTTATTATTATTGGGCCACCCATCTGCCTTGCATGCTAAATATCAAACATGTTTATTCCACTATTTTGTGGCTGACCTTAAGAGCAGGGGATACACAGAAACATTATTTTTGAAGTATAGTTCAAGAAGGAAGAGGCTTACATTTCTACAGACAGGACTTTTGCAAATCCCAGCTAAGGTGGCAGCCAGAGGAAAACTGCCGTAGACAATTTTTTGGTGAAGGAAGTCAGGCATTGGGAAAGGCTGCTCAGAGCTGGCAGATTTTGCCTGTCTTCCCAAGTTACTGCTGTGAAGTCCAGGGGAAAGTGCAGCTATTACCATAGAGCACCCAAAGGAGTCCAGTCAATGTGTGTATTTTCAATTATGCATAATCAGCCATTTCTCATTGGTAATAAATTACTGTTGCTACATCTGAAACTTTAGAACACAAACATAAGAATTTTATAGCTCTATAGGAAATAGGATTTGAAAGAATCATTTCAAGAATACCAGTTTTACTGTGTACCAAGCTTGTGTACATCACTGTTAAGAATGTGAATGCAAGAACATGGTCAGGATTTCACTGTGTTCATTAACAGCAGATGTTTTATTCATTTGATGAGAGACATGTATTGCAGGCTTGTTGTGAAAAAAATGCCTTTGTTCAATATTTTGTATCATTATTTGGAGTCCTTAATTTTAGCTATAAACTGCCATTTGTATTTTTAAGATGTATTTTTAATATTCACTTACATGAACTCCAGATAAGAAGCTGAACTTGAATGCTATAAAAGCTGACTTCTGCAATTATGCCACTATTGCATTAATATGTAACACACATAGTTTTGCACAGCTGATAAGTAGCATTTTAAAAATATGGTCACTAAATCTTCATTAACTGAAGCATTACATAGTACATTTGAACTAGCTACATTAGCTTATTTTTAAAAATGTATTTTTTTAAAGGAAATAAATTCACTTTTACAGAAACTTTGTTTTTGTTTATTCAGTAAATCACATGAAATACAATGCAAATACTGTGGAATTCATGAAACGGTTCATTACCTTTGAGACGTTCATTCTTGCTTATCAGTCTCATTCTTTGCTCCAAAAGGGAGGGGAAGTACTTTTAAAAAAAATGCCAATGGCACTCTTCAAACCATCAGCTATCAAACTGTAGGATTTGTAATCCAATGCATTTACAAAGAGCCAGGCTGGAGTAGACTATTAAAAATTATAAAAGTAGCAGTTATGAAGGAGCTAATAACAGAATGTGCTACTAGGAAGTAATAGTGACATCTAAATATGCTCAGCCTGGTACTTTTTAGAAATCTGATTGGGATGATGTGATTTGTAGTGCAATGAATTCATCCGGGAACTGTCAGGTTGGGCAAGGTTGTCCTGAAGCATAGGATCCAACAGTCTGTGTACATGACATTCTCACTGATCAACAACTCCATTCTGACCCCTCCACATAAATATGTATGAGTTTGCCGCATAACTTGGATTCTCTTGATTGGAAAGGATTGACAAATAATTTTGTGCTTATTCCACTGATAGGACACTGTCCTCTACAGTACTAATGTGCACCAACACAATGAGCAAGTTACTGAATCCGATGTGGAGAATTCTTAAGTCAAAATGCATCTGAGAATGTGCAGAATATCTTTTTGTATTACTGAACAATCGCATCCTCTTCTTCACTCATTCAGTATCAAGAAGCAGCCTGCAAAGAACAACTCTAGAACACATATCTTGTGGGCAAGGGTCAAGAGTCCTAAACTCATTGGCCAATATTGTCTTCTTGAGACCACCCCATAAAATTGATAATGTAGCAAGTCCCTATGAGCCCATATTCCAGAAGGAAGACAGAATATGAATAAAGCAACAGCAAAATATCTTGCTCATTGTACCATATATGAGTGCTATTAATCAAACAATATAGGTCCTGCAGGAAGGCAGACACAAAGCTAGTTTAATTTTCCAAGCTACAGTTGGCCCTCCGTTTTCGCAGGGGATCCATTCCAGACACGCACACCCTGCAAAAACGGAGGCTTGCATATATTCAAGCCCATTAGGCTTGAATGGAGCACGCCCATGTGTGCAGCCCAGGCGTGTGCACCATTGAAAATAAAAGAAGCCACCCCTCAGCAGATATTCAAGGTTGCACATCTCAAATCCACGAGTTAAGAGCGGCGACTGTATTAGCAAATGCTGCTAACCAACAAATTAACTAGTTAAGCTTTAAGCCAGTGTGGCATTGTGGTTTGAGTGTTGGATTGCAAGTCTGGAGACCAGGGTTCGATTCCCAGCTCAGGCATGAAACCCACTTGGGCAAGTTGCACATTTTCAGCTTCACGGGAAGGCAAAGGCAAACTACCTCTGAACCAATTTTGCCAAGAAAAGCCCATGATAGGGTCACCATAAGTTGGAAATAACTTGAAGGCACACAAAAATAACAAGCCTTATTTTGGGAAAGGGGCAGGAATGAATCAGCACAGCAGCTCTGGTCCAGCACCTTGGCACTCAAGATTGTGAACCACTGTTGTCCACGGTAGCTGTGAGAGTATGTATGACTTAGTAGGATACATATTTAAGAAGACATCTTTCAGAATGCAATTTTTCCCAAAATGTGTGAAGATAAAATCAATTTAAAACAATTTAATTGCAGTTCTTTTCAGGTACTTAACCACAACATGAAGACTATAATGTTAAAGTAAGGGAAATCATGAAGCAGCACCAAAATTTGTTAGGAGGGTCAATACTACTTTTGTAAGGTTATACCTACAGCATCATGACAGCCAGCGTAGTGTAGTGGTTTGAGCAATGGATTATGAATCTGAAAATTAAAGTTTGAAACCCCGCTCCACAGTAGAAACCCACTGAGTGACCTTGGGTGAATCACACACTCTCAGCTCCAGAAAACTCAATTATAGGGTCACCAAAAGTTAGAAACAACTTGAAGGCATATAACAACAACAAATCTACACCAGCACTTTCATTATGCTTACTTTCATTTTTGCCTCTTCTAGTCCAGATACTAATTGGATGTTTTTTATTTTCTTCTGAAAGCACACTTAGACTGATTTTTGGCCCTGGCATACATATTTCTCATCTCCTGGTTAACAGAACCCACACACCATCCAATAAATTGACTTCATTTTGGAAGGAAAAAAGACAGGGAGTAGGTGGGTTATTGGATGGGTGGGGGAGCTGATGGCATGATACTGATGTGGGTTAGCTGTTTAACAAATGATCATACCACTTCCCTTGGATGAGATGATGAATTTGTAAGACATTTTCATTAATGAGGACAAATAAAAATGATGCAGTTATAGAAATGAAGCAAAAAAAAAAAAAAAAGTCCGGCATTATAGATAAGTGAAGTTGACAATCTGCCAATGTCTAGACATTGTCATAGAACTCAACATTAGGAAGAACTTCCTGACAGTAAGAGTTGTTTGACAGTGGAACACACTCCCTCAGTGAGTGGTGGAGTCTCCTTCTTTGGAGGTTTTTAAACAGGCTGGATGGCCAACTGTCCAGGATGCTTTGATCATGAGTTCCTGCATGGCAAAGTGTTGGACTGGATGGCCCTTGAGGTCTCTTCCAGCTCTATGATTCTATGCTGACAAATATTAGAAGTCTATCCAACCTTTTTGCTAGATTTCTAAATTCTTTAATAAAGCACTTGAAGTGCAAACTATGGAAAATTTTTGGTATGGATGCTGATGTGATTGATGTATATATGCCTTCAAGTCACCGGTCAACTTACAGCAACCTTGTTAATTTCACAGGGTTTTCCTAGCCACAAAATATCCATTTGCCATTTCATTCCTCTGAAGTACAGTCTACAGCACCTGGTATTCATTGGCTATCTCCGATCCAAGTACTAAAGAGGGGTGACCCTGCCTAGCTTCAAAGATCAGATGGGATCTGGTGCCTTTACGCAACTTAGGCCCCTTTCTTATAATGGAGACAAATGGGCCCGAACAGACAGGCAGCTGCTTCAGGTCACTTTGGAGGTATGATGTTTAAATGAAATACGCATCTTAAGAGGCCAGAAGCTGCACCAAAACTGCGCTTTAGTCCTTATGACTGGAGTGTGGCTTTGGTATGGCATTTGGCCTCTTAGGATGCACATTTTATTTAAACAGCGTACTTCCAAACTGACCCGAAGCAGCTTTATTTTGGCCTGTCTTTTTGGGCCCAAATATCCCTGCAGGTCTACATATTCTCTATTGTGTTTGAAAAGGAATGTGAACAGCGCCTATTTTCCAAATGGATAGTTGTTTTACTAAAACTTTTAAAATATGTATCTCAGGGTAATTATTTTATCAACATTACAATATTAATAAAATATTAGGAAAAGGCCATCACTAGACAAAGGAGAGGAATACCAGAACTGAATTCAAGTGAATAATTTTCTTCTGATAGTGGGGCATGCTTGCCTATCTCTTTTTCTCCTTGACTGCCAAATGTAAAAGTACTGCTGTGATTCTCTTCCTGCTCCATTATCCCCATTGCCCTGTTAAGTTACTATAATACAGGGTTACTGTACGCTTGACGCAAGACACGTTTTCAATCTCAGAGGTTTTCAGATTTTGGATGATTCACATATACATAATGAGATGAGAAGGCATGACACTAGAGAAAACAATAATGTTAGAGAAGATGGAAGGCAGAAAAAGAGGAAGACCACACACCAGATGGATAGACTCAGAGAGGTCGCAGCCCTGAATCTGAGCAGAACAGTGGAGGACAAGGGGTCTTAGAGATGTCTCATCCACAAGGTCACCACGAGTAATGGTCAACTTGACAAGAAGTAACAACAATGAGATTTCTTGGAGATGTCTAAGTCTAAACATGACATTCATTTATATTTCATATACACCTTATACACATAGCCTGATTTTATACAAAACATTTTTAATAATTGCGTTCAGGAAACAAAGTTTGTGTACACTGAACCATCAGAAAGCAAAGGTCTCATTATCTCTGCCACCCATGTAGGACAATTTTGGATTTTGCAATATTTCGGAATCCCAGATAAGGGAGACACATCCTGTACTTTGAAAACAAAAAGACACATTTATCAACTGACTACCTCAAACCACCAATTGCTATGATGACTTTCACTATAAATACCTCACAAGTTCCATGCAGTTGCAAGTGAAGCCACCACTTCCCAGTTGCATCAGACCAGAGACAAGAGACCTTCCTTGCAGCTGGGCACCGTCCTGGAGACAATGGTGGGCACTTTGCTCCTCTCCACTGTATTCCTCCCTGAGGGCCCTTCCCCTCAGGATGGAGGAGGATGGCAACTCCAACAACCACAACTGCAGGGGTTGCCCCAAGTTCTGGAAGCCAGTGAGCCACTTGGTAACCCCCATAAGGGCTGAGGCTGGGTGATTTGGAGGCTTACCTCACCCTGCTTTCACCTGGCATGTCTGTCTTCTCCTCAGAGCCCTGCTACCTGATCACTTGCTTCCTTCAGTCTGGATAGTGTACAAAAACCTGGACATTAAAAAAAAATCTCTCCAGACAGAAATTTTAGCTCTGAAAAAGAGGACATGTCCTGGAATAAGAGGCTGTCTGGTAACCCTGTGTAATACTACACTACCAGAATAGTGACCCAAAGCAAACAATGTAGAAAACGCTCTGGCTGCAGCACTGGCAAGTACATCCCACCAAGTGCTTCATCCTGATGAAAAGAAACACCACAAGCTAGATTTCCACAGGAGAGACTGCCAGCATTGTGGAGTAGAGTTTGCCACTTCTGTAATTCTGTTTCCCAAATTCAGAATTTAATGTTCTTCACACACAAACGTATTTAGAATGAGGTATTCTGACAGGAAAAAGGAGACACAAAATCTCTATCATAGGTTTTGGTAGACATAGATGGACCATCTGGAGTGCATCCACACCGTAGAAATAATGCAGCTTGACACCACCTTCACTGCCATGCCATTCCATCCTACAGATTCCTGGGATGTGTAGTTTTGTGAGGCACTCTGGCACTAAAGGCCTTGTAAAACTACAACTCCCAGTATTCCACAGACAAGATGGCACTATAGTATTTAAAAGTGATATCAAACTACATTATTTCTAGTGTAGATGCACCCTTGGAGTGAGAAATGGGTTTTGTCTCAACTGTCCCACAACTAAAGCCCTTTTATTTATGAACTCAAACTATCATGTCTCCTCCCGCATACAAATGCAAAAACTATTGTGATTCTTCCTCTGTCTTTTTTGGAAGAAAACCAAGCTGAATCACTGGAGTTGGCCATCAGGCTAAGCAAACTATAGCTTTTTTAGTTGTGGTGTAGTAGTGCACTGAGCTGAGCATTGAATAAGGACACTGGGAAACCGGACCATAGAAACCTACTGAGTTAACTTGGGCAAGTCACAGCCTCAGAGGATGGCCATGGCAAACCACCTCTGAAGAAACCGTGATAGGATTGCCTTAGGGTCACCATAAATCAGAAAATGACTTGAAGGCAAGCAATGCATAGACACATGCTCCTGCTTTTCAGTGCAACAAGCTGACATTTTTTGTGAACACCCAAATGTGCTAGCATTTCTGGATAAAACTGGTTTGAACTGAGCTGTTATTAATATTATTCTTCAGTACCTAGAGTTGAGTACTTAATATTAGTCAGTTACAAAAATTAATTCCAAGCAACTCCCAATCTAGCCTAATTGCTGATGGGCTCTTTTATTCAGAATTTTAGATAATTAAGCAGATTTCAACTTGCCTTTGTTTCACTCTCTATAGAGGAACAAATCTGGATATTCACAGCTTGGGAGTGGTTTTATTACACTCGTCTGTCCATGAGTCCATGGGCCCGAAAAACCCGCTTTGACTTTTGCAGATATGACTATTCACAGATTTTATTAATATGTTCCCTCTAGGAATACAGTACTTAGGTCCTCCAGCACAACTCTATGGTCAACTTTAACCAAGGACCATATTGAAGGACCTAGAGATTCCTAGAGAGAATACTATACTGTACTAGGCATTTGTAGCTCCTCCAGTGCAATTCTATGGTCAGTGTCTGGCAGATTTGACCACAGAGTTGCACTGGAGGACCTAGAGATTCCTAGAGAGGTGTTTCTCTCAGGTAAAAACATAGTGTTTTTGTTATTTGTGGTTTTTCCACATTCATGTGGGTCCTGTGCCCCTAACCCCAGTGAAAGTGGAGGGACAAATGAATATAGAAAAATTCTCCTTTAACATTTCCAGGCCATAAAAGGGAGAATTATTTGAAACGTGAGTTAAGTGCCACTTCCTCAAAGGCATGCAATGTGCAATCATTGCCATCTGCTCTCCTATTAGCAGTCAGGAAAAACATATAGGTGAGTTATGAACATCCCTTCCTAGAGGTCTTTAAGCAGAGGCTGGATGGCCATCTGTCACTGGGGATGCTTTGACTGAGAGTTCCTGCATGGCAGAATGGAGTTGGACTGGATCAGGGCCCTTCTAGGGGTCTCTTCCAAGTTCCAACTCTAGGATTCTATGGGAGGCAGGATTTGTAAAGATTTTAGCCCTTAGGATATAATTTTGGGGTCTAAACACTCCAGTTCCCTCCAGTATTCCCTCAGCGCTAGGGAATCCTGGGAACTGTACTTTATTTGTGGCACTAGAGCTCTCTCTGACAGGGAAGGCTCAATGTCTCACAAAAACTACAGTTCCCATGATTCCCTAGCACTGAGCCAGGGCAGTTACAGCGGTATCAGAGTGGGTTATTTCTGCAGTGTGTATGGGGCCTATGCTTCCTTGGTTCATAGCTTCATGCATTTTTTAAAAGTATCCAACAAGAAAAAAAAATGCCAAAGGCAGCAGGAACCAATAAAAACGAGAGAGGAGCATAGCTGCAAGAGCCCCCCTCCAGTGCAGTCTGAAGTGGTACAGTCCAGGAACCCCCTTGTCCCGTTTATGGGACCTGCTAGGCCTACAAAACCCTTTCAGTACACAGGCGACTAGGCCTCAGCCTTGCCTAGAGTAGCCTACGCCCCCCAGAAGCCCTTGCGGCATCTAGAAGAGGCGGAAGCGAAGTTCCAAGACAGAGCGAAGTGTATGTGGAGGGAAGGGCGAGGCTACTACATTTCCCGGCATACTCCGCGGCGCTCCTTTCGGGGAGGGGGGAGAGCTTCCTCCTCCTCTCGCTCGGGGACTACGTTTCCCGCCGCGCCTCGCGGAGCTCACCCTTAAGCCCTGAAGGCGGCTGCCGTCGCGGTGGCGCCTGGGAGCTGTAGTCTGCAGCTGTAGCGCGGCCTCCTTCCTTCCCAGCGCGGCGCTGAGGATGTGGCGGTCGTGACGCGCCTGTGTCCGCGTTGGAGCCGGGGCGGCTGTGACGTGGCAGAGCGAGCGGAGGAAGGAGGAGGAGAGCCAGGCAGAGCGAAGGAGGCTCGCCGTCGGCACTACAGCCCTAGCGCTATCCCTCCATCCCTCCCTCCGCCAGAAGGGCCCCTCGGCCTCCGCTCAGCCACCGAAGCCGGGAAGAGGAGGAGGAGGAGGAGACAGAGGCAGAGAGACAGGCGAGCGAGAGGAAGGGAGGAACCGGGCCCAAGTCCGCCTCTGCTGCCGCCGCCGCCTTCGCCTTCGCCATGGGCCTCACCATTTCCTCGCTCTTCTCGCGCCTCTTCGGCAAGAAGCAGATGCGCATCCTTATGGGTGAGGGAAGGGAAGGGAAGGGAAGGGAAGGAGGGCTTCTCGGGCCTCGGCTTCTCTCCTTCCCCCTCGGCGACCCCGCCCGCCTCAGGAAAGAGGGCCGAGGGAGAGAGGCAGGAAAGGCCGCTGGGCCTGGGAGGGAGCCCCCAGGCTCCCAGGGGTACATTGGTGATGGGGATGATAGGAGGCCCCTCAGGCCCCCTCCTCGGTGGGGCTCCCAGGAATGATGATGATGATACATTTGGTCCCAGGACCCCCCCCTGTGGATGCCGGAATCCGTGGATGCTCAAGTCCCCTTGAGCGCAACGGCGGAGTAAAATGGTGCCCCTTATATAAAATGGCAAGATCAAGGTTTGTTTGGGGATATTATATCTATCTATCTATCTATCTATCTGTGTGTGTTTGGAACCTTTTCCAAGCCCAGGATAATTGACCCCGAGGATAAAGAAGCAGTGGATACCAATGGCCAACTCTCATGTCACCTGGAAGCCCAGGATTCATGCCCAGCATTTACTCTTCCTAGTATGAATGATAGTGATGATGCTGATAATTGGGAGCCTTGGAGCCCCCCTTCCTTCCTTCCTTCCTTCCTTCCTCTGGGAAGAAGGCAGAGGGGCTTGCTGTGGCCTTCCATCTGCCTCAGGGCCCCTCTTCCTGCTCCTGGCTGCCTTCCAGGATGTGGCTTCCTTTCCCCGCCTGCTGCTTCTTCCTGCCTTTTGAAAAGGAGCCCTGGCCCTTTGGGGGCTCCCTGGTTGTTGGGGGGCTTCATGTGCTTTTAAAAAAGTAATAATAACAGTAATAATTCTTTCTTTGCTCTGCCTCTCCTCGAGGTTCAAGGGTGGGATACGGCATGCTCAAATACAAAACACATAAACCCACAATACTATAACACCATCAAACACACTCATTGGAGTACAAATACGCAAACAGTCCTCCTCAACACACACAGACGTAGGCTTAATTCATTTAATGTTTTTGGTGTAACACTTCTGTGTTTTTAATTGTACTGTTTTTAACCTAAGTCCCAGTTTTGGGGAAAGGGCAGGATATAAATAATAATAATAATCATCATCATTATTATTAAATAGGCTTAAGTCTAGGAAAGGTCATGCTTCCCGCTTCTTTCTTTCAGTGAGTCTCAAACAGGATGGCCTTTTGGTCACATAACCACAGAGGAGGACAACCAGTCACTGCAAAAATGTAGGGCATTCTGGGGAAATGGAGGACATGACGCAATAAAAGTTAAACAGACACATAGAAACGTAAATTCCTGCTTCTTAGTCATGCACAGAATGGAGAATGCTTTGGAGTTTCTCCTGGACAGAAGGTGGAAATGTAGGACATATCCTGGAAAAAGAGGACCCTGGTCTCAAGGGTGCTACAAGACTCCTTTGCATACTGACTTTCCAAACTAGCACAGCTACGTTTTTGATTTCTAATGCAAATGTCTCATTTTCCTTCCTAATCGAGAGGGTGAGGTGAGTTATAGTGATAATTGCAATGAAAATGTGAAGAGAGGTTTCTCTCCAAGGAGCTTATCGCATGGACAAAAAGCCTGACTGCACCTCACTGGGATGCAGCCGGGTTGAGCAATACAGGCGGGAATTGCCGCATATAATTCACCACCAATTCCGTCAGGCAAGTGCAACCCGGCTGCATTCTTGGTCCCAGGTGTGCTTCAGAAGCTGATTTTCATACCTGGGAGCTTTCTGATTTTGAAAAGCGGCCTCCAAAGCGTGCCTGGGACCCAGGATGCAGCCGGGTTGCACTCGCCCCATGGAATCAGTGGTGAATTATGTGCAATAATTCCCACCTGCATCTCATTAGGGTGCAGTCGAGTTTTTGTCCTTGCGATAAGCTCCTAAGACTGTTCCCAGACCATTGAATTAATATCCTTGCCCACCTGCTATGTCTTTGAATTCATTAATGGTGTTACAGTCAGTTCTCCTTATCCACGGATTTTTTATTCACAGATTCAAAAATATCTAAATTCCGAAAAGAAAACCTTGATTTTGCCATTTTATATAAGGGATACCATTTTATTATCTATTGTATTTGATGGGAGTTGAGCATCCACAGATTTTGGTATCCACGGGGGGTCCTGGAACCAAACCTCAGCAAATACCAAGGGCCCTCTGTATTTTGCTTTCACACTGGGAATAGTGACCACACAGTAGACACAGTTATGATGAATAACAAATACAGCTTTACTTAATACAATTTAAGATGATATATGTACATATGTATGTGTACTCTACTCTAAACACATAAACATTTTGACTTCTAACACAAAAGTTTCATTTTCCTTCCAAATCAATTGGGCAAGGTGAGTTGTAGTAATAGTTGCAGTGAAAACATAAAGAGAGGTTGCTCTCCAAGACTGTTCCCAAGTTACCTTGTGAGGCCACTGAATGAATGTTCTTGCCCGCCTCATCTCTCTCATCCTCTCAAAGTCCATCTGTGCTGTGCAGAGATCCACATTGCTTCATAGCACTAGTAGTCCATAGGGGACTGGCAGGGCCTTCAGCAGGGAATGTCACCTGTTGGTGGCAATTCATTAGGTGGAAAGAGTTTTTGTTTTTATTTTATGTAGCTAATGTTCAGCACTATACAAATCAACACTGGAGGTCACTGAAATATATATAGATTGATTAACTTTGAGCAACTGATAGCTTTTGAAAGTTAGGTTAGGATTTTGCCCTAATTACATGGTGACTGTTTCAAAATATCATTGTTTTTGCATGCTGTTTCTCTAGGGCAGTAAACTTAATGGAGCATGTGTGTTCCCAGTGGCTGAATCAATAACCCCATGAAGTCATAGTTCTGGTTTTGAAACTAGGAATGTCTTACCCTTGCCCATCCCCCATTTAGTTAAGGAAATGTCATGCCATTTTCTTATGTTTCTTAGTCTAGAAACAGCCCTGAATTTTCTGAATTCTTTACTTTTGCATAATGCACAAGGGATCTTTCCTTGATCAATCCCTTCCTTTGACTTTGCTTCATAGTCCTACTGAAGCTAGTGAGAGACCTGAAATGGATTATGGTTACAAAACATACATTTTGTGAAGAAAACACACAGATGTATCTTTCTGATTGTGGCTATAAACATCTGTTGCTCTTCCTCCTAGTAATTTTAGATTTCAGAATGTTTGAAAGAATTAAACTTCTTCAGTTCACAAATCTGGATGTGCATAAGAGAGATTGAATGTCAGTTTTTGACATTTTCTGAATACTATTAATGTAAGCAGATTTTCAGAAAGCTGATATATGTTCTATTATTTTTTGTTAGTTTCTAGGATAATGTCTTCAAAGGTCAAGCATTAAAGCCTACTTGGCATAAATTTAGGCTTGGCATAAATTTAGTCGTGGCATACATTTAGTGCTGTTTTAAGGGGAGTGAGGCATTGCCACATCATTTTCAGTTTTTCTCCATTGCTCCTCTGTTTGTTTGTTTCCCTCTCTGTGTGCAAAACTGCCTCTATCACAAAACCCCTGCTGTCCCTGTCTTCAGCACTGTCATTCTGGAACAGAGCACTAGTAGCTAACTCCAGGCTCTGTCTCTCACCCTAAGAAAATATTCATTCCAAATACTTCTCCAGCAAGACTTACATGTGTCACTGCAGGTTTGCTCTGTGAATGGATTAACTGACTGGATGTCAAAAGCTAACTGGGAACTTAAAGTATCCCTTTTGATATTCTCAGCCCCCTCTCCCCCCCCCCAATTGCCCAGATTCACTTGCAATTGAGGGATCTCTTACTCCCCCTTTTCCACACCAGAAAAAGGGAGAGGGGGAAAGCAACTCCTTTTGTCTCTGCGGGCTATAAAAAGATATAGCAACAGGGGGAAAAACCTAACTTGTTAAGATGAACTGTTATAGGGAAGGCAGAAAAATCTGGCATGGATGACTTCAAAAAGAAGGTAACAACTGTCTCTAGCATGCTAATTTTTCAGAAAGAGACTTGAACTGATTTAGGATGATGAGATTAATGCCACCTGCATTGTTGGTCTTTTTCTTTAACTCTGCAAGGGGCAGGCTGCCACTTGCTGCATATAAAGAAAGGCACTCCTCAGAGGTATTTTGACTATGGTCTTCTTTGCTAATAAAATCACATTTGGCTACTAAGATCAAACATCCTTTGTCAGACACTTTTTTAGTTTGTCTTTTTTCTTGGCTCTAACTCAGCCCACACAGCTGTGTATTACAGTTCTCATAGATACACACTTTGAAGCAAAAAACAAGATGGAAGCCTGGTGTCTCCATATTGACTGTAGCTCATGTTTTTTCCATAGGACATTACATAAGTTGTCCATAAGTTACTAAATTAATCTTTTGTTGCAGAGCCATACTTTCACTTTTTAGTTATGGTAGCTTTTTTAAAAAGAAACATATATCCAGTTTCTTCACCGTTAGTGCTTTGAGTACTAATTTGAATTTCCAGAGTTTTGACACATATTAAGATGCTACGATGGACACGCTGCATCAGTGGGCTAGTGAACCATCCCCGGATTGGCACAGACCATATTATTCAGTGGTGGTGTGTGTGTGCATAGATGCACTGAGTTGGACATGGGCCCACTGAATAATATGGGGCACAACCATCCATGTTTTTTCTTGTCCACCCGGAGACCAGGAACCAAATCACCACATCAGATGGGAAGAGTCCGCTATATGAAACATTGTTTTTGGACTGTGCAATTAAGTGTGTATAAGGCAGTTGAAAATTAGATTGTGGATTTGCATATTATTTTTTTCTCTTATAAACCTTCTTTGGCCAAAGTGACCAAACAAATACAAAACAAAGTTAATAAAAATACTTTTGATTTCTTGGCACATCAAAGATCATTAAACTAACACATTTTAGTCTCCTCCTCCATACAACACCATTAACCTGGAAAAGCAGGAAAGTAAAATGAATGCATTACAACTGGCCACACTCAAGATTTGTATGTATCTTATAAACCTCTATTCATTTAAGTCCTAAATGCATAACCTTTTCATGTGTAGATGCAGTGCCCTGTATATAAAGTACTACCATTTGGCATAACAGCTTGGCTGTTTCTTGTTCACACCCAGAATTCAGTTTCTGAGTAACCTTCCATAGCCTGGAATGGCCTATTGCCTGGGGGCATAGTTTGAGCATGTGCCGTTCCCCTGCAGGAGAGGACTTTGGTCAATCGGTATTCTCCATGATTAAAAACATTAATAGCCTGGTGTCTTATGCCTGATTGCCAAGGATCTCCAGTGGAAGGGAATTTTCCAATCCCTTCTTTTCCTTGAAGCCCCTTGTTTTCCTCAGAAGCTTCTCTATAGGATTCTGCAAAACATCTCCACCTGATTTTGCTCCAGGTCTCAAGCCCATGCTCCACAGGCGGAGGACAATTTTTTCAGAATCGCAGCCACATGGTAGATATTGTTAAACATCATGTGAAAGATGCTTGGCAGTATTTCTAAAATACAGAAATATAAAAAAGAAAGCTAATTTCAATGTGTAAGATCACATAATATAGTCTTATCATTCAAGCAACTGAAGCTGTGTTGAGTGGGGCCAAAGTTCTTGGTGTTTTTAAGTTTTAACTCCTTAGGAAACATTATTTTAATGGGAATTTTATTTATTGAGTTTGTGTTCAGGCCCATAGTGTATTCATAATTTATGCAGTGGCTAAATTGTATAATGCTGCTTCAAGTTTATTTTTTCTAGGTCAGACTTTGCATTTTAATGTCTCCAAAAATAAGGATTAAACAGTTGTAATGATTTTAAATCCAAAATGATTGAATAAAGGAGATACATTGTGCTCTGCTGTACCAGTTAGACATGAATTCTAAGAGTGCATTTTTAACTAACTCATAGAAAATTGTCATCTGATTACTATTTGGATATAAAAACTGACTTTATGGTTGGGAGAAGAAAGCAAATTAGTTTCTGAACTTGGAATCAGTTAATAATATGTTGTTCTGGAGAGATCTGGCTAGCAAATCTTAGTTTGCAACCATACAAGACAAATCATGTGAATTTGAGCTTTATGGTAACAGCTGCAAATATAGACTAAGGTTCTTGTTCAGATGCAAATTCTGCAGTAGCTGTATGAGGCTCATTTTCCTGGTTTTCTTAGCTTTTGGAGAGTAAAAACATGAATGTTGGGAATAACTTTGAGGCTGTGCAAACTGGCCTTAAAAGCTGGCTTGGGGGCAGAGTCAGAGCATGGCGTCCACATGACACATGCCCCAGCTCTGACCTCGTGGTGGCATGATGCCACATTGCACCACACAGTGCACAGCTTTAAGGTGCTCCTCTGGTGCTGTGTCCACACAATGCAACACCAAAGGAGCACCATAAAGTCATGGCCCAGCTGCTATTGCACTTTGCAAGGCACAAGAATGAGCTGCTTTTTGCGGCTCTGTTTTGTGCCCTACAAAGGCCAAATTGGGTCTGCAGCATGCGGTTGCCGCAGCCCCAATCTGGCTGTAAAAGGGGCAGTTGGAGGTGTGGCTATCAGGCATACTTTCATTATTGCTATTCTGAATGTTCAAAGGCCGAGGGTTTGTTGAAGAAATAGCTAGAACAAATTATGACAAGGGGGATCTGCAATAAACTATTGCTGTAGATAGTCATCTTAAAAAAACAATGCTGCTATACTAGCTAGCCATGCATTACTCCAGTATCCTCTCTTTCCTTTCCCTTTTTTTTTTTACCCCCCCCCCTTTTTTTTTTTTACATTCCCTTGATTTAAAGTGCATGCTCATTGGGATACTTGGAACTCTACTTGCAATTACTCTGTGTTTGCTGATAAGCTGTCTCTTGTTTCTAAATTACCTGGTATTGGCCACACAGCAATTTTGACTCATCATAGAGTTTGCTATTGAACTGAGTGAAATGGAGACACTGGGTTTTCTTTCTCCTGTTTTCCAAATGTTAACATCTCTTAGATATTAATTGCTCTATGTTACATTAATTGTCAACACACTCTAGGTTCTTTGGCCTTATATTAAGGAAGCTACTGGAACTCTCCCCCCCCCCCCCCAGCATGATTCTGGCCCTCCAACTGTATTTCTGCAAAACATTAAAATGCTTAAAACGGTGAGAGATCCACAATAACATCAAAAGGGTTTTGAGAAAAGTATATTTGAATCAAAATATAAGAGGTGGAAATGGCAGTTGAACTACTGGTACCTATGGAGATCTATACTGAAAACCTGTTCTAAACAGCCATATTTGATCAGGGGCATAAAATGGATGGATGAATAAAAATCATTAGCTCTTATATGGGTTGGCTCAGGAAAACCAGTGAGATAATAGAAGTACAGGAGGGAAGGTTTGGTTTTATGTCTTGGTGAGTATGTGTATGTGTGTGTGTATGTATGTGTGTATGTGTGTATGTATGTGTATATATATCTGAGCCATGTCTGAGAAATGGTTTAATGTTTTTCAGGGTAGAAAGTCTATTTTTAAACAGGTTTAGAACTGTAAGAATCCTTCTTACATATTTTTGGTAAATATTTTGTGAAGGCCAAAGTTTGTATTAAACTAATAATATTCATGTTTCTAGTTGGTTTGGATGCTGCTGGAAAAACCACAATTCTGTATAAGCTGAAGCTAGGAGAGATTGTCACTACAATTCCTACAATTGGTAAGAAAATAAAGATATATTTTGTAAATGTTCTTCTGAAAACATCAATCTTGTTAACTTTTTTAAAGGTGATGTTTGTGAACTAAAGTAATTAGAACAGTTTGCCATAGGATAGAAATTTCTAGTATTTCTTCCCATACTGTCCTTGTGATGCATATGATACATGTGGCCAGGCTCACAAACCTTCATGAGAGGGAGATGCTTGCATGGTAGCAAAGACAAAAAAAATCCATCCTGAAACCAATGTAATGCCATAATATTAAGCTATGTATGTCTAGAATGCCATATACTATAAGGTTTTAATAATGTCTGGCATTTAGTTGCTTCCAAGACCATTATGTTCCTCTGTCTATAATGATAGTCTGGTAAAAGAATCCTGCAGAAACCAGAACTGGTGTACAAATGAAAACCAACTGATATTCTTATACAGATGACTCTTGTTTTGTTAAACAGTTCTATAAATACTGGGGGGTTTTAGAACTCAAACCATGACTAAATGAACAAATCAAACAGTAGTGATTATTTTCTGTTCAATTGATTTATATGACACTCCCTAGAAAATGAGATGCCATCCCCAGTTGTCATGCATCTGGTCACTGGTGATTGGGCTCATAAAAATCAACCTTAAACAAGGCTACAACATCAGATGCTCAGTGGTCTACATTGTCATAATAATAATTTGTTACCTTCTCTCCAGGTTTTAATGTGGAAACAGTAGAATATAAAAACATCTGTTTCACTGTTTGGGATGTTGGTGGTCAAGATAAAATTAGACCACTCTGGAGGCATTATTTTCAGAACACACAGGTACGTCTTCTGACATTTGCCAAGCAAAATATCTTTTAACCCTCTTTTTAATACACTGATATAAAGGTATATCCCCTAATAAGTCTCCACTGTGTTGCTATCTATTGTGCTTTCAGGGATAATTTATTTTATTTATTTAAGGCATTTATATGTCATCAGCCTTCAGGGGCCCCAAGGCAACACTGCATAGATAAAAATGTTTAAAACAGTACATAGATACAAACTTAGTACAGAACTCAGACAAGGCATTTCCCTCCAGTCTTGGTAGGGTCACACAGGGGGAGGGAGGAAGTATTCTGTTAGGTACAAAGGGCTCAAAATTTTAGGGCTTGATAGCTTAAAAAAATTCTCCAAGATGAGAACTCTCCAAGATGAGGTTAGAAGGAAACTACCAACAAAGTGCCAGAATTAATGACAGAGGTGTATACAACTCTTCCTCTTTAGTAAATGAGCTGCACAGTTCTGAATTAGCTGGTATTTCCTGATAATCCTTCAGGGCAGCCCACAGGCAGCATATTACAGAAATTGGATATGAATTTTAGCTAAGCATTTATGGTATGAGAAAAATGCTTGTTAGAGGAGAGGGGTCGTAACCAGTTCACCAAACAAAACTAATAAGGGATGTTTCTTTTGGGCTAAGCAACAAGGAGCAGGAGTATAGTGACGTAGTATACATAATATTCAGGAAGACGGTTTTCCCATTTAAAAGTGAATAATCTGTCAGATTATTTGTATTCTGTAGCCCAAGTTTTACATGACATCAGATTTAACTGCACCTTTTCTAAGTTTACAGTATCTCATTTGAGGTGGAATGACCAGAATTATAACAGTTTTCCAAGTGTAGTCACATCATAGTTTCCTTTTCAATTTTTTTAATGACACAATATAGTGATATACACTGAATCTATATCTTTATTAAGCTCTTTATAACATCCCCAATATTTCTTTCTTGGTCTGTCTCTGTCAGATCAGATACCATAATTGTATATATGAAGTGGAATTTTCTCAGTGTGCATCATTTTATACTTGCTGGTTTTGGATCTGATTTGCCATTTTAATGTCCAGTTTTGATTCTAACTACCCTAAATAATCAGCAGACTTGGCCACCTACCTCTTCTCTAATTCCAAATGATTTATAACCAAGTTAAGAGGTGTGTGTGTGTCTCCCTTCTGCTTGGTTTTTCAGCAGATAGTGAAGACTATTCCAACTAGCATTTTAGGAAACTTAGGATGTTGGTGTCCCCCACTCTGCTTCTTTACTGCTATGTAAATTGATTGTAACTTACTCAGTCTTCACTTTTTTCTCTTGCTTTTAATATGTTTTAATTGTTCTTTATGCTGCTTCAGGAGTCCTTTTGCTATAAAGTGACATAGAAAGTAACCTTAATAGTCTTCCATATGTAACAAAGATCAAAAACATACTACAGAAATAATCCAGTTTGAGAATGCTTTAATTGCCCTGATTTGTAGTTATTGTGGCACCAGAGCTCTCTGATATGGAAGGTTAAATGTCTCACAAAACTACAGTTCCCAGAATTCCCTAGCATTGAGCCAGGGCAGTTAAAGTGGTCTCAAACTAGATTATTTATGCATTGTGTTTTGGACCAAAGTGAATGTTGATCCACAGGCAGGTCACATTTATGAGCTATGTTTATTTTGTCCTTTTCAGACACATTTTAGTCAAGATGCAGATCTTTGGGTTGGGCTAGAGTAAAAAAATCAACTAGAACACCACATCCCTGCAGTTTAGTTCTTATCAACTTCTGGGTGCTTGAGGATGGGGATTTGTAGCCCATCTTGTCTTTGACCCATTGTCCCAAGTTACAGATGCATTTTATCCTATATGCATTCAACCAGACAGTAAACTACTTTCCTCTGTGATTTAGTGAGAAAATATGAGCAGTGAAACCGCAAGACTATTTAAGAGCAAAAGTAGTAGGAAACAGGAATGAAACATAACTAAACACAGCATGGGATTCACTTCTAAGCCTGTGCTTTGCTGGGAAAAAGTTTCTTCAGCAATAAATTCATATCTGTATAACAAAGGGCCGGGCAAGCTTTGGGATCTGGAAGGCTGTTGTTATGTTCCTTCTATGTTATTTTCAACTTATGACGACCCCAAGACAACTTATCCCAGGATTTTTCTTGGCAAGATTTGTGGGGATGCTCAAGTCTTCCTTTGAGGTTGAGAGAGTGTGACTTGCCCAAGGCTAGAGCAGGGATTCAAACCCTGGTCTCCAGAGTCATCTACAATATATAGTATTGATGACCTTCCCAACTTCCCTGTAGTGGTGGTCCATTATGATAGAATAGCTCACATGGAACTTCAATTTTTGAAGTCAGGAGTATCAAAGTATCATGATACTTCATTTTCTTGCCTGTGTTCACACTACAGTCTGTCCTGGATCAAGATAAAGTTACTTTATTTTGGCGATGATGACATTAGCATTTATTTTAATAGTATTGCATATCTGTTTCTCATCAAGGTTGTCTAATAAATTATTTTCAGGGTCTCATTTTTGTGGTAGATAGCAATGACAGAGAAAGAATCCAGGAAGCCGCAGAAGAACTGCAGAAAATGGTAAATCTCTTGTTTTTAACATGAATCCATGCATCATTTGCCAGCTGAGTTTTCCACAGATAGAAGAGGGGAGGGAATTTACTAAAGTAGCTGATCCCACAGGAAAACCAAGTACAAAATATCCAATTTCAATGTTGTGCCCTGAACGTGTAAGATTATACTTTCCTGAATTTTATTTGTCGTTGTTGAGTTTCATTAAAACCTTTCTTGGAGCTGTCACTATAATTTAGCATGCTCAGTCTTGTCTGAGCTACTTAGGTGAACTGATGATTACTGAATCAGGTACTGAAAACTATTTAGGGAATGCAGAAGAACTGTATCCAGCCCTATTTTCTTAATTTGCAGTTTTGATTATAGCAGCTGTAAATGGAGGGATTTTCTTCTTTCAGCTTCAGGAAGACGAATTGAGAGATGCAGTGCTCCTTCTCTTTGCAAACAAACAAGACTTGCCAAATGCCATGGCAATCAGTGAAATGACAGATAAACTAGGCCTTCAGTCCCTGCGTAACAGAACTGTAAGTACTGAAGTTGTCTGTATTCACTCAGCCTTCTCTGTGAACAACATGCTGATATTTAGTGTTCTTTTTCTGATATATGTAGTGCAAGGGGAATGAGTGGATAGTCTTTCAGATGTTATTGATTTGCCAACTCCCTTCAGCCATAGCATGCATAGCTAATAGTGTTGATGGGAATTGCAACCCAGGAACACGGGGAGGCCCACATGTTCCTTATCCCTGATTTAGTTTGTCTGATCTTATAAACAGCTTGTGAAGGTTGGGGAACTATTTGCATCTTATTCAGAAAATTAGAGGGATTGCTCCTATTAGGAGTATCTGTCTACTCACAGAGCTATTCTGAGTTTCTCTGTTTTAGTATTAAATCTTGAAAACTTGTAGTAGTTTAAATTAATGACTCCTGGTACTGTTCCTTTATCCCTACATTTTTGGGGAAATTACTGTTGTGCTACCTTTGTCTGGCTGAAGTGCCGTATCAGGATATATGAAAAGCTACCTTATAGGTAAAAAGGACACCATAATAGTAGCAGAAAATATCAGCAATGTGTAAAGATTATTGCAGAAGGTCAGGGCAGAAAGTGCAAAGGCATATTTACAGCTGAACATCAAGAAAACAAAATCATGACCACAGATGATCTACATAATTTTAAAGTAGAAGATGAAGACATCAAAATAGTTCAGGATTTTCGATATGTGGATTCAGTCATCAATCAGAGTGGATGTTGCAGTCAAGTAATTAGAAGACTAAAATTTGGAAGCCCAGCTATGAAGGAAAGAACATCCTGAAGTATAAAGATACATCATTAAATACAGTACCAAAGTTAGGATTGTCTGTGTCATCATATTTTCCATTTCTGTGTATGGTTGTGTAAGCTGGACAGTAGGAAAGCCAATAGGGGAAAAATCACTTGAGATGGGGAAGAATTCTGAGAATACCATGGACTGTTAAAAAGACCAATGGATGGGTCCTAGAGCAGATCAGACCTGAATTCTGCCTGGCAGCAAAGAATAACTGTGGTTGTCAACAACCGAGGTTCTTGTATTTTGGCTATATCGTGAGAAGAAAGGATTCACTAGAAAAGACTATAATGCTTGGGAAAGTATTAGGCTATAGAGCAGGGGTAGGCAACCTTTTTGAGCCAGGGGCCGGGTTGCTGTCCCTCAGACAACTGGGGGGCCGAAGCCAAAAAATAAATAACTAAATATTTTTAAAAAAAATTTAAATAAATAAACAAACCGGGACAAATGTAGGACAATTTTTTTCAAATGGAGGACTTTTTTTTTTAAATGGAGGACATGTGAAAAAAAATTGCTGATTTTTTAAAAATGTTAAGATAAATGCATGTTTCTGAGGCTTCTCTAGACAATTGACCCACCATACCCCTTCGCGTGAGAGGCCAAAGGCCCCGGCAGCAATCGGTGGCAGGACCGGGCTGGGGCCGGTCCCAAGGCCTCGCCGGGCCTCATCCGGCCCGCGGGCCGCAGGTTGCCTACCCCTGCTATAGAGAAAGAGGCAGACTGCATTACAGATGGAAAGACTCAATCAGAGAAGCCATGGGAATGAGTCTACAGGACCTGAGCAGGACGGTTGAGGTTAGGATGACTTGGAAGTCTCTCATTCATAGAGTTGCCATGTGTTGGAAGTCAACTTAAACACAGTTAACAAAAAAAAAAAAAAGGGGGGGGGGAATGAAATTTCCTTTTTACTCACCTGGGCCTAAAACAGTGCAGCCTCTACCTTTCATATGGCAGAATTGCCCCTAGAGGGTTAAGGGGTGCGTGTTGAGTAAAAACATGGGGGGAGGGGGAAAATCAGGTTGATCTGTTGTGGGTGGGGGGTGTGCACCCATCTAAATTCTCATGAAGGCTGTGTGTTGCTTATGATACTCAGATAGTTGCCCACTCCTGGGGTGAAATAATATCATGCCTGTGTGTTTCTGTCTAAGCAGCTGCATCATCTTGCTACTTATTCTTTTTGCTATGTGACAGGAGCTTTTTATTTGAGCTTTCAGATAAAAGTTGCCTCTGTGTAGCCCTGTAATCCGTGAGTCCACCTCTTTCTTGGCTAAGGAGACCATTCTGTGTTTTGGAAGCCTGTTTGCAATACAGACATTTTGAGTTTTGTTATATAATAGATGGCCTGGAAATACTTTCTCAATGGTACATAGCAATTTCAACAGGTTGTAGTATTTTAAAAGATGGATTGTAATGAAATTAAATGTTTCACTTCTTCCTTCTCCACAGTGGTATGTTCAAGCTACCTGTGCTACACAAGGAACTGGTCTGTATGAGGGACTTGACTGGCTGTCAAATGAGCTATCAAAGCGCTAACTGAAACTGGATGACTTTCACACCAGGGACATGTTTGATATAAGTGGTCTAGGCTTGTTACATCAAAATTAGTTTGCATCTTGGTTACTATACAGTATCTGGAACTGGTTTGGGCAGGATATTACAGCTTTTTGACTTATTTTGTTGCCAATTATTGTTCACCCAGCTCCATGTTGCCAAGGTAACAATAAGCTTGGGTTAAAAAAACTCCTTAATTTGGAAAAAAGTGTATCTTCTGATTTTTACTTCTATTGTTAGCCTAAATGCCTGAATATAGTTGTGACTTTTGAAATCTGTTTGAATGCTTCTTGAGCCCCAATTAAATTAAGTATGTTTTAAAAAATTTTCACCCTTTCTTTAAGTTACTGATATTATTTCATTCCGTAAGACACTCTGCTGAGTTAATCTAGCATTCCATTCATATTTATTTCTCTTCCTTGTTAAAAAAAACAACAACCTTCCTAATATGTTTTGTTGGGGAAATGGTCTAAAACACTATTGAGATCTTCTGCGCTGAGGAACATTTTATTAACCCCTTGGATTCTGTTGACCCACTTTGGCCTTGTGTCAACTGAATCTGGTTGGTAGAATACTTCTGTGCTTTGTGCACCAAGCTCCTTGAAGTTTTTAATATTCAGCAGATTGTCTTCCTTTCTATTGTATTTTTTTTATTGCATGTTGCTTTTTGGTATCAGCCTGTTTTGCCCAGTGTATAATAGTTCTGCTAAAGTTTAATTGTTTATTGGTGAACATATCTTCATGAAGGCAGACTTTTGAAATTCTTCAGACTCGATGGATTAATTTCTTCATAACCTATTCAGAATTATTCCTAATAAAGATGATACAGATGTATAGCTTTGTGTATGCTCCTTGAATCTTAAGTTTGTGGAACTGATAATATGAATGTGTGACAGATTCTTTTTCAATAAACAGGAGTTTTTTTCTGTACCTTGGAACACAAATACAGATCTGAATAGCCTTTGAATTGTTTTGAATTTGGCAAAAAATCAAGATGGGCAGTTAAACTTGTGTACAGTGTAACTGGTTTATCTTCAAGACTAAAAATCCTGTAAAAGTGTTTTGAAGCTGTAAATCTAAATCCCTTTAAGATGTCCAGATATGACAATACTAACAGGTTAAAATTGTAATAAAGTACAAACTGCCCAGAAAATGTGTGTTTCATTCTTAGTTTGACAGAACAGTAATTCCTGTGTTTCACATTTGTATTTTTGACACCATCTAATCTAATGTGGCTTGGGTTGGAAAAATCACTTCTTCACTCAGATAAACCATTTTCTAAAATCTATTTTCTGATTACTTTGAACTCATTTATCCCCAGTCATCTTTGGAAATGCTGCCCTGGAATCTTAATATGTGAAATTTACTGAATTAATTTTTGAGTGCCACGTGGGATTTTCTGAATACCTGTTTTCTCTTGAAACAGCGTATGACATAATAAAGGATTTTAAAATCTTCTGTGGATCATTAGCTTTAGAACAATCATGGTATTTATGAAGAATCAACATTTTTACAAGATAGGCTCTATTGCTTTTCACGCTTCTTGGATATTTATTGATACATTAATGCTTTAAAATGAAATATATCATGACTATGCAGTCTGATGTGGGCAATATCAATCACTGCACCAACAGAACATTAGAGTACAGTACTAAGTGTCCAAGCGACAACCTGTTTTTATTTATCACATCTAAATCATGCACTTCCTTCAAGATACAGAGAACCATATTTCTGAGATCTTATTCTCATGAAAACCCTACAAAGTTGTATTTTTATAGCTACCTTTTAATGCCTGAAGATAATTTTAACATGCAGTCTTCTGAAGGATGGTGCACCTTTTCTGTTAGTTTGCTGTTACCTCTTGAGCTTTAGTCTTCCAACTCTTGATTCTATGAATAACTGCTTCTTTTCATTGATGCTCCCATCAAGTCAATATTTCCTTATATGTTTGGCAGGTGCTGTGCTCGCTACACTACTGCAGACATTGCACGGTTTTCATTTTATTTTTGCTGTCAACTTTCTCCTTTGTCATTAGAGTTAATTCTGCTCTGCATTATAAATAAATGTAATTGAATAGCCAGACTGCATTGTTACACAACAGTCAAGTTAATGCTCTGAGCCAGAATGTTATCAGTTAAAGGAGTACATAAGATAGGCTGTATCTGCACTGCAGAAATAATAGTTTGATACCGCTTCAATTGCCATGCCTCAACTATATGAAATCCTGGGATTTGTAGTTTGTAGTACCAGGCAGGTACTCAGGCAGATTGAATATCTCAAAACTACAAATTCCATAATTACATAGCACTGAGCCATGGTAGTTAAGATGATATCAAACTACATTATTTCTTCAGTGCAGATGTAGCCATAAAGGAGAAAATGATAAAAGTTTTGTTAGAATGGAAAAATAAATCATTTGGGAAAGAAATCCCAAGTAGCTTGCAAAGTTAGTTGGTGCTTTGCAACTATTTGTGATGGAATATCTTAATAGCAGGTACATTTCTATACCGCTTATCAGTGCACTTAAGCACTCCCTAAGCAGTTTACAAGGTGTAAGCTAATTGCTCCCAACAATCTGGGTATTCATTTTAGCGACCTCTGAAGGATGCAAGCCTGAGTCGAGCTTGAGCCCTTTCATTGGTATTGAACTTGCAACCCTGTGGTTTTGAGTGAGTGGCTGCAGTACAGCCATTTAACCACTGCGCCACCGGGGCTCATATCTTAAGTAGCTGGTAATCATAAAATGGGGAGATGAAACATTGGGGGGGGGAGGGACAAGATGAGAGGCATCTTGATACTACCTGATGTGGAAAAAAAAACCAGTTTGAGAAATTTGATAAAATTAAAAGATAATCTTCACTAGATTTGTACATATCTGAGCATAGCTTTAGCACAAATTATTTTCTCTCTGGTAACATGTATTCTGTGCTTACCCTTTTCATTCATATGTACAGAGATCTTCTAGCACCTTTGAGACTAACTGAAAGAAAAACTGGCAGCATGAGCTTCCGTAGCCTTCAGTCTACTTCCTTAGATGTTGGGGGAAGTAGACTGGTCTATGAAAGCTCATACTGTACTACCAACTTCTTTAGTTCAGTTAGTCTCAAAGGTGCTATAAGATCTCTCAGTACTGATTCTATGACTAACTGCTATATCTTTGGAATGTTCATTCATAGTACACTGCTCCCTCGGGTTACGAAATTAATTCGTTCCGCGGCCGCTTTCGTAACCCGAAAAGCCTTCGTAAGCCGAATTGCCATAGGCGCTAATGGGGAAAAGCCGCGTTTCGTGCGAAAAAGCGCCGAAAAGCACCAAAAAATTTTTCGTAACCCGAAATAAATTCGTAACTCGGAACAATTATTTCCAATGGGATTTTTTCGTATCCCGGAAATTTCGTAACCTGGGTATTTCGTATCCCAAGGTACCACTGTAAGACACAAAACATAGTTCCTATGTGCTCTGCACAACATGACAGCATTTTTCATTGTATGTATGGGTATCCAAATAACTTGGTACAAGATGAAATATTATTTGGGTGACTGCTTGCTTGTAAAAGCACATAAGGAGATAAAACTTTCTCCTTGTTCTCTGAAGTAACCTAAAAATATGGTGCTAAGCCTGATCTGTTCCCCCCCCCCAGCCACAAGTATAAAGTTAGCAGCTACTATGCTAATTGCATGGAGACAAGGGTTCCAGCAATAGTCTACCACAATGGGGGGGGGGGATGCACTTTTACATGCATGTGCAGTTTGGGTTGTAATAGCATGCTTTAAAATGAGCACAAATGCACTCATCTGCCTGCAAAGCTGGCAGTGATTCTAGCTTGGATCCATACCAGAAGAAAAGCATTTGTTTGCTGCAGCCCAGATATCCCATCCTGAGTTATCTGAAGCGTAGGAAGCATGGGGGAAGGGCTGTAGTGAGGAAGAGTTGGCAGGAAAGCCCTGTTCTAAGTGGAATACAGCTTACCTTTCTCTGGATTTAACTCAATCAAAATTTTCATCAGTACAAGAATTCCATGGTGCAAGTTTTTCAGTCAGAATGAAGCAAATATGATCTTTATTATAGAAATGCTTGGGTAAGCTAGTTGTCCCCTCCCCATGATGTTATTTTTTATAAATGCCAAATAAAAAATGGGAAATAAATCTCCCTAACCTAACAGGAATCCACAATCAAACCTCAAGCCAAACAACCCATTTCTCAAGATGGTCTGTAAACATAGTACTGCTAAATGCTATAATTTACTAGGAAGTGTTGGAAAACCATAACTCCAAAGATCTGTTTACAAAATAGAATGGAAAGGCAACTGTTCTGAGACCCATGGCTATTACCCGCTTACAATTTTCACAAGTGGATTGTGGTCTAAGAATGTGACCAGAATATTTAACCCTTTATCCTAACTTGTAAAGGAAAAAGTATTGGTAATACTCTCCCAATATTAGTCTGGAATATCAGTATGCAAAGGGATCTTATAGCACCTTTGAAAGAGGTTGTAGCATAAGCTTTTGTAGACTTGGGTCTACTTCCTTGGATGGCGTGGATTCTCTGCATCTGAGGAAGTACACCAGGTCTTTCAGTTAGTCTCAAAGGTGCTACTAGCTGCCTTTGCACATATATTACAGGAGTAATAGGTTATTTCACACTTTTCTTCATTCAATATAGATTTTGCAGTACAGCTGAAATGGGAAGACAGCTGTGTTCTGATTGATGAATAATGTAAATAGTCTTTGTAGGAGCCAGTGTAGTGTAGTGGTTTAACCACTGGACTATGCCTCTGGAGACCAGGGTTTGAATAATACAGCCATTGAAACCCACTAGGTGTCTTTGGGCAAGTCACGCGTTCTCAGTCACAGAGGAAGGCCAAGGCAAACCTCCTCCGAAAAATCTTACCAAGGAAATTCCTTGATAGATTTGCCTTAGGTCACGTTAAGTCGCAAACTACTTGGAAAGCATGCAATAAGAAGTCTTTGTAGGGTTGGTGGCTTGTTATGTTTTGTTTTTTGCATTACAGTGCTTTGTTATTTATTATTCACCAACACTGTATAGTTAAGTATCACAAACAAGACAAAAAGCATCACATCAGAAAGCCCCTGACCCTGGGTGGTTTCTCATTTGCATTTGCTGAGTCCTGGTTTTGGTGTTCTTCAGGACTGGTAGCCAAACTTTATTTACTTTGAGGGTTTCTTCTTTCCTGTTGAAGTTGTCCAAGTGTTTGTGGATTTCAATGACTTCCCTGTTCATTCTGACCTGATAATTGTTGGCATGGTCCAGAATGTCAGTGTTTTCAAACAGCATTTTGTGCCCAGGATGATTTAACCACTCAGGGTGAGAGGCTCTCCCATCAGACAATGATCACCAATTAGCAGACATTAATCCTCTTTTGCATATCCTCCTACCCTGAGGAGGCAATCAACAACAGAACAATACACAGATTAACATGGGAATCACTTCTCCTCACCAGGGTCACACTGCATGCGCGCACACACACACACTCACACACAAACCTCTACTCTCTTCCAGGTTAGCATACTCTGAAGATGCCAGCCACAGATGCTGGCGAAATGTCAGGAATAAACTCTTCTAGAACGTGGCCACATAGCCCAAAAAACCCACAAAACCTATGGATGCCGGCCATGAAAGCCTTTGACTTCACATTTTAACAAATTGTCAAAGAAAGTAATGAAGATGAAAGCAGCCAAAGGAGGTCATGAAGAGAGAAGCAATCTGATTAATGAACGGGAAAATCTATCCCACACTGAGTTGGCATGGCCTGTTGTGCAAGACACAGATCTCACAGGTAAAACATGTGGGCAATGTAATCAGATCAAAACAGCAAAACCTGTATGTGCTTATGCATCATAACCAAGGGGGACCAGTCCTCTATCCATTCTAGAAGGGACTGCTGAACATAACCAGTTATCAGTGACTCAGTAAGCCTGCACTCCACACAGTGAGTTACTGTAAACATAGGTCCAAAACGTACTGTAGAAATAATTCAGTTTGAGAAAGCTTTAACTGTCCTGGCCGAGTGCTAGGGAATCCTGAGAACTGTAGTTTGCTGTGACTCCAGAGCTCTCTGACAGAGAAGACTAAATGTCCCACAAAACTAGTTCCCAGAATTCCCTACCACCGAGTTGGGGCACTTAAAGTGGTCTCAAACTGGATTATTTCTGCAATGTATTTTGGACCTTAGTGGCTAAAACATATTGTGCTAGTAACCTCTGCAATGCACTATACATAGGGCTACCTTTGTACCAAATCCGGAAACGCCACCTGGTTCAGAATATGGCAGCCAGACTGATTATTGGTACATCCAGGAGTAATTACATTACACAGATCCACTCTACTGGCTGCCAATTAGTTTCTAGTCAAAGTACAAAGTATTGGTTATTACCATTAAATCTCTCTACATGGTTTGGGTTCAGGTTACCTAAAGGATCACTTTCTACCATTCTGCCCTGTGCACTCAGGTCCTCTGGGAAATGTTTGTTCTAACCTGCCAGGATTAGACTGGTAGTTTACCAGAGGACGTGCGTCATCTGAACACCACACCCTCAAAAGCAACTGGAAGCCGCTTGTTTTAGCTCATGTGTCCCAGGCCCTAGTCAATTTAAAATCATGACTTTTAAATTTGTATATGTACTCGAATGAGTGTATTTTGATGGTTTTAGAGTATTGTACTGCATAGTGGAACTGTAGTTAGTCCTATTAAAGTAAGTGTTTACCTGTAGATTTAACATTTTGTTTGGTTCCTATAGACCAAAATGGTTACCATTTTTGTAATGTATGTAAGTGTCATAGGCTTATACAGTAAGAAAACAATATGGCAGAAGGTCAGCAAGATGAAATTGCCCTGGTTTAAATAGGTGATTAGGCAGCTTTTATCAGTAGGTGAATGAATGGAAGCGGATATAAACACAGAGACTTAAAAAAAGGAACTTTGTATGCTAAAGTGCAAATCTTCATGTTGACTGCCACATCCTTGCTTTGGTATTCAAAATCATAACCCAATAATAATAGCCAAAATGCTGCAGCTTTGTTACTTAACAAGCAACAGAAGGTGGTTTTCATTTGTAAACACACAATAGTTGATAGGAGAATGAATACAAATATATTTTTAGATGTACCTTCCCCAGACATTCATTGAACATGGAAGAAGAGAGGCAGGGATAGTAAGATTATGTTTCATATGCTTTTTAATCTGAAGACAGGATTCTCCTTTTAGGAGCTCCACTATTTCTATGCTAGCATGTGTTCTTCCCTCTTGTAAAAACCTGGGCCTAAATCTAGTTGCCAGATTGACCTAGAACATACCCATTAAATCAACTACAAAAGTCCTTGCAGACAACTTGCTCATTTGAAAGAAAATAAAGGTGATGATTTCTGTACCTTCTTTTATAAGTAAATAAATATTGTGAGCCTCCTTGGGTCCCTTTTTGGGAGAAACGTGGGATAAAAATGAAATAAATAAATAATAAATTGTTGGAACAAACCAATTTTAAGCACTATGATGTAGGCTCATTTTTATCCTGTGAGACATACATACTGCTTTGCGTTCAGAAATTCAAAAACTGATTGTCTTAAAGCAAATAGGAGTAACATATGGATGGTATACAGCACCTACCACCAGCTTGTGATCTCCGAAGCCTCCATACACCCCTGATTTTCTTTCAACATAAAAATAATCAACCTGTAGGAAGTATGCATCAACCCCAAATCATATTGTGCTGATCCCTGGAAACTTTTTAGTGTAATTTAAAGATAATCAATATCATTATCATAAAAATAAAATGGCCTTCCAGCCACTACTGGTTTCATTGAGAAATGGCAGTGTGACGTACAGTTGGGCAAAAATTAAGTCCCAGAGCCTTTGAAGTTACCCACTGCTGTTTTAAATCTGAGAGCTAGAAAAAACTAAGCAAGCACTGTATTTTAAAATTTTGGTTTACACTACTGTACTCTGCCAAAGGCCAGGCTCAGTTCTTTACCAATATTTGCAGATCACAGCTCCTTATTCAGAAAAAAACACTGCTCAAACATAGTCATGATTTTTATTTAAGCACAATGAATTTGGTTTACATGGACAAGATTCCCCACTCCCACCCCACCTTCCACATATCACCTGAGAGCAGATCACCTGAGTGCAGGTAAATCTGCCAAATAATTTTTGGAATGCTAAATTAATATGGATATTTTTTTTGTGGGAAGCATATATTTTGGCAGCTTGTCAAGGAACACCTTCATTCCAGAAGGCAATTTAATCATCATTTTAAAACCACCTAAAATGGGAATGGTATACTTCACCTTCAGGAGAGATTTCACTGTTGACACCTTTTCTTATCAGATTAGAAAAATGAAGTATTCACTAAAAGCATTCCAGCCATGAGAAGCATGAGAAATTACAAAGAACTTAGAATCTGGCATTAAGTTACTGATGGACACATGAACACTTCTTATATTTATTCTTTGTAAAATGTTGCGACCAAATATCCAAAAAATAGCCAAAATGTCTTTCAGAAAGGCAAGTTACAGATGCCATCTCCCCCCACTTTAAAGTCTACTTCCATTTTAAATCACATATTAGTGCTATGTGATCAGAGGGATGTGAAACACTCGGTAAGGCCTGATGAGTAGTTACCTCTTCATGACTTGGCAGTGGAATTACTTGTTCAACCTCCAAAGCATTTGCATCAATGAATATGTAGTCCAAACATCCATGAAAACCTCCAACATAATTAGTATAGGCTGGTTCTCCACAGGCACTTTTAAGTCTGAATGGATGAGTTAGAGATATAGTGCAGTACGGTTCTTCTCCATCTGATCTCCAGTCCTCATGATCTTCAGCAATACTGCCACTATTGATAAAACTGTATGTTCCAGTAGATGGTGTGCTATTAAAATCACCACAGAATACAAGAGGTGTACCAGGATACAGGTCATGTGTTACATGCCTAATATGTGATAAAGCTATTGCAACTTGGATTAGACGGATGTTTCCACCTGAGGACAGCAAGACAAAAAAACAACTGCTTTTGCTGTTGTGTTCCACCAATACATTGAAAAGTAGAAAAACTTAACACTCTGCTTATTCAGTCTTTAACTATACCTGGAATTCTTTCCTTTCCACCTTTAAGTGCAACAGGCAACTCCAATAAACAAAACAGTTATTTCATTCACTGTCTAAGGCTTACTTTTAATGTACTGTATCCTGTCTCCTAACAGGCTTTTAACCCAATTGGTGCTAAGAATGGCTTTTCTCCCACAAATGGGTCCTCTTTACACTGCATAATTAATGTTGTTTGACACTGCTTTAACTGCCATGGCTCAATGCTATGCAATTCCTGGAACTGTAATTTAGTAAGATATTCAGCCTTTTCCGTCAGAGCTCTCTTGCCACAATAAACTACAAATCCCAGAACTGCATAGGATGTAGTCATGAAGGTTAAAGCGGTGTCAAACAGCATTAATTATACAGTGCACCAGCAGCCATAGTACTTCTTCTCTTTGAAGAAGCACCCAGCACCTAGCCTAGGAAGATTCTTTCCCCACTGGCACTATCCACTTCCTCATTCAACAATAATATAACTGGCTATTTCTTATGGCAGAAGTCACACAATGTTATAAAATTACATTACTCTACTATATTACTACTACTACTACTACTACTACTGGGTTTATATTCAGCCCCAGTATCCTAAAACACAGAAATTAGTAAGAAAATTACCTTTTGGATGCCAGTATAGATGAGTGTTGGCAACACAGATCTTTCTTGAAGGGTCATTTATAGACTGAAGAACAGAAACCTGGAAGAAACACTCTTATGAATTCTCATATAGTATCAAAAGTAAAAAGAGACTTCCATGAACCAATCTGTGATCCTTTATGGATGAACTAGTATTGTAAAACTACGCCAACTGAGGCTGCATGTCATCTTTCCCCCCCACTGCTGAACATCTTGTAACAAATGTTACTATTCTCTCATCCTGGCATCAATTTAAAGGTCTCTTTAAAAAAAAACACTTCGGCTCTAAATCAAGTAGAAGACCAATTCTTTGTTTGACAGACTGGCAAATAAGACTACCTCATCCTGGAAAGTTGTAACATGCACTTAACAAACCACCTTTTGTGTTTGTCTTTTTTTCTGTTTCACTCCTAAGTAGCTGTAGAATCCTTTGTAAAGTAAGACCCTTGTACCTTTAAGAGGAAAGTACCTGTTGGCTATATTTTGATCAAAGATACAGAAGTCCTCTCTCTCTCTCAGCATCTGGTCATGTATTCACTTTAACTTCTTTCCACCTGCCTCTCATTAAAGTCTGCATCACTGTTCTCTTAAGGCAGTGGTCCTCAAGTGGTGAGAGGGACCCCCAGGGAGGACATGAACGCTGCTCAGGGAGGAGTGAGTCTTGGGAGATCCAAATCTCCCCTCCTCTTCCCAAACTATTTTATGTGTACATTTTACACATGTGTTGAGTTAAATATTGAATTTACTTAAATAAAACTCTTCTACTTTGAACAATGCTATTCCCTTACAAAATGTGAAAAAAACATGAATGTACATGTATCTGCATTGCAGGTGAAAATATGTACACTAAAAACATTTTTACTTATTTATTATGTCAAGTGGGGGAGCACTACATCCATCTGAAGATAGATGCAGAGTTGTTCCAATTTAAGGGTGACCCTATGGTGACTCAAGAGCTAGAGTGGTTTGAGTGCTGGATTGCCACTCTGGAGAGCAGGGTTCAATCCCAACTTAGCAATGAAACCCACTGGGTGACCCTGGGCAAGTCGCACTCTCAACCTCAGAGGAAAGCAAAAACAATCCTCACCTGACCAAATCTTGCCAAGAAAAATGTGTGAAAACCTTGCTTTAGGGTTGCCATAAAATGGAATAGACTCGAAGGCACACAACACACACAAGGCGAACCTATCCTAGGGTTTTCCTGGCCAGATCTGTTCAGAGGAAGTTTGCCATTGCCTTTCCCAGAGGCTGAGAACATGTGACTCACCCAAGGCTACCCAATGGGTTTTGTGGTCGAGTGGGGAATTGAACTCTGCAGAAATAATCCAGTTTGAGACCACTTTAATTGTCCTAGTTCAGTGCTAGGGAATCCTGGGAATTGCAGTTTATTGTGGCCCCAGAGAAGTCTAAATGGCCTGTTACAGACTGCCCAAATAAAGCTGCTTCGGGTCTCTTTGGAGGTATGCTATTTAAATGATGCATGCATCCTAAGAATCTGGAAGCTGCACCAAAGTTGCCCTCCAGTGCTTAGGAATGGAGTGTGGCTTTGGCGCGACCTCCGGACTCTTAGGACCCATGCATCATTTAAATAGCATGCCTCCAAAGAGACCCAAAGCAGTTTTATTTTGGCAGTCTGTAACAGGCCAATGTCTCACAAAATTAGAGTTCCTGGAATTCCTTAACATTAAGCCTGGACAGTTAAAGCGGTCTCAAACTGGGTTATTTCTGCAGTGTTTTGGACCTGAAGTCAAGAAATCAGAAGAAGACTAGGAATGGGAAGGGCAGACACGAAAGAGCTAGAAAAGATGCTAAAGCGTAAAGATTTACAAAAGTAAAGGTGGTCTCTTGACATGAATGTCTAGTTGTAACCGACTGTAAAGGATCTCTGTTACTAAGCCAAAGAGCCAGTGTTGTCAGAGACTCCTCTGTGATCATGTGGGTCAGCATGACTGCACAGAACACTGTTTACCTTCCCACTGGAATGGTACATATTTATCTACTTGCATTTGCATGCTTTTGAACTGCTAGTTTGGCAGAAGCTGGGACTAGTGATGGGAGCTCACCATCCATGCAGCACCTGGGTCTTGAACTGCCAACTAGCTGATCTCCTGATTGTCAGAACTGGCATCTTAACCACTAAGCCACTGCATCCCTAAGATGCACAACTGAGCATGAACCTGAGTCAACAGTGTGATGCAGCAGCTAAAAAGGCCAATGCAATTTTAGGCTGCATCAATAAAAGTATAGTGTTAGATCAAGAGAAGTAATAGTGCCACTATATTCTGCTCTGGTCAGGCCCCACCTGGAATATTGTGTCCAGTTCTGGGCACCACATTTCAAAAAGGACATTGAGAAACTGGAGCGTGTCCAGAGGAGGGCGACTAAAATGGTGAAGGGTCTGGAAACCTTGCCCTATGAGGAACGACTCAGGGAGCTGGCGATGTTTAGCCTGGAGAAGAGAAGGTTAAGGGATGATATGATAGCCCTGTTTAAATATTTGAAGGGATGTCATACTGAGGAGGGAGCAAGCTTGTTTTCTGCTGCTCCAGAGAACAGGACCCGGAACAATGGATGCAAGCTGCAGGAAAAGGGATTCCACCTCAACATTAGGAAGAGCTTCCTGGCAGTAAGGGCTGTCCGACAGTGGAAGACACTCCTTCCTGGGAGGGTGAGAGTCTCCTTCCTTGGAGGTCTTTAAACAGAGGCTGGATGGCCATCTGTCAGGGATGCTTTGATTGAGAGTTCCTGCATGGCAGGATGGGGTTGGACTGGATGGCCCTTGCGTCCTCTTCCAATTGTATGATATGAGCACTCAAGCTCAGACTTGTAAAAGTCATTGCGTTCCCCATCACTGAGTACAGAGAGCTCTGGAGCCAGAATACACTACAATTCCTTGGATCCCCTGGCACTAGTTAGTGGAGCAAACCTGAAACTAGGTTATTACACTTGTCCTTCCATATTTGCTAGGGTTAGGGGCACAAGAACTCTGTGAATATGGAAAAACCACAAACAACAAAGACACCATGTTTTTACCCAAGAGGCCTTTCTCTAGGAATCTCTAGGTCCTCCAGGGCAACAGACCCTGAGCACAGAACTGCCCTGGAGGAGATACAGATGCCCAGTAGAGCATCCTCTCTAGGAATCTCTAGGCCTTTTGGTGCAACTCTTAGCGCTGGCCACAGAGTTGCACTGGAGGAGGACCCAGATGTTCCTAGAGAGAACGTATTAATAAACCCGCCCCAACTACGGAGGGAGGCGTGTATTGGTGCGGTGTGTTTGTGAGGCAGGGTGAGAAGCGCTGCCCACCTGGAGGACGGAGGAGCGCTGGAGGACCTTCTCCCGGAGCCGGGGGCAGGCGTCCAGCCTCTCCCTGAGGGCCGCGTGCCGGGGGTCCTCCTGGAGGGCGCGCCCCAGGGCCAGGTCGTGGCGGGCGAGGAGGCCCAGCTTGTCCCTGCGGTAGAAGGTGGCCAGCCCCTCGTGCTGCTTCTCCTTGAGGCGGAAGAGGCCCTCCAGCCCAAAGGCCTCCAGGGCCGGGGCCAGGCTCTCCCCGAAGACGCCCTTGTCCACCTCCTGCAGGCAGACCACGTCGGCGTTGTAGCCGGCCAGCTCCTTCTTGAGCAGGTTCTGCCGGTAGTCCAGCTCCAGGGAGTAGGGGGCGCAGTAGGGGTAGAGGACGGTGCGGGAGAGCTCCGTCTGCGCGTAGGCGTCGGCCAAGACGTTGTAGGTGACGGCGCGGAGCAGCCCTTCCCCGGAGACGCGCTGCGTGTAGAGGTGGCGCCCGTCGAAGGTGCAGGCGCCGGGGCCGGCCTCCACGGGGACCGCGCTCTCCGCCTCCCGCGCCGCCCCCAGC
Organism: Sceloporus undulatus; assembly: GCF_019175285.1. Lineage (NCBI taxonomy): Eukaryota > Metazoa > Chordata > Lepidosauria > Squamata > Phrynosomatidae > Sceloporus > Sceloporus undulatus. Next base: position 57,566,066 of record NC_056523.1, read on the forward strand.
CGCCCCGCTCCGTCCCCCGGGCGGCACCACAGCTTCAGACGCCGCCCCACCTGCGCGTTGCTCGGCGTCAGCACCCGCTCCGTCCCGCCGGGAACCTCCGACCACCCCCCGCCCGACTCCCCCTCCGCCGCCTCCTGGAACCAGCGGAAAAGGCACTGCCCCGGCGCCCCGAACTCCGTGCGGACCTTGGGGCACACCGGGAAGCCGGCCAGCAGCGAGCGCGGCAGCTGCAGCTCCGTCAGCGCCGGCGGGTTGCGCTCCACCCGGTAGCGGGCCTCGCCGATCTGGAGCACGGCGCCGTCCTGCCAGGCCTCGGCGTTGGGCACGTCCTCCGGCACCGCCAGCCCCTCCCGCGAGAACAGACGCACCGGCGGCGGCGGCGGAGGAGGAGGAGGAGTCGGGGCGGTGGTCCCCGCCACTGCCGCCTCGGCCTCGGCCCTGGCCTTCTTGCTCTTCTTGGCGGCCGCCTTGCCGTGGCCCTTGCCGGCGTTGTTGGCGATGCGGGCCAAGGCCCGGCCCAGGGGCTCCGACTGGTCGCGCTGCATGTGGCGGGCGCTGCCGTCGCCCAGCACGAACGACACGCTCAGCTTCGCCTCCGCCGGCACGCAACGCACCACGGCCGAGCGCTCCATGGCGCCGCCGCCGCCGCCCTTGGACCCGCGCCGGGGCCTCTGCCTCAGGCCAGGGACGCCTCTCAGCGCGCCCCGCAGCCAGCGCCACATGAACCCAAGGAGGCCGCACCGGCAGCGCTCATCCCTCGCTTCCCTCTCGCTCCGCGGCGGTTGGGAACTTGTTGGGACGGGCCCCGCGAGGCACGACGGGAGAAAATGGCCGCCGCAGCCAACTCCATTCATCCCTCCTCCTCCTCCTTCCAGTCTCAGCGGCAATTGGTGGCCTCGCCCCGCAAGGGCCGATGGGAAAAATGGCCGCCACTATTCATCCTGGCCTCCCTCCCTCCCTTTTCATTTAGCGTCAGTTGGGAGGCCTCGCCCCGCCGCAAGGGCCGACGGGAAAACATGTGGTCGCCACCCGCCATTCATCACTTCCTCCTCTCAGCGGCAAAAAGGGACTGAGGCCTCGCTCGCAAGGGCCGATGGGAAAAGCCGGGAAGGGGGATGAATAAATGTGGTGCGAGCGGGAGGGAAATGGAGGCTTGGGGAAGAGCGCAAGGCCTGCTGGGAAGTGAAGTTCGCGCCGTTTGAAGGGTCAGGGCCTAAACGAAGTCTCCACAAATCATGTTGGGTTTCTGTTGGCCTTCGCGCTCTTCTTGCCTAGACATGGAGGACGTGGCCCAAGAAACGCTCGTATCAATGTGACTCACGCTCCTTAGCCAGACTCAAAATGGAGGGCCTTTTGGCATTCTGGACTAAAGGCTGAAATGGACAGGCCTTGGGAAAAGAGGGCCTCTGGTCACCCTCAGCTCAAAGGAGGGCAGCTAGGCACTGCGAAATGGAGGCCAAAATAAGAGCTCAAAACACTCATAGATACAAGTTCATGCTTCTGAGTCTTGCTCAAAACGGCAAGCCTTTTGGGATCCCTCCTGGATGGGATGGAAGGCTGGGATGTAGGGAAAGGGGCCTCCATGCTGTGCATGTGGTAAAAGAGCAATACACTTACTTTTCTTCAAAAGGTCCCCAGTATCCCTTGCGATCTTTTAAGATCAAGAAACTAGAGCAATGGAATCAAGGAAGCTGACTATTGATGCGAGCCCAGCGTGGGTCCGGAAGGGGCAGGACGTTTCATATCGTAAACTAGACAATAGTCTGGTTAGGTTTTCACCACCGGAGCAGTATTTAGCAAATTCCAGCAGAATCGGATATTGCAATGCATCCAGGGCTTGAGGGGTCTGCAGTTTACTTTTCCAGCACACACCCACCACTCATTTCCCCCTCCAGCACTCAACCAGTGTTGCTATAACCGTTATCACACTACACTGTTATAGTGCTACCATTCTGCTTTAACTGCTATGGCTGCCTTCTGTGGAATTCTGGGGTTTGTGGTTTAGTGAAGAAGCCTCATAGCTCTCTCTCTGGCTGAGAATTCTCAATGTCTTTCCCTAAACTGAAATCCCAGAGTTCCACAGGAGGCGGCCAGAGCAGCTAAAGTGGAAGGGTAGCACTATAAGGGTGCAGTGCGATAATATTGCCCAGTACTGAGGGTGATCGTTCCTGGTTGGACTCTTTTGCCCTCCCCTCAAGTGTTTCCCTGCATCACAATAATAATATAAAACAGTTTTTGGACTAAGAGCCGTAGCGGATCCTCCAAACCCTGGGCTCCTACGCACAACACAGTTATAGCACTACAATTGCACTTTTAAGTGCCACTGCAACATCCTAGGACTCCTAGGGTTGCACTTTGGGGAGCCACTAGAAACACTCTCTAGCTGATAGCTGGCTCTCTGGCTACATTGTTTTTGTGTGCTCTCAGATCTTTTGTGTGCCTCTGCCCAAGCTGACAATGACAGGAACTCAGTGTAGATGTAGATGGTTATATCATGTTAAAATTCCCAGGCTCAGTCTTTGCCAGCTCTAAGTAGCAGTAGTCTGTGTGTGTGTGTGTCTTCAAACCACCTGTTCACTTAGGCAACCCCATGAATTTAATGAAACCCATGATCAGGGTTTTCTTAGGAAGGAACATTCAAGTGGTTTTCCCAGTTCCTTCCTCTGAAAGACTGCCTTCAGCAGCGCCTGGTGTTCCTTGGCACTAGTCTCTCGCCCAAGTACCCACCAGGGCTGACCCTGCCTAGTCCCCAAGATCAGGCTGGATCTGGTGCCTTTAGGGCAGTGGTCCCCAAACGGTGCCCTTTAAGGGGATTTGGACTTCAGCTCCCAGCATCCCAGACTATTGCCAATGTGGCTGAGGCTCCTGGGAACTGAAGTCCAAAATCTCTGAAAGGGCAGAGTTTGGGGACCGCTGCTTAAGATACTCTTGCAATCAAGTAGCAGCCCCCCATAATTGTCCCTGATAGAAGGGCTATGGCAAGGCCTTGGCCTGGGGCTGTGGAAGGTCAGGGACAGTCTTCATAGTAAACAAACCCTGAGCCAGCTGCAGCCTGGCCGGTTCAAAGCCCAAAGGCGGCTGAGTGAGAGGCCCAGCCGCCCGCCATGTTCCCGGTGGCCATGGCAACCGAGGTTGTTGACTCCGCGGCAGTTCCTCCTGGGTCCGCCTCCCGCTTTGAGACCTTCTGCCTGTGTCCCTTTCTCTTCCAGGAGGGTCCCTTTGCCCCCGCCTGTCCCCGGGAGAGGTGAGAGGATGGCCCTGAAGGGGCCCCTCAGGAGTAGGAACTTAGGTTTTCATTTTAAATAAACTATGCCTGGGTTTTACTAAACGAATGCTTCTTGGGTGCAAAACACACTGTAGAAATAATCCACTTTGAGACCGCTTTAACTGCCCTGGCTCTGTGCTAGGGAGTCCTGGGAATTGTAGTTTATTGTCTCTCTCTCTCTCTCTCTCTCTGACAGAGAAGTCTCACAAAACTACAGTCCCCAGAATTCCCTAGCATTGAGCCAGGGCAGTTAAAGCAGTCTCAAACTGGATTATTCCTGCCTGCAGTGTGTTTTGGACCAGTGTGACACCACCTTTAACTAGTGCTCCTCCTGTGGACTCCTGGGATCTGTAGTCTTACAAGGTGTTGAGCCCTCTTTGCCAAAGAGATGCCTCACAAACCTACACATCCCAGGAGTCCAAAGCAATGGCGGTTAAAATGGTGTCAAACTGCATTGTAGAGGCACCCAGGGATGGTTTTAAGTGGCTTTCATTTAGTAAAAGGGCCAACCCTGGCCTGGCAGCTCTGACAGTCTTCTGAGTGCAGAGTGTAATTCTTCAACTGGAAGACTTTGTATTAATATTAATTAATACCCGTGTGTCACCGGAGTGGCACTAACCAAGACCAGGTTCTGGGACTGAGGTCCAAAACACAAGGCAGAAATAATCCAGTCTGAGAATGTTTTGCTTGCCTTGGCTCAATGCTAGGGAATTCTGGGAACTGGTTTTGTGAGACATTTAGCCGCCTCTGTCAGAGAGCTCTGGGGCCACAATACGTTACAATCCCCAGGATCCCCTAGCATTGCGCCAGGGCAGTTAAAGCGTTCTCCAACTGGATTATTTCTGCAGTGTGTTTTGCACTCCAGCCCCAGTGCAGCTGGAACATTGCACTTTTTGTTCACTTGGTAGCCTACTACCAATTGCTTTTGGGTGGTCCGAGAGTAGGACATGAATGCAACCAATAGAAGGAGAAGGCAATGTGCCTCTGTATGACGATGCAAGAATGTTGACAGTTTTACTTTCAGTTTTATCTACAACAACACAAGGATCCATTTCTTGTTGAAATAATAACCATTCAGATCTCCAGTGTGGTCTACCCCAGGCTGAAGTATATCTCCTTTTTTCCCAGACTCAGCAGGAGGCACGGAGAGCCAGGCTAGCCCTTCTTCACATAATGGCGCTTTGTCTTGGCCCTATGTCTAGAGAGTGATGGAATGATAGGAACTGGCTTTTACAATCAATCAAGATCAGTTGCCTTTGTTTTCACAGGCAAGAAATCTCAGGCCCTTCCTCACACTTTAGATCTCTATGCTCTTAAATTAAGTGATGCCTTTGATTCACTTCTCAATACATAATAGTCCTTATTTAGAAAGCCTTCTAAATGCACAATAGTCCTTATTTAGAGAGCCTTCTAAATATACTTCTTGATACATAATACATTCTAGTCCTTATATAGAGAGCCAGTGTGACGTAGTGATTTTAGCGTTGGACTACGATTCTGGAGACCAGGGTTGGATTCTTGCTTGGCCATGAAACCCACTGGGTCATCTTGCACAAGTCAAATGCCCTCAGCCTCAGGGGGAGGCCATGGCAATACTTTCAACAAATCTTGCCAGGAAAAACCCATAGTAGGTTTGCTTTAGGGTCGTCATAAGTTGGAAACAAAGGCATACAACAAACATTTATTTATACTGTCATAAAATGACAGTGCTTTCCATTGAAGAAATCTATGATCCCATATGATTATTTTTTGTGTAGTACATTTTCATAATCTGGCCATTTTTCTTTCTACTTAGAACTGTTTGATTGTTATTTTAGATGTCAGCTCCTAGTAAATCGTCAGATCCTCCTGATGATGATGCACAGGGCATTCGATTACCACCTATTGCTGTGCCTTCCACATCCAAGGAGCTGACGGAAAAGCAGAAAAAACTGATGAAATACAGAAGAGTCAAGGAACAGCAAAAGATGCTTAATAAGATCATGTAAGAATCCTTTCTCTGTCTCTTATACATTATGTACCAAAAACATCAAGAAAGGACAGTGATTGTATTCCTGTGCAATCTTTGTACATATTTTCTATCAGGTAACACATTATTCTTTACAGGGTCAGAGAGAAGTATTCATCATCCACATGTGATAGTGGTACTCTCCTACTGACAGGGCTACCAGATTTGAAGTAACCACTGTCGCTAGCAGTAGCAGGCTATGCAGATATCAGCAGGGGAAAATCTGTATTGTGAAATGCTTTACTTACAGATTTCTGTTGAAAGCAAAAAATCAAAACAAGCTAGCACAGTTCCCTCCCCCCACTCACAAATTCACTAGAAATGTACTTATCAACCAAATTTATTGTTTTGAAGAAGCTCCATCTTCTTACTAGTTTAAGATTAGGGAGATGAAGGAGAACAGCTATTAACATATGGTTCATAAGTTCTTAAACTATTGAAATAATGTGTACAGTTTCCATGCTCAGTGTACTTTATTAACTAATCTTCCTTGATAGCCATGTACCTCTGAAGAAATTCATTGACTTTTATGATGACTTCAAGATATGGGGGGAAATGATGATGATGATGACGATGATGATGATGATGCTGTATAAGTAAACTATTTTGTCTTTGTTGTTATTACAGTCGCCTGGCTGTTTTTGCAGAGGATCTGTTCCAGACCCATCCACCCTGCAAAAATGGGAAATTGCCAATATTCAAAAGCCCCATTGGCTTGAATGGCGGTCCGTGCCCCATTTTGTCCACCTCCATTTGCCGTTCACGAACTGGCAAGGGACGCAGATTCCAAGTCCACTAAAACGGAGGGGTGACTGTATTATCATTATAATTATTTATATAATGCCATCTATGTACATGGCACTTTACAAGTAAAAGAATAACAGAACAGTACCCTGCCCTCAGGCTTTCAATCTAATTCAGAATGACACAAAAGAAAAAATTGATGGCAGTGGGGGAGAGGGATTAAGTCCAGCAGATACAACCTCTTCTTCTCTCCTTCCAAGGTTACGGCAGTGGAAATTGGGATGGATGGATGGTTCTTCATCTGCTTCTGGGCCTAGGCATGCGTGTCACTAGGGGATGTGGGGGTGCAGGCTGCACCAGGTGACACCCTAAAGGGGGTGACCACTACTGCTCAAACATCTGCCTGTTGGCAGAAATGGGCTGTGAAATTCACCTGCATCCCTTTAAAACATTGAAGAGATGGTGTGAGTTGGGCAAGGTTCAGTGGGAGGAGAAAGGAGAGGCCCCAGGTTTAAAAAAAATTAACATTTAAATTTTTTAAAAAAATTATTACATTTTTAATCCCTTTAAAATTTTCTTTTTAAAAAATCACAACTTACCAAATTTTTACTTTAACCACATTAAACTATGTACATGTAAATAGATTTAGATTGTGTGTATGATGTTGTAGTTTAAAAGTATAATTTATATCGCAACTGTTACCATTAAATTCATTGATATATGGGAATTGTGATTTATGAATAACATTAGTACAAAAAGCTTTACTCAGGAGTCTGTGTGGTGTTGTATGGGTTCCATTAAGAAGACAAACTGGGAGGTGATGCCCTAAACCAAGAAGCAAATGGAAAAACACAGAGTTTAGGGGGAAATGAAGCTAAAAAAACTATAATTTTATTGGAACAATTGTTAAAAACTAAACCAGAACTAAAACCAGCTGTGCGGCTTATTCTGGCCTATAGAGCCACACTCGAAAGTTATAGCAGACTGGGCTTGGAACTGCAATTCCCAAAAATCAAAACTATAACCAAGTCCTCTGTGTCCTCACACATGTTGGAACAGTAAAACACAATTTACTATAGTTACAGAGTGCAACAACAGGCTTGGTGAAAAGGGATATACAGTACGCCCAAACAATACTGCAAATACTGAAATAGCTGACAAGTATTTGTGGGACACCCCAGCCTTAGGCACGGCTCAAGGTCTTAGTGACCTTCCACTTACCAAAAATACAGGGTGGTCCCACTCTGCTCTAACTGACAGGTGGCTTAATTCTTTGGACCACTCTGAGGAACAATTGTCGAAACGCGTTTTGGTTTTTTTTTGAAACTTTTGAACTTTTATTGTTTTGGGCCGTACTGTATATCCCTTTTCATCCAAGCCTCTGTTTTGTGCACTCTGTAAACTATATTATATTGTTGTTTACTTGTTTCCATACATGGTGTGAGACACAAGGAATTCTTACAGTTTTGTATTATTTGGGAATTGCAGTTTCCAAGCCCAGTTCTGCTTATTAACTTTCAGCGTGTGGTTTATAGGCCAGAATAAGCTCACAGCTGGTTTTAGTTCTGTTTAGTTTTAAACATATTGTTCCAATTATAGTTTTTTTAGCTTCATTTCCCCCTAAACTCTGTGTTTTTCCATTCCATTAAGAAGACTACAAGGGTTAAGGCTTGCATCCTCCTCCCTGCTTAATTAAGCGATAAAGATGAAAGTGAGGCTGGCTGTGGGTTTTGTTTTGGGCACCCTCAGTTTTAAAAGAGGGATGCCTCCTGATGATCAGTGTTCTGAATATAGGGCATACAGTACATCTTGCTCTTAGCATATAAAGCTATTAGATTTAAAGAGGGTAATGTAAATACAACAGTTGTATCACAAGTTGGTGCATTGCTCGGACTTAATGGGAAGGTCTCTTTTAAGAACAAGGCAATGCCTGCACTTGATGATTGCTGAGAAAACAATTTTGGAGGGCTAGAGACTAAAAGTTTAGAGACCCTTTTCCCTGCTGTATCTTATATTTCTTTTCAAGTTATTGTTTGTAGTATCCTTTCTAATGATAAATTTTACTTCAGAGTGAACACAGCCACAAAAGAGTACTCAGATGCCCTAGAAGAATTTGCTAGAAGAGAGCGTCAACCTCCTATTCCACAATTGCCTTATACTGTAAGTTTCTACTCTATTTTAGGGTATAATTCATTTTCTGTTCTTTGATAGGCTTTTTTTGAGATTGTTATTGCCCAAACTGTGTTATATTCAGAACAGTGAATTAACTTCACTATCCCCTTGAGCAAAACACAGGCTTCAAACTTTCAACTTCCCCTCTTCTTCTGTACTAAGAAAGCCATATGGTAGGCCTGCATTAAGAACCTTGCCAAGGAGTTTTTCATAAGCTAAATTATTAACACTTGTCAAGAGCCTAAATTATGTAGGCAAATTTCAAGAGGCAACCCATAATCCAATTCAGAGCAGGACAGAATTGCATGATAAGCACACATTGTCAGAATCAGTCCTTGTTCAAAGTGACTGGGTGGCCTCAGAGTAGTTTGCAAAATTCATACAGTCTCAGGCAACTTGACTATATAGTTCTCTTACGAGGGAACCAGAGGTTACAGCAAAAAGAGCATAGTAATCATACTAGCACAAACAGTTGTTGTTGAATCATAACTGCTGTGTGTTGAAGGGATTTAATTTGTGCATCCAGGGACAAGTCTGTTACACCAAATAAAGACACTTACACAGGCTTTTGGGATGAAAGTAGCCACAACTATTTATTGATTATACCTACAGTTAGTTGGCACATGCATGGGCATTGGCCATCCCGCCTACTGCCCCATGAGACCAAACCTTCGGCCTCTGCCAGATAATGAAAGTGGTGCAGTGGGGACTCATCTGCACAGCGAAAATCCCTAAGCCTCACCTTGAGGAGTGGGGTGCTGGAAATATGTCAGCACATGCCTGGGCTCGCCATTTCCACTGCAGACCCCACCCCAGTTCCCATAAGGAGACCCCCCCCCGTCTATACCCTTTCCAAGATTCTGAAAACCTCAGATCCCAAGCCAATGCCTTGCCTTACATAGGTGTGACAGAACCATGCAGAATCAGACAGTACCAAGGAATGAAGTGTGGGATGGTGGGCCAGAGCCTGAGACAAACTGGCCCTGGCTTGCGAAACATTTGGTAGTATATGCTGCCATGCCTGACTAAGTGAAGACTGCAGGCATAGTCTTCGTTCTGGTCAGGCCAGACATCATTGGCTGGCTACCTGCCAGCTCCATCTTCCCATGAAGGAGGCTGCCTTTCTCCAGCTGTCCACCCTAGATGGCAACTTTGGCCACAGATGAGTACTCAGTCCCACCATATATATGTTTGTATCGTATTTTAATTGTATCTGGCTGAGTTATTTTTTTTAAAATAGACAACTGATGTTTTTTGCCTCTGGAGATTTAGTTTTGGCTACACTTATGTGTCTAATTTGCAGTAAAAATGAACCACTGTCTCTTTTATGGAAAAGCATTAGCTTGTTGTTTCTATATGCTTTCTGCCCCTTAAAATAATTCTTACGGAGTCACTGCAAGATCTATAGTAATTTTAGATAAAATTAAAGTAATACTTTCATAGTAAAATTATCTGGGGACTTGCTGCACTGAATTGGTATTCTCCCCCCAGCCCCAATCCCTTCTCCTTCTTTGTTCTTGCTTGATCTTACTAAATTTGCTTAGGCCCTTTTCTCTTTGCAGAACCATACTGTCTGAATTAAATACAGTGATGCAGAGTTAACAAGTAGTGGGAAACATCAGGGGTATTCACAGTTGCACAGTTAGAGTAGGAAGTTGTGCCGGCCTTTGTGCCAGCCTGTACATATGGTGAGGGCTGAGCGTACACATACTTCAAGTCCTTACTGAGCCTCCTGGCCACCATTATAACACCTGCCCATCCACACGGCATATGCCATGATGACACACACTGGGCGCAGTGCCCAACCGACTCTGGATGGAAGGGGCATCATGATGCCACTCTGTGGCGCTTATGATGCCCCTTTCAGGGAGCAGAGCAGTGCTGCTGTGTGTGGCTGCTGCAGCACTCAGGGCTAAAAGAGTTGGCATCCAGCAGCCCATCTGTACAGCCTCATATTTAACTTTAAAGGTTTGGATTATAAACAAAATAGCACTTCCCGTGAAGTCCCTGGCAGAAACTTCTCAGTGCCATTGTGGAGCAATCAAGGGTGGAAGAGAAACCATTATTGATTATCAATGATAAATGGCAATGGAGGCACATAATGTCTCAGTCAGTATGTTGTTAGCATGCAGTTAGTGACTGCTAGAAGCCCCTGTTAACATCAGCATTCAACATCTCCCCTTGTTCTGTGAGTCAGTCAACAACTGCATAATAGCATGGGGCTGACTGAAATGACTCTGTGAAAATATCAGTCACAGTTATGTCTGTTTCTCCCTACCACCAATTGCCTAGTACCATGAACTCTTAATGACTACCGCTGCAAACAAATTATTCCTCACCTGCTTTTGTGATCTTAATATTTATTGTAATTTTTCAACAGATGAACAGTGAGCAGAAACAAATAAGAGTAAGTGAAGCATTTAAGTATTTTTTTAAAGACCTGTTTCATGGTTCTTATGGTAAAATGCTGCCTGAAGTATATGTGGATAAGGAACTGGAAGTTTAAAAATCTGGCCAGGGTTTATTTGTTGGTTTTTATATTCTCAAATAACAGAAATCCTTAGGTTCTTGTTCATGGGTCTAGAACTAATATATTTTGTGAAAACCTTTAATAATTTATATAATGTTCTGAAATTTAAAAAAATTCTTTGCCTAATAGCATGAAAAAGATCTATGACCATTAGTGTTGTATTTTTTTTAAAAAAAATATGGGATTTATAATATTTTGCGGAATATCTTGGACTTATTCCTATTTGAAAAAGCATTACTATTAATTTTGAAGTTTGTACACTGGATTAATTTAGAGATGCCATTTAATGTTGAGAAGAGCTGGAAGTCTGATATATATATAACCTCTGTCAGCTTGTAAATTGCTTAAGTCTTTCTTTGGATGACTGAAGGAGCAATCCACCACCATTGGGTTAATCCCTCAGCAGATTGAGATAGGAAATTTATTTTATTTTTATTTCTGTGGTTGTGGATTGTTCTATATATTGCTCAGGCTAAACCTCTTTCCTTGTGGGACACACTGCAAAAATTGGAAGGCCTCTATTGTTGGGAGGGTAGATTTTAGAATTTTCTCCTGAAATTTCCCCACCCCTTTTAAATAAGTTTTTGTGGGCTACTGCTCTGGCTATGGTCTTGGAGTTGTGCAAGATTTCATCTTGCCCTATAGCAGTGGTTCCCAAATGGTGCCCTTTAAGAGATCCTGGAAACCTCATCCTTGTTGGCCAATAGTCTCGAATTCTGGGAGCTGAAGTTCAAAATCCCTTAAGGAGCACAGTTTGAGGACCACTGCCCTATAGCTTTTAAATACTAACTTGGAAGTGCTGAATGAGGTTATCCAGCGATCTGGGTGGAAGTATCTTCATGTGTGCTGGTAGTGCCTGCTAGGTTGTCAGATACTTATTTCCTCTTTCTCCTTGCAGCTCTCTGAACCAATTAAAAAAGCCAGCCCTGTAGTGTTTCCTCACCCTTTTGTATATTAGCTGGTCAGACCATGTAGTTGATATGTATCCAAGAGAGGGCAAGTAGCACTGCCTAATAAAACTTAGATTTGCCCTCTGGGAGTGTTGTCCACTGTAAGGAAGGGCATGCTATAATGGAGCATTTGCGAAAAACTGGACCAGCGAGTTTGTTAATGTTTTTATTAAATAAATTGTATTGTTGGTAACCTGGTATGTTTGTTCCCATTTTGCTCCACTGCGTGTGCAATGGATTGATGGTGCAGCTGACCACTCATGCACTTGTGCAATTTATTTGCAGACAGGCAACAAACAAACAAACAAATATGGACAGTAAGTCCACACACCAGTTCACTCTTTCCGGCTTGAACTGGAGCAAATTGTAATGTATTTTGATTCCGTGTAAAGCCCCAGTGTGTGGCTTGGGTTCATTTTCCTCCTGTTTTGTGTCATCTAAACAGTGAGTTCTGAAACCAGGCAGGGCTGTTTCTTTCAGCCTGTGTGGACAACCCCTAAGACATGGCTTTTCAATTGGCTTTTTACACAGATTGGTTTGACTTGACTTGGGCTGCATTCCCACTATGATTTAAAGCGAATTGCTGATCATGTTATATGACTGTCGTTCCTATTTGAAACTGGTTCCGAGCTACTGTGATTGGTTTCAATTGTGATGAAGCAAGGCAAATGCAAAAAACCTGCTCTTTCCTGACACTAGTTCTTTGGTGATTCTTTTGAAAAGAATCAATTCCAAAGCATGTTCAACAAGTGGGAATGACAGATCTGAATCGCATCATTGTGGAGGGGGGAGGGACTAATGGCAGAGGGATGTTTACCATCCCTCCTCAGTTTTTGGTAGATCCACCATCCCCCCCCCAGCGCTGCCTTTGTGCTTGTGTTGTGATCTTTGTTTTTCTGCAATTGTGATGAACATTTTTGTTTGCTTGGGAGAAGTTGGCTTTGTGGGCTCAAGTTGATCAAGCCTGCATTATACTGACGGTGCTGTCCTGTGGAATTATATTGTCTAACATTCTTTTTAAAGGCATCATGAAATCATATCTTGAACCACTGGCCTTTTTTAATCAATTCGGGTTTGTGTGTGTGTGCCTGTGTGTCAGTACAAAAAGTAACTTGATTTCCATACTTTTGCATTACACTTCAATATTGAGAACTATAGCTTGTCAGACTTCTTGATGTAACATATTTTCCAGCGTATAAGACGACTGGGCGTATAAGGCGACCTCCAAATTTTCCCGTTAAAATATAGAGTTTGGGATATGCTCACTGTATAAGACTACCCCTCTTATATGGTAAAGGGGTTATTTTTATTTAAGAGGAACTCCCAAAGTCTCCCAGGCGAATGGGAGCAGGGAAAATTCAGCCCCAGCGCCTGTGAGGGAGAGGGAGAGAGGCAACTAAATGTGGAAAAGCCCCTCAAAGCGGCCAAAACGGGACGGGGAGCCCATGGAGCCCAACGGAGCCCCGAAAATGGTGCCCGAGTGCTTGAGGGAGGGAGGGAGGGAGGGAGAAAGGCCCCTCAGTGCAGCCAAAGCAGGGCAGAGAGCCCATGGTGCCAAACGGAGGCAAGGGAAGCTGCCGTCAAATGCCTGGGAGAGAGAGAGAGGAAGCCCCAATGTGCCTCAACAGTGGGGCAGGGAGCCAGGGAAATGTTTTTTAGCTCCCCCCACCATATGCAGCGACTGCAGATTCTCCAGTCCAGCTCAGAATGACACCTGGCGTATAAGATGACTCCTGACTTTTGAGAAGATTTTCCTGGATTAAAAAGTCGTCTTATAAACTGGAAAATACACTATATCATATTTGCTGCATTTAATATGAATATTAATTTGAGCTAAACAAAGTTTTCTGCATACATTTTTAAAGACCCCAGGAAAACAAGTGTAATAAGAAGCCAACTTTTTAGTAGCAGAACAATGGAAAATCCATTGTTTGATGTCATGTAACACATATACTTTGATCATGGTGTTTTTTCAGACCAACTACCTCTTTCTGAAGAAATGTGTAGAAAGTAATCCAGTGGTGCCTATTCAGCAAGAATGGTTACAGTCCATGCTCACTTTGGTACCACAGCATCTAATGGAAGGCAAGGACAGAGAGAAACTTGTGGAAGAGCTCTTAGATGAGGTAACAAATGATTACGAAATGAGCATGAAGAGATATATGGGTAAGTTCTACTGGTAGTACTGTATCATGGCTGTACTAGTTATATCATCATCATCATCATCATCATCATCATCATCATCATCATCATCAATGTTTTAATTGATATATGATTAATAACAAACACCCAAGCTGGAATACACATATATAACACATAAACATATCACTATAAATATCCCCCAATACAAATCCAGCAATATGCAAACATAAAAAATACAAAACATCCTATAAATATTTGTATCTAATTAAATCTAAAATGCACCCCAAACCCACATTAAGGAACATTAAACATAAACTTTGTTCCCCACATTCCCAAAATTGGTGTCACTGTAGTAGCCAGGCATCGTTTCACTTAACCACCCAAATGTAATGTGTACTTCTACCATTAATTTGGAAGAATAAACAGTTCCTGCAATTTATACATGAAAGAGGAGAAAAGATGATTGTTGGTTTTGAGATTTGATTTGTCAGTTGTATATTCCATACTATATATACACTGATACTGTGCATATGTAGAGAGATCTTGTAATACCTTTGAGACTTACCGAAATAAAGAAGTTGGCAGTATGAGCTTTTGCAGACTTCATTCTGCGCACTGATTCTACAAACTAACACAGCTGTATCTTTGAATTCTACCACTGATACTGTGACACATCCTCTAGCATTATTTTCTATATATAATTTTACAAGCACTTTTGTATAGCTTAAAGCATAGTTTTGTACTACACAAAATCTAATAACAACACTGCTATCTAACTATGTAACAAGATAGGTTCAACATTATTTTAATTTTCTCAAAGCATACTAATGTGTCAATTGTCTCTATTTTAGTAAAGCACTTTATGTAATCATCTCAATATTTACAACTACCTTACAAAATAGATCAGTATTATTGTCTTTTATTGTAGGAAGGTCTGAGGCTCAGATAAATTGACTTGCATGTTTGTGGGATTTACAGAGGTATTAGATGGCCATTGTAACAAGGATGCTAGATTAGATGGAATACTAGTTTAATCAAGCAAAGCTCTGCTTTACATTTCTGTGCTTAAAATCACTAACACATTTAGCCTTTAGACAATGCCAGTTCCTGACATATGCCAGGTTTTCAAAAACAAGATAACCATTTTACTACTACAGTGAGTCCTCACCTTACGCGGGGATCCGTTCCGGATCCCGACGCGTAAGGCGAATTCCGCCTATGCTCAAGCCCCATTGTAAACAATGGGGCTTGTGCACGGCAGCGCACAGGGCGCAACGGGCACGCGCACCCATTCAATTGAATGGGACGCGCCGCCCCTTCTGCCCTGCGCGCGCACCGTGGCTTGAGTGCGTATGCTCAAGCCGTGTAAGGCGCACCCGCGTATGACATGGGCATGCTGTAATTTTATTCAAAGTACAGCATACGCTGAAAGCCATGTTGGGAGATAAGGAATCCCATAAGGAATAATGGCGTCCCATAAGGAGTAATGGGGCTCAGGCATAGGTGGAATTCCCTTTAGGCAGGGAAGTCCAGAATGGATCCCCCGCGTAAAGGAAGGGCAGACTGTATATGAAAAGTGTTTACTAGAATTGAAGGATTTTTCTTTAAAATAGATCTTTTTGCATACCAGAGGTATAATTATCTAAAGTATATCAGTCATTTCCCAATAATACATGAGGGAATTCTTTAAAATAAGTAGGGAGGTGGTTTTAACTACTGGGATCCCCAACTCTCTGACTCTGTGTGTGCCAGATGATGTTAAGAGGTACAGCCATGTTCCATATGTAACGGGAATAAATGTGGTTCCAGCTGGTACTGTGACTGGGGACCTGGCCTTGCTCTGTCTCCAACCTTTCAGTGCAGAAGAAGGTAAGGAGGTGGGAGCAAAGCTACGTGCAGACCCTAGTGAAGAATGCACCCCACTATTGCTTCTAGTCTGGGAAAAAAACCCAAAGAGAATTTTCACCATGTGTTGTTGGTCTTCCCAATGAAGGTTGAGGGAGCAGGTACAGGGGAATCCCCATTGTTATCTCCAATCTCTGTTTGAAGATAACATTGGGATTCCTCCTTCCGAAAGGGGAGAGTGAGTAGATTGATTAGAATGCCCAGCGATGGAGCTTTGCAGAAAATGGGTGTCCCAGGACTCTTTGAGATCTGGATTGAGCTCTCTTATGGACTGAATAGGCCCATAGTTTCCCTCTTAAACTGTAAAAAATCAGATATTCTCAATGAATTGGAAAATAACAAAAACAAGATGTTTTTGAAGTACTAATCTGAAGTCATGTCTCCTGATTTATAATATTGTTACAAACTCTAGTGCGAAGTGTTCTTGTGAAGCCCAATGTAAAGTTGCTTGAATATGAGAAAGAAGGACCTTTGCCCGTTGAACCTGTGTGAGTAAATTATCTTAATTAACATTTCAGGAAAGCATCTGTTGAATGTATGCAAAATCTGAGACATCCTGCTGCTGTGGTAGTAAAGTCACGGGGGGGGGGGTGCCTTGGGCCCATTCTCCCGGCTACCGCTGGGCTTTCTGGGCCACCAGGGGAGTGCAGGACCTGCTCTCCAGCAGCCACAGGGGAGTGCAGGGCTTGTTCTTCTGGCTTCTGTGAGGTTTTCTGGGCTGCCGCAGGACTGCAAAAGCATTTTCCCGGTGCACATGCTTGCATGTACGCTCTTGTGCAGCATGCACATCAGAAATTCTGCCCCCAGAAGCCCCCCCACCAGGTGACACCAAGTCAGGGTACACCACTGTGCTGTGGATGATTATTGACTTTGAGCTGGTTCGCTCTGAGAACTGTACATAGTTTAGCCTTATGTGTGTATGCTGCACTTGCCCACTCCTGATATAGAGCATATCTTGGAAGGAAATTGGATTTTAAAACATTGTAAAGTTTTAAAAGTGCTTTTATCTTGCAAGCCGTCTTCTGTCCCTTTTTGGGAGAAAGGCAGCGTAAAAAATGAAATAAAATGAAACAAACAAACAAATAAATATTCTCCTGAAGCATAAACATAACATTTTGTCTGCTATTAATGATGAGTTAATCAGAAGTATGAAATCATTTATGTATATATTTAATATCTTAATTTAATTACTTTTTCCAGTGGACTAGATTTTTCCAGGCCTTGGCACACAAGCTTTTTACAAGCAAGAAAACAGATTCTTGAAAATTTACATATTCTTCACCCAACTCTAAGAATTTTACTGGATATTGGTTACAAAACCTTTTCTAAGTTACTTGTTGTAGATCTATCAGGTTTCAGGTAAAATTTTAATTATTGAATTAATATCCTAAATAGATACTGTATGTGTAATTCTAAACAGGTGTGTTTCTTTGTAATTTTATGTAACAAACATTCACATAATTGTGTCACATGACAGCAGAGTTCTTTGTGTGTTTACTTGTAAGTAATTCCAAGTGAGTTTGCTGCAATTTACTTTCTTATAGTTTGCTGAGATTTATTTTCTTATAGTTTCCATCCTTATGTTTTTCTGAGATTTTACTTCTTTATAAATGAGTTTAAGATTTGCAGCCTAATTTCTTAACAAGCTAGGCATAAAGCAACCACAATAAAAGATTTATTTGCTTATATCCTATTCACATTATTCTATATACCAACAGTGAACACACTTTCCAGGTAGGGATCCTTACATAACCTAAAACGTACTACACACACACACACACACACACACACACACACACCCCACTGAGGTTTGCAGAAGTACCAAATAAAACTTCAGAAAAATGGAGGAAAGATTTACAAAATTGTGTAGTGAAGTCTTACAGCTCTTCCACACTGCAGAAATAAAGCAGTCTGGCACCACTTTAACTATCATGGCTCCATCCTGTAGTTTGGTGAGGGATTCAACCTGGTCTGTCAGAACTCTGATGCCTCACCAAATTACAGATCCTAGGATTCTGTAGGATAGAGTCATGGCTGTTAAAATTGTGTCAAACTGCTTTATTTCACACTCTGAGTGTACTTAGTAAAGATAGAATGTGCTTAGTAAAGAATGAGCATGCTAAGTGGGTCGAGGATGTTGACAAACCAACCGGGAGAAAAATAGAAAACAAGGGAGCAGAGTGAATGTAATATGTAGTATACTGGAAGAGGGTGTTACTATCTGGCAGTCTGGAAAGGAATCCTGAGGAGAACATTTGACATTGTAGCATTTTACTTTTTAAATTTGAGTTTTAATGTTTTTCAACAAATGTGCCTAAACATCTTCAGCTTTCTTTTATATAAATAATATATATGTCTAACATTTTAATGCTTATATGTTGAAATGTTAATTTTCTTAATTGCCATTTTTTCTTATAAGTTATATAATTAGTTTTGTTTAAAACAGTTTCAATTTTCATATTACCCCATTCTCTTTTAACTGCTTTTCTACCTGCCCAGGGCTCCAAAGCCATGTACAGTAAAATGTATTAAAATATACATATTTAAAAACATGATAACATATTTATTTAAATGTATTAAATATCAATAACATCAATTTTATACTTTAGATCAAAAGGTCCACTTGAATATGAATCACTTCAAAATGATGTGTCTATAATCTGCTTAAAAACAGAAGAAAAGATACTGAACACATGGTACCCAAGGGTTATTAATCTCTTTACAAGAAAAGAAGCATTGGAAGGTGTAAAGCCTGACCAAATTGACTCATTCTATAACTGTGTGGCTACACTTATGTCTAACCAGGTAACACTTTTCAAATTTTCAAATTATTGTGAGATGCTTGCCTTGTCCAGACATTTCAAGGGAAAAGTAATTTTGGACATATACAAAGGAATGTGTTGTTTGTGGTACAGTGTATTGAAATAAGTAGTAAGTAGAGGCTTATGTATAAATATGGGGCGCTACAGACTAGTGTTTAAACGCTGCCGCTTTTGGCTGAGCAGCGTTACCACAGCAACCAAACGAAGGGGTAACGCAGCAAAAAAGGAATCACCTAGAGTGGCTCCTTTTTTGTGGTGTTGTAAGGACTGCACACTGTTTCCTTGCTGAGATGTGTGGGTGCTCAGACACCCACACATTATCCCTATGCCCCCCATGTGGGCGGTGCCGTTCTATAATGGCACCACCTGCACATCATAGAGCTCGAGAGCGTGCAGTTGGTGCACGGTCCTGAGCCCTACTATCGTCACCAGGACATGATATGTCCTGGTGGTGTGTATTGGGCCTAAGAAACTCTTGTTATAGAGCACATTAACTATCCTTCAACTGGAAGTAAATTTGATGTAGAAATCTTCCCCCAATAATTGTTCGTAAGATATACTATTCAATTACATTACTTAGATACAATTATCAGTATTTTTCATTAAATAAATCAGGATTTTTAAAAATTTGAACATTTTTGATAAGCAGGTTGTAAATGATTTACTGTAAATTGATAAATGTAGCTGTGAACTAGTGAGACCCAGCCACAACTTAGAGGCTGGAGATCTCCCAGATCAACAGGGAAGACAGTTCCATTGGTATTTCCTTGTTTATATAAACATTTACCCCCAAAGGGTTATGGGATAGTTTTCACTACCACTGACTGTGTAGACCAACAAGATCTGGTCTACTGTGCATCTGTTGCTCCTCTAAAGTTTCATTTTTATGCATATTTTCAGAATGTGCGTTTTAATGTAATTACATGTCTTCTTCGTGGTTTCTGCGAATCACACAAAGTGCCTGCACAGTAGAGCTTGGAAACTTCTAGAATCTCTGGGCAAACTTTAGATTGCAACTTTTTGGCAGTAGCTCTGCCTATCCTATATATTGCCCCTATTGGTCCCGCTCTTCCTCAGTTCCTTTATTCTGCCGCGCTTAGCAGCCCGAAGGAACTTCGGCTCTAGAGTCTCTTGCTTTCAATTTTGACCTATAGCGTTTTTGACTTATGGTTTGGCTTTGACTATTCTTGGATCGTCCCTTGGACTTTGTTTGTGAATCGCTTGACCTCAAGACTGTTTCTGACCATTCTACTTCTTACTGTTTTGACCTGTTTGAATTTGGAAAATGATTGTGTTAAGTGTGGGGCCAAGATCCCCACATCTGACCAACACTAGTCATCTGTGTTGTGTCTGGGGGAGTCCCATATCCTCAATGCTTATCCATTCTGCAAGTTGATAACGGCTCAAGCACTGAAAAATAGAAACCTTAAATTAAAGGCTTCTCTATATGAACAGGCCTTGAGGCCTGCTTCTGCACCGGTTGCTGAAGGCTCCTCTGCCTCTGCCTTGCATGGCTCTACCACGTCCTGCTTCTCTACCTCCAGTAAGGAAGAATCCAAAGGCCAAAGAAAAATCTTCAAAAGACCGTTCATCTCAGTCTGATAAGGAAAAGAGATCTGATAAAGATGGGGACAAGAGATCTGACAAGGATGGAGAAAAGAAATCCTCTAAACGCAAGCATTCCCTGATGTAATGCCACTTCGATCCATCGGGAGAAGTGGGAAAATACAAATAAAACATTATTATTATTATTATTATTATTATTCCAAGGATAAGTCTGCCCATAGTGAGAAATCTTCTCGTTCTGGAAGGGACAAACATCCTGAATGTTCTTCTCCTAAAAGGGCTCATTCAGCCTCTCCAGCCATGAGATCTGGTCAGAAAGACCCCTTGATGTTGGCCAAGGCCCCATCTGTTCCGATTGGCATCAACCCAAAAGTCTCATCATCGGGCCCAACTGCTCTTGGGACTGTGCTGGCCATTGATGTGTCCCGTGTCATCCAATTAGAAACTGATTCTGAGCCCGAGGAACAAGTCTCCTCTTGGTCTTTGCCACCATACTGGGCCCCGAGAGTGGAGGAGCCTGGCCCATGGCCCGTGACTCTCTCGCTCCAATGTGATTGTGCTTGCCTCGGGGCCGAGGGTGATGAGCCTGGATTGTGGATGTGCAGTCGTCTTTTCTTGATGACCGCCTTCAACAATATCCTGACCTCGTCTTTGACCATGACTCGGGTCGTTATTTCTTGCCTGTGAATCCAGACTCCCTCCATCAGAAGCTTCTTCAGATGGCTGCAACAGTCACCACTTAGGCTCAGGTCAACAGGTTCTCAACTCCTCAACTTCCGCCAGTTTCAGCTCGTCAGGATTCCCTTTATGATAAGCCTCTTCTGAGGTGCCCAGAGGGATCCCCACACTCCAACCACTCCCGGTCCGTTTCCAGTCGCCTACCTCTGATGTTGAGGATCCTCCATCATCTCAGCGTCTGGCTGAGTTGGAACCTACCTCATCCACAGACGATGTACGCTCCTTCTCGGACTGTGTGGTTTGGATGGCAAGCGCTCTCTAGCTCGAAATCAACCAGAACGATGATGAGGCTCTGGACCTTATCAAATGTCAGGTCCATGGTTCGCTACCGACTCTGGCGTCTATTGGCTACCTACCATCGTTGGGGAAGATAGCCAAGTGCTTCTGGGCGACTCTGGCCACTATTGCATCCACTGTGAGGAAGATCGAGAGCCTCTATAGGATCCCTTTCTCAGTACCGAGCTGGCTCTTTGAGCACTCAAAGCTCAACTCGGCTATTGTTGAAGGCTCCCAACTCTCCTTCACTCCAAGAACCTCTTCTTCGCCTTCTGATAATGAAAACGAGAAGATAAATGGCCTTGCTAAAAAAATGTATGCATTGGCTGTTCTGGATTTGCAGGTGGCCAATTACACAGTGTGTATACATCCAGCATCTAATGGAGCCCTTGGAGCCCTTCATTAATGAACTGCCTGAAGATAGGAATAAACTGGCTGCTGCTATCCCTATGGAGGACCACTCCATCAGTGCCCAACAAATTCTGTCAGCCCGCCACTCCACGAACTGTGCCTCTAACGTCTTGTCTGGTTTGGTAGCCTTGAGGAGACATGCCTGATTGCAGTGCTCAGATCGAACTCACCATGCTAGATCCGCAATCAAAGACATGATTCCAGTTTCTTTAATAAGGAGACAGATGAGAAGTTGAACTTTTGTTACCGCATGAATGCCACAGCCAAGAAACACAGCATGTTTTCCTCCACTTTGCAATCCCCGAGGCGTTGGTACAGTGCCCACCGTCCCTGGTTTCCTCTGTATTAACAGAGGTCCTACCAGGCATAGGACCAGCGCTTCCAGCCCAACCAACAGAGGCAATGCCATCCATCCCAATCTTCCTCCTCTTCATCTGGCTGTTGCTCTGCACCCCAACCACGCTACGGCCAAGGTTACAAGAAAAAGGAACCCCAGCAGGGCAAGTGGAGGGTTTCGTCCTAATCCCCTTTGGGGATAGATTGTGGCCCTATTTTAATACCTGGGTCTCCATCACTTCCAACTCTTGGGTTTTAGGCATCATCTGATGACCAGCGCTGGCTACTTTTGTTATGCCCTTGAGTTCGAGGAGCTCCCTACTACCAGAGGCATTTTTTTCCACCATCTGCTCAGACACCCTACTCGACGAAGTGCACATCCTATTACCGAAGGGCGCCATCAAGCCCATAGATCCCTCACGGGCCCGATATTGTTTCTTTTCACGATACTTCACCATCCCTAAATGGGACTCTGATCTTAGACCTATCCTGGACTTAAGACAGTTAAACTCTTTTATTAGCTACCGTTGCTTCCGAATGGTAACCCTTACTTCCATTCTGCCACTTTTACAGAAGGGCTACTGGTTTGTGACTCAATCTCAAAGATGCCTACCTCCACATCGGCAGTTGCAATCTAAAGTCGCAATCTAAAGTTTGCCCAGATATTCTAGAAGTTTATAAGCTTTACTGCGCAGGCACAGATTAACCCATTTGTGTGAATTTGCAGATAACCACTCAAAAAAATACTGTTACAGGTAAGCAACCTGTCCATACTCCATATTATACTAGGATGATGTCAAGGGAAGAGATATTAAGCCTAGGGCAGTAGAAAATGTATCTAGAGTTAATGAAGCATGAACATAAGCATATACACAGGTACGCTATGAGTTTAAGAATTTCTTTTATCATGTGTAATGAACTCTACCTTTGATCTCTTTTTTAGCTGAAAGATTTATTGAAAAGAACTGTTGAGGCCTATGTTCAGCTATTTGATTTTGATGACCAACGATGGCTACTTTTGTTTAAGATGGAACTGACTTTTGATGATGAGAAGATGGACTTCTATCCAAGCTTTCAAGATCTGGAAGATTCTATTTTGTATATAGTTACTTTGATTGCACAGACTCTGCAGGTTCAATTTAGTCTACTCATTTATTTCATAAATTGTTTCAGAATGCTAGATGTTAATTTACTTATATCAAAATCTTAATAACTCTCATAATCTTCAATTAAATTTGCAGATTGAAGCAGTAGTACATTCTCTGGTAATCTCTTGCCTTGATTTCTGTAATGCGCTCTACATGGGGCTATGCTTGTACCAAGTTCCGAAGCTTAAATTAGTCCAAAATATGGCAGCCAGACTGGTCACTGGTTCTTCAAGGTTTGACGATATAACACCAGTCCTGAAAGATCTTCATTGGCTACCAATTAGCTTCCGGGCACAATACAAGGTGTTGGTTATTACCTATAAAGCCCTACATGACTTGGGCCCGAGTTACTTATTGGAATGCTTCTCCCTTCATAATCCACCCTGTACTCTCAGGATATCTGGGAAAAATCTACTTTAATTACACTCAACTAGACTAGTCTCAACTTCTCTAAGAGCTTTCACAGCAGTGGCTCCTAAATTGTGGAACAGCCTCCCAGAAGAGATCCATCTTATTACCTCCTTGGAGGCTTTTAAGAAGGCATTTAAGACGGATCTCTTCTGGCGAGCCTGCCCACTCAATCTACTATAAGAAATACTGTTCCATTCCTCTGTTTAGGATTAGAACACTCTATCCCACCGTCACTTTGATTGTATTGTTTTAATTGTTTTAACTGTTAAATGCTATATATCTTGCTGTTGTACTTTTATTGTACAACAGGGTTGTAATCCCACTATGATCCACCTGGAAGAGGTGGGAAAATATAAATAAAATTTTAGATATATATACACCCCACTCACCTCCATGCTAGCATTTTCTGAAGATGCTGGTGAAACGTCAGGAACTGTCCGGGAAAGCTGCCAGCAACACTGACCGTAGCTGATAACAGAGCCTTTAGTTCAGTGGAAGTAAAGCGGACCCAGCAAAGAAGCAGTCCGAGGGCAGGTCAAGAATACGAGCCGAAGTCAGGATTCCAGAGATTCCAACGTTCCGAAAGTCAAGCCGAAGTCAGGACACCGGGAAACAGCGTAGTCAAACAGTCCAGGGTCAAAACAGCCAAGAGATAACGAAGTCCGGTCCGAAGTCAAGGTAACAGAGAATCTAGATATTAGGAGCTAGTGCTAGCAGCAATCACGCCGAGGGATCATGCAATAAACTCTAGCAACCAGCATTAGTCTCTCTCCCACTTAAGTAAGGGAAACTCTCCCTCGTGCCACCTGAGGCTGGTTGGCTAATTGCCTCTCGGCAATCCTCTGTGATCTGCGTCTGCAAGAACTCTCGGCTCTTCTCTCTTTGTAAGAAGGCACCTGCAGGCAAGCTTCGTCTCCAGACTCACCACTAGGCTGTGGTACCAAAGGAAGCCTCTCTTTGGCACTAGGACCTGGTTGAATCTCCTCCTCTGGGGCTGGAGGATCACAGCTGGGACCTGGCAGGGCAGGAACAGCACCTGGCGTTGCCTCAATCAGCCCTTGCTCTGGAGGAGGCTCATCCTCCTCCTCATCCTCCGAGAGCTGATCTTGGCTGGCCATGACAGGAACAAACTCTTCTAGAACATGGCGACAGCCTGAAAACCCCACAAAAAACTTTCATCCAAGTGTGAAATTATCAGTGTGACTTTCTTACATGTAGCAGGTACTGTCCCTTAGTTACAGGTTGGAGACTGAAGATACTTACTGTTGCTTGCTCTGGTTTAGAATTTATTATATTTAATTTTAGAATAAATAGTGGCAGTCACTATTTATTTATTTATTTAATTATTTAATATACTGCCCTTTTGTGTCAACAAGGAATCAAAGGCAGCTTAAATAAGGTTAAAACAAGATACCCTTGAAACCTGAAGATATAAATCTTAAATTAGAAATCTTGCACTAAACCCTATAATTTAAAACAGTATAAAATCACTTGAAAGATGTGACAATAAAGAAAAAATGTAGTGCACAAACCCCATTTTGGTCAACCCATTAATCATCAGATGCCTGTTTAAAGGAAAGGGTCTTTGCTTGCTGGCAAAAGGAAACCAGAGAAGGGCCAGACCAGCTCTCTGTGGGAGGGAATCTCTTAGTCTGGGAGCAGCCACCAAAGTTCCCTCACATGTTCTCACCAGGTGCCAGACCATGAGAAATCTCTCCTCCAAGGATCATATTAAGAGATGCAGTGTTTCACATAATCTGGATTTAAGCTTTTTAGGTCATAATCAGTACTTTGAATTGTGCCCAGAAACAAGCCAGTAGCCAATGAAGCTGTTTCACCAGTGTAGTCATATGGTTATTGTAACTGAAGACATAGGTGCAAACATCCATTATTTGGATAATGAATCCATTTTGGAATCAGATCAAACATGCATTCCAGATTATACTTGAGGAAAACCAATTCTGTCAGCTTTATGCACAAGACTGCAATACACAAGGCTGATTGGCTGGCTCCTGTGTCATGAAAGAGCATGTCCTTTTGCACAGTTTTGAAGTTTTAAAGGTATTTGTTTCTTGGAAAAGTAGCAGAGAAGTGTTCAGTTGAGTAATCTTGCAAACTGTGCTTTAAAAATAATAAAAAGTGAACAGCTTCCATAAAAGATGGGGAAGGAGCAAGAGACTAAGGGCTGAAGCAGACAGCCTGGAACGAGTGGCCTCTGGCCTCAATTGTGTTGGAACCGTGGTGACCACACAGCCCACTCTCAAAGTGGGATGTCACCACAGGTCCCACGCCACACGGCCTGAAGTCGGATTTTTCCGTTCTTTTTTGCTCCAGTTCTTTGACTGGAACATGGCATCAGAGCAGCTTCCAGGGAGCTTACATAATTTGGAAGCTATACCCCCAAAGAGGCCAGAACCCACTTTATTTGACCCGTGTGTTCCAGGGCAAAATTAGCATTTATTTTCTCTTAAGCTTATCTGTTAAAACATTTCAAATATTGAGTGGAACTGATCTTTTCCCATGGAAGGAAAAACATGGCAATGTTGCATACAACCTTAGAAATCCCATTTGAGGTGCAGCAGTATGCACATCAAGTTTGTGTATGGGCTACCTTATTTATTTCATGAATAGTGTTGCTTTATGTGTACCAGGAAATATGTTGGAAGGCTGTTGCCTCCACTAAAAAGAATCAGGTCATTACTTTGTATATGTATGTATATAGACAGAGATGCAGTGTATGTATAGAGAAAAATACTAATTTGGCATATCTATACCTTATAGGGTTCATGGAGCACACTTATATATTAAGCACCAGTATGCTTTTATCCTGGGTAATTTTAAAAAAACTACAGGAAGCCTTTCATAATATTAAGTTGCTTTATTTACTATTTTAAATTTATTTCTTAAGGTATTTTCTGCACCTGATATTTGCATCTGTCTCTGTAGAACCCACAACTTGGACTACTTTGTGAATCATCATTACTTGCACTGATTGTGCAAGTGTTCATAAATATGGCTTTTTACAGTTGTTAGAAATTTGGAGAGAGGCATAAAATTTGTACTGATGTTGGCCACAAAACAAAGAAGAATTGCTGGGATCTATGAAACTAGTATGACACAGATGTCATTCCTCCATTGCTGTTTATTTCAGAAGATTGAAGTACTTTGCCTTATACAGTATATCACATTATACATCTCTATCTAGCTAGAGTTCCTCAGAGCTCACCTTTTTGGTCAGCATAGATGTCAAATGTTCCCTTTGAGATTATCCCAAGGTTTGGGCTATCAGAAAATTTATAATACAGGAAATTAGATTTATATAAATGAAGTTTTATAATATATCTTAATTTCCAGTGTTGTTGTTTTTAATAACAACCTGAAGCCTGACAGCTTTCAAAATCAGGAGAGGCAAGGCGTATGGGCAGAATGCTTCAAGCCTCAATGTAGTTTATCTAAACTGAAAGGTATCTGACACAACCTGACCAGACAGTATCCTGGCTGCATCCATATATGCCTCTGTCAAAGCTTTGGTGTCCAGCTCAGAATGAATTCTAGACTGATTTCTTTCCTATAATCAGTTGGACCGTCAATGATTTTAACACTGCTTTAGTTATTAGTTTAATTGTTTCATCATCTGCAATTCACCAGACTACTAGAAAGCTGATGTGGCTGTATGACTAGAAAAAGGCCAAATATCTCTTTTTCTGGCAATTGCAAAGCTAAAGGGAAATGTTATAAGAATCCTCTAAAAATGTAAAAGAGATAAAAAAATAAACACATCCTGATATAACTAATGGCTATCAAGCATGGAATACCATCTATGTCTAAATAAAGATTTGATCCAGATAAAAAGGTTTTGTAGCCACTGGGATCCAAACCACTGGATTTGGGTTCTTCATTCATGTCTGAGTAAATTCAAACTCCTTTTTAGAACATTGCTCTTTGAAAGTTCCCTCCTTCCATTGCTAGATGCCTCTTCAGAACAAGATTGCATGAGGTGCAGTGGCTACTGGAAGAATATGTTGTACTTTATCCATTCATGAAAGTACTTTTCACATGCAGTATGAGAGTGGTTTAGTTGTTCATGTCCTCCCTAACAACCCTGAAGTGATACCTGGCACCCCTCATTTTGTAGGACACATTTTGGTCTTGGTGCTGGGTGGAATGATGATGATATTGGTATGAAGTATACAGAGGAGGATGGATCCATCCCAGAGTATTTCGATGTGTAATAGCTATTGGAAAGTAGTTAAATTCATTACTCATAACTGAATCTTCAGAGGACTGATTTGGAACTCCACAGTTGAATATATACACAAGAAAGAGAATAAGGGGGAAATGGTAGAATTGGTAGAGAAAGTAAAATAATTGACTGAGTCAGATTCCAAACAAATTGTAATAATTCCAAAGCAAATTAGAGGAGGATAATTTCTTAAAAATAAAAGATACACAAAACGATCTTATGCATGCTTCCTTAGTAGCAGTTCAACTGTATTCATTTAGTGTACATAAGATTGCAGAGAGGGAGAAATCCTGAGTCAGAGAAGTAACACATTAATCAGAACAAGGCACAATAAAGTTTCACAGAGCTGGTTATTTTTCCTGTCAAATTTGTTTTTAGGAATCTCAGGAAAATATATATGTTATTATTTGTTATGAGATCTTAAAGATATGGGTAACTTCTGTGTGTTTTGAACAGCATGTCCAGACTATACATTCTTGGCTAGGAGGTACAACTACAGTCACGGCTATTGATACTGAACTTCCTGAACATGTTATAGCATGGGCATCATCTGTACTGAAGAAAGCCGTTCAAGAAAACTTGAAAGGTGCAAAAGCACATTTTGATTTTTATGGTGAGTAGTTTAAAAGCTTTCCATGTGTTTAAAGTAGCCTTCCAAGATAACCTTCTTTAATAATGTTGACAAGTATCTAACATTGGTGAACTTCTGTTGTGATTGTTGACTTGCAGTAGAGAAGTATGGCTGGCTTGTAGATGGTGCTGCAGATGACCGAATAAGAACATTTGTAGCAGAAGAGCACAGCTTTGATGAATATGCAGAGGTAATTTTCAAGTATAATGTTCAAGTAAATCTGGCAAGCATCACAGAACCATGCATAAAATCTCTTGGCTACTCTTTGAGTCCTGATCCCTCCACATTGCAAGCTTAATTGAGATTAAGGACAGTGCAAAATCTCTACAATACCATGTTCTGTTTTAATTGTGGTTTGGCTCATTCAGTGCTTGATTCTTTTAGGAGAGAAGTGTAATTTATTGAGTTTTTTTTACTGTTAAAACTAAAAAAAATATTTTCGGATATCTGTAGCAATTTGGGTATACAGGTCTTGGATGTGGTGACCAAATGTAGTGGCAGTGGTGGCTGGAAAACTCTCACATAGCTTTGGTGCAGGGTATTGCTTCTGTAGCTCAGAGCAGCACCATTTTGGCATAGGCTGACTGACTGGAGCATGTGCAAGAACAAGAGAAGCAGCTGTAAAAATGAGCTTTCAGATACGGGCCTCTGCTTAAGCTTTGTAAGCTTTACTGAGGTTTGACTGGCAGGTTGGATCCATGCTGCTGCTTTCTTTTATTGGACAGGCTGAGAAAAAAGGTAGCAGAAGAAAAAGTAGCATAAGAAACAGTGTTTGCATGCGTTGAGGGAGAATTGAAGCTTTGTTAGGAAGACATGTTTCCTGGTGTGGCAGCCACGCACACTAAGAAGAACCTGCTTTTAGCAGGTTCCTTTGGGTGCAGAGGTAGCCCGCACGGTTTGGTTGCTGCGGGTTCCCTCAGGAGCAAAAATGGACGGCTCCAGCTTGCCCTTTCGGGACGGTCTGTCAAGCCTCCTCATTCTTTGTATTGCCTTCTCTAAACACAATGTTATATGTGTCAGTTTTGTGATACTAGACTTAGCCTCCCCCCCTTTCTTTTTTTTAACCAAACCATATATCTGTCAGTTATGACTACTATTTTCAATATTTGGGGATGTTTATATTTGTAGCTAAATTATTTTATAGGTTATAGTCATTATACAGCTCTTAATTTCAAATAATAGCTGATTAATTTTATGAGCAGTTAATGCATAAATATACATAGGATGAAAACAATAAATATTTTTGGGGAAAATAAGGGTTTTTGCTTTTAGAATGTTTATTTTTATTTAATCAATCAATATGTTACTTACTGTATCCAAAATGATATCTCAGGGTCTGTACTTCATGTCATAGCATGCAGAGACATCTTATTTTTCTGTCACTTACATGAAAGGAGACTGCCCATAAAATGGTACATGTTACCCATTGTTGTAAGACCTTGAATTTTTAAAATGACATGAAAATAGATGTTCTGTTAAGGCAGCTTCTGAATGTACGTACATTAATCTGGTTATATACATTAACCAGTTTAATATAAATAATTTAAGAATTCTGCTCACAGGTAAGACCCACTGAGTTCAGTAGGACTTATTCCCAGGTAAGTGTGTAGAGGATTACAAGAGTGCTCAAATTTTAAAGATTGAACCCCACATTAAGAAATACAATTTTGCTTTGCAGTTTATAGATGAATTCTTCACTCTTGCAAAGGAAATAATGAGCTTGCCAATGATAGCTCATTTCCCCTTGGTGCGTTTAGAGTGTGAAGACCTCAAGCAAGGATTGTGTGACAAAGCAAAAAACTTTGCATATCAGCTATTGAACATAATAGCACTAAATCACAAAAGCGAAAATGAATTGTGAGTAAATTTCTTTCTATAACTAATTTCTTTCTTTAAAAATAATGTCTGATGTTGCTTTATTGTTGCACATTGACAGCCTGGTACTGAGCTCTTGTGATTGATGTGTGCCTTCAGCTCATTTCTGATTTATGGTGACCATATGGCGACACTGTGGCAGGGTTTTCTTGACCATATCTTTTCAGAGAGGGTTTGCCTTTGCCTTCCTCTGAGGCTGAGAGAATGGGACTTGCTCAAGGTCACTCAGTGGATTTCCATGAGCAAGCAGGGATTTGAACCTTGATCTCCAGAGTCAGTCAAAGGTTCAAATCACTTCACCACACTGGCTCTCTACCATATAATATCTGCACAGAATGGGATTTATTGCTAGGGTCTCTAGGGCTAATACAGTAGTATCTCAATTCTGGCATTAAGGGATAGCCTTTGCCACTCACTGGAGTGTATCATCAGCTGTAGTACCAAAACTTTGTACTGTACAACAAACTATGCAAGTAGGCCATCCACCAACTCCAGTATTTGGAGGGTACCAAGTTGCTTATCTGTTATGTAAATGGAAACAGTGTTGCTTATGATTCCTAAATCTACACTATGAAGATAAGTGTCCCATGCTCTAGAATCTCACTGGAACTGACTGAGGTCTAAGGAAAAGTTGGATGGATCTAAATAGCACTGTCAAACATTTCTTCTGTTGGTGGATGACCTACTCTGAAAGGACTTGCACTACATCTGAATTAAGTGTATAGTTCGGGGGATACTCTTGGATCTAGCCTAACAATCCTCAGTTGACAGGCATAGTCATGAGGGTTTTCCCATCTAAATATGTCACCTTTGTTCTCTTTGGATACCTTGCGTTCATAATAATTAAACATTCAAACAATTTCCAATTAAATCATTTCAGTGCTAAAGAATTCTCTCACCAGACCAGGTCACTCTTTTGTTTTTCAAAATCTAGCAAATCTAGCAGTCCTCATTTGACCTTTCAGGGATTATACTGTATAAGACCAAGAAATAATTCTGTCTTATTTCTCCTTTGTATTTATAGTGATATTATAATTGTTTTGTTCTGGGTTTTATATTGTACTGTTACACTGACTTTATAGCACTTTATGAATAAAGTACTTTAAGTGGCTGTATTGTACAAGAACAAGATTTTTTTTAGTTAGCAATGTAAAGATATGGAAAGAAAGAAATAATATATTTTTGCTTCAGAGTATAACCTAAATAAGGCTACATTTCTATATGCATTGGTTTGGGAAGTAAGCCTGACAGAACCAAGTAGAGCTTACTTTTCAGCAGACATATATCGGAACACATTATAACCTTTCTAAATATTGACACATATCAACCAATCGTTCAATTTATATGTTTATTTTTAGGATATGTAATGAATTTGAAACTATTAAAGAGCGGGCACTGAAAGTTCCTGAGACAACTGAAGAAATGATGGAAAGCATAGCCTATATAGAAAAGGCTAAAACCATAGGTATCCAGAAGTTATATGAAAGGATCAAGGTAGAAATTGTTTTAGGTTTGAATTTTTAAAAACTAACTAATAAGAAACGGAATGATGATTTAAATCCAGGTTTGAGTACTATTACTGTACTACTAAGAGAACACATGCAAAAATTAATTAATATCTTGTCATGGTAATTTTTCCAGGCACCTGTAGTATAACACCATAAGTTTCAATCCACTCTCACTTGTACCCCCCTCCTCAAATATTTCTTTTTGGTTTAATTTAGTTCCCAGCTATTCTTCACTGTACATGTGTTTAAATCACAAGAGCAACAACATATTATATTTGCTATGCTGTATTTATCTTGTATTCTGTATAATTTTGCAATTTTGTTGCATAAATTTTAACAGACATGTTAGTGAGGAAGCATCAGTGGCTAGCTGTAAATGTTGTCCCTGTAAGATTTTTAACTAACTTGCCTGTTTAGTTCTCATAGCTGTTTGGAGGAAGATGGATTATGCTTGTAAACTTTGTTTTTCTTGCTTCTGGACTATATAACTCTTGGAGCCCCACTTTCATCAGCTTTGCTCAGGAGGTGCACCCAAACCCAAGGACCTCATGTAGCTATTGAGGAATTACTTTACACAGTTTTGTAATTGGATGTGAGGGGATGGTGAACCCCATCAGCAAAAGGGGTAGAATGCTTTTCTGCTGTAGGCCATCTTCTGTTTAATTTACTACAAATGAAGTTTATCTTATAATAGTAATGTGTTCATCATTTATTGAAGTCTTGGGGAGACCTGGAACTATAGCCAGTTCTGGAAGAGAATCCTATTATGTTGATGTAGGTTTTTCTTTGAGTGTTTTTAAAAAGTTAACATAAGAAGGAAAAAGAAGAGAGGGGAATCTAGTAGCACTTGAGATATATTTCAGAGAGAGATATTTCAGCATAAGCTTTCATGGTCTTGAGTCCATTTCATCAGAAGCTTATGCAGAAATATCAATTAGTCTCAAAGGTGCTACTAAATCTTTTTTCCTCTCTCCTTTCCTGTTTATGCTAAAACAGATTAATATGGGTATCTCCTTGAAAGGTACTTTAAAAAGTTAAACAATTGCCCACCAAGTGTTCACTTTTCCCTGTAGTATGAGGAGTAGGATAAAGGCACATAACCAGGCCTGAAATATGCTGCTAGGATTTCTCTAGAGATGATTCTAAAAGGAAATGATACTTGAACACAGTGGCATGCATACCTTTGGTGTCACCTAGTATGGGGGGTGGTGGCTTCCAAAGTGGAAGGGTTGGTGCTTCCACAAGGAGGTGTGAGAATGCTAGGCTTAGCCTTGCTGAGCATGTGCACATGCGAGCACCCCCTCCTTGCTGTAGCCTGGGAGGAAAACCAGGCCACAGCAAGGAGCCTTGCTGAGTGCACACTCATGCACCCCTCCCACCTCTTTGCTCTGGCCTGGTTTTCTTCTGAGGAAAGTCAGGCCAGAGCAAGGAAGGTTGGGGGTGGTGCGCGAGCAATCGGCAATGTTGCCCTGCCTCCCTGCACCTCCTTGTGGAAGCTCCACCCTTTCTGCTTGCCAGGAGGTGTGGGGAGCATACATGCACTCACCCTGGCTCCTTGCTACTGCCAAACTCTCCTCTGAGGAAAACCAGGTGGTGGCAAGGAAGGGCGGGACAGGGGGCAACCCGGTGTCACCCCCTCTGGGGTGTAACCTGGTGTGGTCCGTACCCCTCACAACCCCCTAATGATGCTACTGCTTAAACAGCTTTCCAAAATTGGCATTTCTGTTTTTTTAAATATTGCCAGGTTTCTGTTTGTTTAAAAGATAGAAATAAACAATGTACTATCTTTTATAGGATAGCCAACGGCGAATGAATTATCTCCTTGATGTGTATATATTTGAGGGAGAAGATTTGGCTCTGAATGCAGATGTTTTATTATGGCCTCACAATATTAATCCCATCTTCGATGAAAATGATGATGTAAATATATTTGTTCTGATTTCCATTCTAACATGCATGTTTCAAAAATGCTTGGATTACAGGACAGGAAAGACTTTTGTTACTTTTGAAGGCTGTTAGTGAAATTTACCATCAGTGGCGAATAGAAGTCATGCATGGTGCATTTGCTCTTATTCAGTCAGTCAGTGAGTCAGTCAGTCAGTCAACCTTTATTGGGAATACAACAACAACAACATACATTTACAATAAAACTTCAGGATTGTTATTCAAATTTAAGCCATAATCTTGTTGCCTCCACCAGAAAATTGGCCATTAGCCTGGTAATATGCTCTTATTCATTGTAAAGTGATTCTCCTTATGCTTCTTAGATCACAAGTATGAGTAACTTCTGTTCTTTGTAGATTATTGAACAATCTAAACGTAAAAGTGAAAATGAATTATTGGCCAAACGTGAGAAATTGATACTGGAAATAGAAAGGCAGACTCGCCGTATGCAGGAGTTCACAGAATACTCTGATTTGGATCGTATGCAACAGGTCTGTGATGAATGCTGGATAGAGGGTTGTGTTTTTCATAATAAATATATGCACTTTTGACATAATACATGATTAAGTTGGCAAAAAACAGAAATTGAATGGTTTCACACAATACTAAGCTGGTTAAGTTTGGCACTTTATTGCTGACAATCTTACTATAATAGAAATTTTTGGATGTTTAGATAATTACATTAAAACAAGGATGAAGAACATTTGATCCTCTAACTGTTGTACTCTGTAGCTCTCATCACCATCAGCTATACTGGATAGAACTGATGAGAGTTACCATTCAGTAAAATATGAAGGCCCCATGGCTCCCATCTTTATGCTGCAAGCTTAGGGCCACCGTCAATGATATAAACAGTAAGTACACTTTAGAATTGTAGGCAGAGTTCTGTAATCATGAGAATCTCATCTGTGCAGTGTATCATATTACTAATGATGATAGAAACAGTACTTAATAGGCTTGTGACACTTGCATAGTTATATTGCATGCAGTAATTGCAATAGCTGTAGATGCACGTCTGGAGGAAGAATTACACTGGTGAAATTTATCCGTTTATTTGTTATTTATAGCGATTCTGTCCACTCCTCAAAAAGCCAAAAATCGGTCCTTGTCCACAGGTTGACAATCTAAAAAGAAACAACATAAAAGAAAAGGGATGGGGAGAACAGAGAAAAGAAAATAGATGTTCAGTAGGGCGAGTGAAACCTTCCTGCTTCCCAGCTCATCTGCTGCAGGCTGCTAGAATGGCTGCCCATTATTACAGTTTATCCCCTTGCCTGATTCTTTCGGCTGTTTTGTCTTCTGAAGAGGGTCTTTTTCCTTATCTGTATATCTGTCTTGTTTTCTTTGTGTCATCTCTTTGTTCAGTTTTTATTCAACAACAACAACAAGCCTGTAGTATCATCACTATCTTTACTTTACTTGGGATCCATTAATAACACAGAATTATAGCACTACTGTTCTACTTTAATTGTCATTTTCCCATCCACAAGTGAATTTTTTGGCCAATCAGGAGGAGGTGAGCAGCGATTGGTTAAGGCTGCTTAGTGTGATAGATTGGATTGGGAGACAGGGTGGGTGACGACGACAGACAGTCTGGGCCTGGCCTCATGCATGGCCTGGCTGGGGGATGTAGTTCTAAGTTCTTCTACTTCGGATGGGCAAACAGATAGACAGGACTACGATTCCCATCAGCCTCTTGGAAGATCCAACCGGAACGGGGGCCTAAAGGGGCAGGACTGAACGGGAAGGTTTAATTCCCCATAAACGAAAAGGATTACCCAATGGGAAGGTTTAATTTCCTGGAAATTCCCCATTTTTTTTATACCCAGAAATTACCCGGAAAGGGTTTTTTATTACCCAGAAACCAGGGAATTCCCCGGAAATTGGCAACACTGAGTGTAATCCTAGAAAGCTGGAGGTGATATGATAGCCCTGTTTAAATATTTGAAGGGATGTCATATTGAGGAGGGAACAAGCTTGTTTTCTGCTGCTCCAGAGAACAGGACCCGGAACAATGGATGCAAGCTACAGGAAAAGAAATTCCACTCAACATTAGGAGGAACTTCCTAACAGTAAGGGCTGTTCAACAGTGGAACACACTCCCTCGGAGTGTAGTGGAGTCTCCTTCTTTGGAGGTCTTTAAGCAGAGGCTGGATGGCCATCTGTCGGGGATGCTTTGATTGAGATTTTCTGCATGGCAGGGGGTTGGACTGGATGGCCCTTGTGGTCTCTTCCAACTCTACGATTCTATGACTCTAATCCTGGAATTTGCAGTTTAGGGAGGGGGCATTTAGAATTCTCAGCCAATTCTGGCAAGAAGGAAGTCTCTATGAATGGTGAGGTATGTGAGAGGATGAGATAAAGTAAATAAGAATATGTGAAGAGAAAGGCAAAGGAAAGTAAGATGAAAGATAAAGGAATTGAGTACAGTCTGCCCTTTCTTTACACAGGGGATCTGTTCCGGAAACCCCCCCCCCCCCCCCGCGTAAAGGGAATTCCACCTATGCTCAAGCCCCATTTAAATGAATCGGGCTTGTGCACGCGATGGCACGGCGGTGCAGCGGTGCACACACCACGGGTGCGAACCCCATTATTCCTTATGGGATGCACCGCCCCTTCTCCCAGCATGGCTTTAAGCATATGCTGAAAGCCGTGTAAAGTGCGCCCGCGTATGACGCGGGTACACTATATAAGGAAGGTAAAGGAAAAATAAAAGAGGGAATTATTCTAATGCAAAGCATGTAAGTGAGATGAATGAGAGGGATGTTATTGTTGTTAAGAAATATATTTGTGAATATGTTGAATATATGTATGGATATAGGATGAATTTCTGTATATGTAAATTTCACGATTTTGTTAATGAATTTTTAAAAAAAATATCTTAGTCAAAGAGCTCTAGTGCCTTGCCAGACTATCAGCCCCAGGATTCCATAGGATAGGATTGTGCAATTAAAGTATGATAATGCTATAATTCTGTATCATGAATGGGCCCTCAGTTTCTCCTTTTACCTTTCTTACTACTGATTTTTTTTTTACTTCCATGCCTGCTGCCAGCCTTTCCCCTTATTCTTCTCCACGTCCGCAGGTGCATAATTGGAGAAGGTTCAAACAGTGCCAGTTCACCATGTACACTGCTCTTACTGTCTTCTGGGAGCCACTTGGAGCCATGAAACCTATTTTTCTTGCAATTGCTACAGCTGTCTTCCTGGCAATTTCAAACTCAGCACCCCTGAATTTCTCCATCATCACAACACTCCCTCTGTTCAAAATGTAGGCGCATGATGGTTTTAACAAGCTGGGAAATCTCACAACTCCTATGCCTGGCAGCTCAGTGGGACAACTAAATGAACCTTTAGATATGGCTCAGGCAAGGAAGGAACAACAAAGGTCTCTGGAGCAGGAGTCTGATGGATTTGGAGGTGATGAGGATGATAATTTTAAATTCAGACCAAACATCACACCAAAAAACATTAATTGGTTTAAATTAATTGGATACTAATTGGCAAAGGACATTTCCCTCCCATTTTTGTAAAGGAAATAATTCACCCCTCCCCTTTCAACATTCTAAGATTTCTTCATTCTTTCTTCTTCCTCCTTACCCAGTGCCTTTTAGATTCACCAAAAGCCAGATTGCATCTGACAAATTAGTTTTCAGTTTTGATTTTATTACAAATTAAAATCAGTGAGAGTAGAGAAAATACAAGCAATCTAGCTTCCTACCAGTAATAAAACAGACTCTTGAACCTCCCACCCCCTTTCTCTAATATTGGCTTATTTGATGAATTCTTCTAAAAGCCTCTAGTATGAGAAAACATCAGGACAAGCCATAAAAAGTGATTTCACAGGGCATTGATCCTCTCAGTCAGAAAGATTTTTTAAAAGCGTTTGTTATCTGCAGGACAGGAATCCTGCATCTTCTTCTCACAGCATTTTTCAAGGAAGACAGTTGCAGCCCCAAATCCTAGAGCCCTTGGGCTCTAGCCTTCCTGATGGGAATAATGAGCTAGATTAGCTCTCCTACCCATCTCTACAAGTGACTGGCTTGATAGAGAAGAAGGGGAGGAGAGTGATTTGGATGAGGTGAAGGAATAACTTGTACTGATGAATTTCTTCCTCTTCTTTCTGAAGTATTGGTGACTAGACCTCTACGCTGCAGTAAAAATTCTTGAACAACAGCCTTCCTTCTTAATTTCTTCTGTAATAACAGTGTGGGGACCAATGATGTTTCCCAAGTCCAAAGTCTCCATCAGCTATGTCCCCTTTCCACCCAACCTCTTGTAAATTGGTAAAGACAGAGTAGGGATCTCCTTATATGCTAGGAAATGTGTTAACATTGCACAACTGTACACACTCCCCAAATTATGAAGGACTTCATAAACCCCTGATGAATGCACTCATTACTAGTCTTTTGTTGGGAGGTCTAGCCTTCAAGAAAGAATATGCGTCTTGGAAAGATGCTGGTGAGAAACACTCAGTGTTTCCAAAATTTAGATGCCAAGACCTTATAGAAGATCTTCATTGAGTTTTACAAAGCATATATCTTGGTAGCTGACACCACGAAAAAAAGCACTCACCTTGCCTTTATTTTTAATTTGATACTTATATTTTTAACAGGTATTAATTTCTAGTTTTATTGATTAATACATGAATAATTGTTGCCTAAGTTTTTCTCAAGAAAATTAAATCTGTTTTCAGTATGTAACAGACATGAGAACACTGCAGAAACGCATACAAGATGCTGATGAAGCTGTTGTTTTTATTAATAAAGAAGAGAAGCTTTTAAATTGGGAAGTGACGGAATACCCAGATTTGGAAACCTTAAAAGTTAACATTGAGCCCTATCAAAAACTTTTT
This sequence comes from Sceloporus undulatus, assembly GCF_019175285.1. Classification (NCBI taxonomy): domain Eukaryota; kingdom Metazoa; phylum Chordata; class Lepidosauria; order Squamata; family Phrynosomatidae; genus Sceloporus; species Sceloporus undulatus. The sequence continues at coordinate 57,604,545 of NC_056523.1, forward strand.
GTTTTTATACTGAAATGGCAGCGGACTGAAAAACGGTAATGAAATACAGAGTTATTTAAATGAAAGAGTGCTTGAAATGTTTAGAATGCTCCTGTTTGTTAAAAAAAAAGGTCAAACCTTTTCTTCACTTCTCAGGTATTTAGCATTAAATCCTGTTTATCAACTGAGGCTGCTATTTTTTATTCTTCCATGATTTATATTTTAGGCTGTATTTTAGTACATGTTGAGATACAAGTTCTTGTATACAATTTATTTATTTAAATTGTGACAAGTAACAAAAAGATAGTACTTAGCTATGAAGTTTTGGAATCGTGTGGTCTAGAGTGCCTATGGTATAGAGTGCGTTTGCATCTCTCCCATCTACTGCAGACAGTTTTTGCTACATAATTACAAAGAAAATATGTGAAGATTTTGACATTCCCTGTATGTCTGTGTAAATGGGGGGGGGGCATGTATGTGCAGATTTTTGAAAGGAAGAAGAGGGGCAAGGTACCCCTCCATATTCCTTATTGAAACAGCCATGCCATGAGACACTTGGAAGAAAGAGCTATATGATCTGTCCTGATCTCTTGAACTGTCTTATTGTGATTGTGTGGTAGGGTGTGCAATTCTACCACCAGTATTGAAATAAAATTTAATACTCTGTGTGGAATGAAGGAGGGGCCCTTTCCTTTTCATCAGGGAACTTCTGTTTTCATCTCGGAACAAACTTTCTGAGCCAGCTCTATTCTTCTGTTAACAGCACAGTGTGTTGTTGCTCCTTGTGGGTGTGCACCCTCAAATAGCACCATCAGAAATATTAATGAGGAACCTGCTACATTTTGCTGTGTAAAACAGTCATCTGAGTTCTGTATTCATGAACCAATCATTGTAGGATGGTTTCAGCACCTAGCAGAGCCTTCTTTGGAGCCTGCCAGCATTCGATTGTGGTTGGATCGTGGCCTGAGTGGCTAGAGTCCTTGCCATCCATCTGCTTCAGGCCTAAGTCATACTTCTTAAATAAGATCTTAGTTCCAGCTTGTTCTCCAAGAACAGCTCATCTGTCCTATTACACTTTTAAGACTTTGTGTGTCATTTTGTTAATTTAAAAAAAAAATCTTAGCCAAAGAGCTCTAGTTGTTAAATTTGTTGTTATTGTGTGCTTCCAAGTCATTTTTTGACTTTTGGTGATGTTAAGGTGAGCCTATGATAGGGTTTTCATGTCAAGTTACTTCAGAGGGTTTTTTTTTGTCATTGCCTTCCTCTGAGGCTGAGAGAATGTGACTTTCCCAAGGTCACCAACTGGATTTTTATGCTCAAGCGTGGAATCAAACTCTGATCTCCAGAATCATAGTCCAGTGCTCAAACCACTACACCACGCTGGCACTCTCAGTTGATAAATACTATGTGTATAATAATAATAAATAATAAAAAATTTATTTATATACCGCCCTTCTTGAAATCAGGGCGGTTCACAACAAATATAGAACATACAACTATACAGATTAGTTAAAAACAATGCAGATTGATAAAAACGATACAACAATAAAATACAGTTCATAAAATTCATACCGGCAAAACAGTGCCGATCCCGAAGAAGGGGGGGGGAGGAGCATTCTGGGGTAGAGATCAGGGGTAAGCCTGCTCAAATAAGTAGGTTTTTAGCCCCTTCTTAAATTGGGCTAGGGAGGTGGTTGAGCGGAGCTCAAAGGGCAGTGAGTTCCAGAGGTTGGGGGCTAAGATGGAGAAGGCCCTCTTAGAAGTAGACATATATTTCCCCTCTGGAACTCTTAGCAGTTGCTGCCCTGATGATCTGAGTGTGCGGGGCGGATTGTACGGGGAGAGGCGGTCCTCCAGGTACCCTGGGCCCAAGCCATTTAGGGCTTTATAGGTAATAACCAACACCTTGTATTGCGCCCGGAAGCAAATAGGCAGCCAATGTAGGTCTTTAAGGATTGGTGTTATATGGCTGGCTCTGGCAGTGCCAGTAACCAGTCGGGCTGCCATATTCTGCACAAGTTGCAGCTTCCGGGTATGGTACAAGGGTTGCCCCATGTAGAGCGCGTTGCAGAAATCCAAGCGAGAGGTTACCAGGGCATGTACAACAGTTTCAAGGTCCCTCCGGTCAAGGTAGGGTCGCAGCTGGCGTATCAGCCGAAGCTGATAACAGGTGCTCCTGACCGTCGCATCCACCTGAGATGTAAGGTGAAGCGACGAGTCAAGGAGCACCCCCAGACTGCGTACCGAGTCCTTCACGGAAAGCGTGATTCCGTTCAGGACAGGTGGAACCACCGCCAACCCTGAACCGGGGGAACCTATCACAAGTACTTCCGTCTTCTCTGGATTCAGGCTGAGTCTGTTGTCCCTCATCCATCCCATTACTGACTCCAGACAGGCCACGAGAGGAGAGATGCCAACCCCGGACACTGCATCAGTCGGAGACATAGAGAAGACTATTTGGGTGTCATCAGCGTACTGATAACCCCGCACCCCATGTCTCCGGATGATCTCTCCCAGCGGTTTCATGTAAATGTTAAAGAGCATGGGAGACAGAATGGCTCCTTGAGGGACCCCAGATGTAAGGGCCCTCTTATCGGAGCACATGTCTCCCAGCTGCACCATCTGGAACCTCCCGGAGAGGTAGGAACGGAACCACTGGAGCGCAGTGCCCCCAATTCCCACCTCCGCCAGGCGCTCCAGAAGGATACCATGGTCTATGGTATCGAAAGCCGCTGAGATGTCCAAGAGCACTAACAGGGACACGCTACCCCTGTCCATGCCCAGACGGAGATCATCGACCAAGGCGACCATAGCAGTCTCAACCCCGTAGCCCGCCCGAAAGCCGGTTTGAAATGGGTCTAGATAATCCGTTTCATCCAAGACCGATTGAAGCTGGATTGCAACCGCCCGCTCGATCACCTTCCCCAAAAATGGCAATAGCGAAATTGGCCGATAATTATTATGCAACAGGGGGTCGAGGGAGGGCTTTTTTAATAGAGGTTTTACTGTGGCCAATTTCAAACTAGTTGGAAATTGCCCGTCCCTCAAAGATGTATTAATAATCCGATGTAACAATGAAGTCACAATCGGCCCCCCCTGTGCCGCTAGCCATGAGGGACAGGGATCGAGAGAGCAGGTTGTCTTCCTAACGCTTCCAAGGATCTTGTCCACATCCTCGGTACTGACAGACTCAAACTGATCCAGAATAACCAAGTTCACGGAATCCCTGGATGCCTCTACTCTAGGTTCTGCTCTAAAGCTGGCCTCAAGACCTTCGCTTATCCGAGAGATTTTATCCGCGAAGAAGTTGTTAAACTGGTCACAGCAGGCCTTAGAAGGTTCAAGGATCTGGTTCGGGGCAGGAGGGAGCTGAGTTAGCTCCCTCACTACCCTGAACAACTCTGCCGGACGCGACTCCGCGGACGCGACACGTGCACCATAGAACGAATTCTTAGCTGCACGTATCGCCTCTCCATAGTCCTCCAAAAGGTGGTCTAGGAGAGTCTTGTCGGATAAGCGCTGGTGTTTCCGCCAGCGGTGCTCTAGCCGTCGCAGAACCCGCTTCCTCGCCCGGAGGTCTTCCGTATACCAGGGCTTTCGTTTGGAAGCAGGCCTGAGAGGGCGCTTGGGAGCGATACTGTGTATAGCCTTAGATAGACCGGTATCCCAGATACCGGTCAGGGCATCAACAGAATCGCCGTCATTTCCAACCATAAGCCCCTCTAGGGCTTCCTGGAACCTGTTGGGTTCCATCAGCCTTCGAGGGTGGACCATTCGAATAGGTCCGCCACCCCCGGGAGGGATCTGGGTAGAAGCCTTGATCTTTGCCTCTACCAGGAAGTGATCCGTCCATGACAGGGGGGAAATATTAGTTATTTCCGCCCACGGATTTTCCATGCTCGTACAAAAGACCATATCGAGCGTATTTCCCGCAGAATGCGTAGGACCCGAGACCAATTGAGACAGGCCCATGGAAGTCATGGTATCCATGAATTCACGAACCGCACCGGATGGAACATAGCTAGCCGCGAGGGGAATGTTGAAGTCGCCCAGGACTAGTAGCCTGGGCGATTCCAACAGTACCTCCGAGACCAGCTGTGTCAGCTCGTTAAGGGAGTCTGTTAGCGCATGAGGTGGCCGGTATACCAACAGAATCCCTAGACTGTCTCTGGCCTTCAGGGTCAGGTAAATACACTCGATGTAGGAAGTTTGACGAACATGGTTCCTGGAAAGAGACAAGGTGTTCTTATGGATCAAGGCAACACCCCCCCCCCCCCCCACCTAACCTGGTCTGGTCCTTCACTGAGTACCCGGCAGGTAGGGCCTGGGCCCACACAGCTTCCCCTCCAGGCCCAAGCCAGGTCTCAGTAATGCAAGCCAGGTCACAATTGTTATCCTCAATGAGATCATGAACAATGTGGGACTTGTTCTTGATGGACCTGGCATTGCACAGGAGCAGAGTCAGGGTTTGTGGTATGGTTGGGGTGACCCTCAGGTCCCTTTGGTTAGGAGAGGGACAGGAGGGAGAGATAGGTATTAAGCATCGATCTCTCCTTCCCCTGTAACGCAAGTCCCTTCTCCTACCGCCGTACCTCCCCCTGCCCCACACTACCTCAATAGGAGCTCCGCTCACATAAGATGGACTACCCCCTACCTCCCCAGCCAAAACATCTCCCATTCCCATGTCCTCCCCCTCCCCCCACAGTACAGCAGTAAAGACGAAGAGAAATCGCAGTGAACATTCTTCGTCTAAAAAGCCGGCAGATACGTCTCCCCTGTCCTCTAACGGCCCTTAAAAAGCTGTGTTCCGACGGCGAGGGAGTCCTCCTGAGCCGCGGCCCAGGTGAAGAGGGCGAGCGGCGTCTTCTGGGGGTGGCCGGGAGCTGGCTTTATGGGGCCGCTCTCACCGGCCCCGCCCCCGAGGAAAAGCGCTGCTCTGGCGGCAGGGAGTCCTCCTGAGCCGCGGCCCAGGTGAAGAGGGCGAGCAGCGTCTTCTGGGGGTGGCCGGGAGCCGGCTTTATGGGGCCGCTCTCACCGCCCCCGCCCCCGAGGAAAAGCGCTGCTCTGGCGGCAGGGAGTCCTCCTGACCCGCGGCCCAGGTGAAGAGGGCGGGCGGCGTCTTCTGGGGGTGGCCGGGAGCCGGCTTTATGGGGCCGCTCTCACCGGCCCCGCCCCCGAGGAAAAGCGCTGCTCTGGCGGCAGGGAGTCCTCCTGAGCTGCGGCCCAGGTGAAGAATAAGACTGTATTTTCAAAACTATCAGAGCATAATGAGCCATGTTTCTTGTATTTGATTTATTTGTAGCCATTTTAGAAAGATACTTTTAAAACATATATTTTAATATATGTTTTAAATTTGTAATTATTTTAGCTTTTTATTCATTTTAGCTTTTCTTTTTCTAGCTGGATGGATGGTGCTTTTTTAGACCTCAATGGGGAAAAGATGGAAACTGAGGTGGATGAATTTTTTCGAGATATTTATAAGACACTCAGGTTCTTTCAACAAAAGCTAAAGAAAGCTGAAATAGAAAGAAAAAAATCAATGCGCAGAGCAGTTGTAGAAGAGAGAGTGGAAGAAGAAAAGAAGGACAGTCCAACTATTTCAATGTGTTCTGCAGTTATGGAGCAGATAAAAGATTTCAAAGTAAGTAGATATTTATAGGGATCTAAATTTATAATAATGTAAATATCTGTAATAGAAAATTATTTACATTTTTATCTGTATGTGCAGCAGTGAATATATGAGAGTGTGTTCCACAAATATTCAGACAATAAGGTTTCATATGGACACTTTTTAATAGATTTTGTCTGATCTGAACTTAGAAATATTCGCAGCCACATTCATAGTACTAGATAACAAGACATCTTAGAAGATTTTTAGACAATATCAAAGAATAGTATGTGCATGAATGAATTATGATTATGTTAATTTCATTTTTGAAACATGCTATATTTTTTTTCTAATTAGGAAAATATCCCATTAGTTAGTATCCTCTGTAACCCAGGAATAAGGACTCGTCATTGGAAACAGATGTCAGAAATTGTTGGTTATGATTTAACACCAGATTCTGGAAGTACCTTAAGAAAAGTTTTAAAGCAGAACCTTACCCCATATTTGGAGCAATTTGAAACCATAAGTATGGGAGCAAGCAAGGTAAGAACAAACACTAACTGTTCTATATAGGCCCACAGAATCTGTATGACTCTAGTGAGACAATAATCCCTCCCTACTGTGCTTCAGGAATTTTCATTAGAAAAAGCAATGCACACTATGATGGAGGTCTGGGAGTCAATTTCCTTCCAAATAAGCTTATATCGTGAGACTGGAGTTAATATTCTGTGTGCAGTTGATGAAATTCAGACTATTCTTGATGACCAGATTGTAAAAACACAGACTATGAAGGGATCACCTTTTATCAAGCCATTTGAAAAACAAATCACGGTATGTATAAACATTGTTTTGTAAGTCATTTTCTCTTTAATTTAGTGTATTCAAATGTACATATTTAATGAAAATTAAATCAGTGTTCCCAGTGGGACATACCTTTTGGTAACATACATAGGATATTGCAGCCTTACAGTATTGTTGCTTTGCTGTTAGAATTTTATGTACGTTGAGATTCAGAAAGCAGCATAATTATGATCTATCTCATAATTTGTCAGATAGCAATAAGACATTCAAATAGTTTTATATTTTAATTGACTCTGATAACTATTTAATTTAATTTACAGTAAACTCCCCAAATAGGTGCATTTGAATATCCTAAAGCAGGGATGAGATGAGGAATGTATGGCTCTCAGGCAGCCCCTCTGGTCCTCCCCAAAACCCTCCATTTAAAAAAAAAACTTAACACACACTAAATACCATCTAAAGTGTGGGTGGCAATTTTGCCCACTTTGGATCCCCTGGGTTGTTTTAGGCCCAGATGAGGTCTGTATTTAGCAAGTAAACCAGAACCTGGGTTCTGTTTTTTGTCCTTGCTGTAGCCAGTGCATCTGTTACCATGGCTGAAACAAATCCACTCTTGCTCCTCCTGTGGCTGCTCTAGACATCCAGCTGCTGGTGGACCTTCTTTCTGACAGAAATTCAAAACCAACAAATCCCATGGTCTGAACCAGCTTCAGGAGTAGTAGCCATAAAATCCAGGTGGATTCATTGCCCCTTTGGTAATGGACCCACTGTCTGCCTTGCTTTCTTGTTAAATGAAAACCTTTCCTGGGCTTAAAGCAGCCCAGGCCCAACCCAAAATGTAGAGAAACTTAATCGTACACTTACTAGGTGCAGAGATGCTTTAAGTCTAAACTTAAAAAAATCAACAGAGGCATAACAGCAGTGGGCATCTTTCAGGGTCTTGCAAGGGACCAATGTGGCTATTCAGCTCCTGGCAGTTGCCTAACCCATCCTAAAGGAAGCTACTAAATCTTCTGTTTTGTGCAATTCATTTATTTAAAATTTTATTCCTTCATTTCATTCCTTCATATTCCATCTAATCAATCCATAGATCTTCATAGCTTGCCATAACACCCAACATTTTAAATAACATTTGTCACAATTGTATGAAGTTTATATCACTGTGGCTAAAATACGATGTACTGTATCTGAAGTTGTTTGGCATATTCTGGGAAGCATTGATAATGGTTAATAACAGTACTAATATATTTTTAACCATGACAAAAGCTGACTTGTGAATGGAAGGAGCAATTGCCTGCTTTCAATTACAAGTAAAGAGAACTCTAGATGAGGAGCACTTACTCTAAAATGGCACAGACATGGAGTGAATAGAGTGATTTCTGGTTCTGTGTTTGCTGGAATTTGTTTTTTGCCTTTAATCTGCATAAATACAAATGTCTTTTTCTAAGAGCTTTATTGTATATTTTAAGGAATGGGAAGAACGCTTGGTTAGAATTCAGGAGACTATTGATGAGTGGTTGAAAGTCCAAGCTCAGTGGCTCTACTTGGAACCAATCTTTTCTTCTGAAGACATTATGCAACAGATGCCAGAGGAGGGACGTCAGTTCCAGACTGTTGATAGATACTGGAAAGACATTATGAGATACTGTGCCAAAGACCCCAAGGTAAAATAGTAATTATTAGTTTGCAGCTATTCAGCAGATGAGGCAACATACCACATGTGCCTGAAATGGTTCATGGAGACTTTAAAGTTTCCTCTTTTTCTACAGCAATTCCCCCATCAAAGCCAATCCTGAAAGATATAAGAGAGACATCTGCCACAGCATTATCATTCTTTGTTATTCCTAGTCATGTTTCAAAATTCAGAAAATGTATAGTCACCCCTTTGTTTTTGCGGGGGATCTGTTCCACACACACACACACACATCCCAAAAAATGGAAATCCGCCTATATTCAAGCCCCAGTGGCTTGAATGGCAGCATGCTTCCGCGGGCACCCATGGGAGCATGCCTCATTCCCCCCCCTCTATTTGCCACCCATGAACAGGCAAGGGACACAGACTTCATGACGGAGGAGTGACTTTACTCTGAAGTTAGTTTAAAATATTAGACAAATACCATGTCCAACAAGCATGGTGATGGTATTTTTTGTTGATGATGTGCAGCTGCTTTACCAGGTGCAGCCCCAGGAAGGGCAAAAGAAAAAACAAAGAGAGGGAGGGTGGAGTGGTGGGGTGAGGAAAGGGGAAAAAAGAGAAACAGTGGCATTGTTTAGGAAGGAATGGGTGAAATGGGGAAGGAGAGATTGGAAGATGGGAGTGCTGTCTGCTCTCTTTTCAGCCCTCTTCCCCTCCTCCCCAAGCACCGCAACTGTATAAACAGTGTATTTGAATGTCTGAAGGGACACCTCTGTTGGTGTACTTACTGAGCCTTAACTGTTTCTTACTGTAGGTTTTCTTACTGTTTTGTAGGTTCTTGCTGCTACTTCATTGACAGGCTTGTTGGAAAAGCTTCAGAACTGTAATGAACTTTTGGACAAAATTATGAAAGGTCTGAATGCCTATCTTGAAAAGAAGCGGCTGTTCTTTCCCCGGTATGCTTTGTGTTGCTCTTGATTAAACTAGAATAAGGAAAGTTTATGCCACCTTGATATGTTGGGTACAAGTGGAAAAACAAAACCATACTAACTTAGAGCATTTACCTTTTCTAAAAAAATGTATTTCAGATTTTTCTTCTTGTCTAATGATGAAATGTTAGAGATCCTTTCAGAGACTAAAGACCCTCTTAGAGTCCAGCCTCACTTGAAAAAGTGTTTTGAGGGCATTGCTAAGCTGGAATTTCTTTCTAACCTGGACATTAAGTCAATGTACAGTACAGAGGGGGAACGTGTGGAACTTATTTCTACGATTTCAACTTCTGAAGCTCGAGGGGCTGTAGAGAAGTGGCTAATACAAGTAGAAGACATAATGCTGAAGAGTATACATGATGTCATTACAAGATCAAGACTGGTATGTTTTCATTAAATGGATATGTATCTTGCTGAAATGCTCCGAGTTTCTTGCAGCAAGAATAAGGAAACTGCCGAAAGCTGACTGGCAAAGCTTCCTCAGTAACAGAGAGAGGGTAAAGGAGAAGCTCTCTCCTTTGACAGGTGACATCCACTGTTTAGTTGTGTCTTGCCTTTAACCAGCAGGCAAGGGAGAAGGCATGGCATAAATTGAGAGCCACTTCATATCCTCTGAAAGTTCCTTCCAGGTTTTGTGTAATCTTTCCAGAGATGTCAGGCGTGCCTGTAATACAGCTGGAGTCAGAGGATCCTGTAGGTTCTTCGGACTCCATGATATAGTCTCTACCAAAGGATACACCAGCATAAATAAACTGTGGTTAATTCTAACTGAGGTTAGTGGAAATAAAACCAGCTTCAAATTGAATGAAGCTGACTTGTTTTCAGTGGCCACTGTTAGGATTAACCAAGATTTAGGGATGATGAACACACAAAACTAGGATTAATTTAAAACATAAATGATAGTTTTTCATTTCTATTTTGTGGCTACACAACAGAAGGAACAAATGAGTTGCTGAGCCTGAGCCTCCTTTAGACTTGTTCTTGTAACTATTGTTTAATGTTATGAAGAACTGTCCCTGTCATTAGGCAGAGTGAGATAGCTGCCTCAGGAGGAAGTTGCTTTGGGATTGAGAAGAATGACATGGTGTTGTATGAAAAATTGTGTGTGTGTCATATGTCTTACTGTGTGTCCCTAAGCTACCCTGCTTCTCTTAGATATGGTGGAACAGATATGTCTTATCACCAGTGTTGAAATAGATTTGAAATATAATTTATCTGCTACTCTGGTTGTTTTTTTCCATGTGGAGTAGCTAGGATGCCATTTTTGTCCTTTGCCTCAGACAGCAAAGTGCCTTTGGCTGACCATAGACTTACATCTAAACTCAGCCAGAATGCCTTTGATTAGCAAGGGCATAGGGCCTAGGATAAACAGTAGAGAGAACCATTGCCTTTAGTCACTGTTTGTGAGCTTCTGAAATGACTCTAGATGGCCAATATTGGATACTTAACTTTGGGTAGGTTGAATCCTTGCAACAGGACTCTGTTTGGGATACTTCAAGAACATAAACTGTATCCTGATTTATGACCAAATAGAGAAACCGTTAGAATTTAATCATACAAGCATAGATGTCTCCTGGAATTCTGAAAGTTAAGAGTTATATCCAATTAGCTCCTCCCACTGACAGAAAAATTTCCGCCCGCTAAATGGGGAAGGATGTTTTCCTCCTGCAAAGCTACTTGTTGTTACCCATTTTCCAATTCAACTCCAATCCTCTCCATACACACTCAAAATCTCTGGATGTTTGGCTAGACTAGCTGCTGGAGGATTGTCTGGAACAGCTTTGAAAGGGGCAAAGGGGAAGGAGAGAATGTTCCATTGCTTAAGGCAGATAGATGTCTGCTCATATGACATTTTATACCACCCTTTTATCACAAAGCAATATACGTTCTATAAATTATTTTGCAATGTCATCAGGTGTTAGTAATTATGTTCATAGGCAATGTCATTAATTTTCTTAGGCATATCCAGATAGACAAAGAAAAGATTGGGTGAGAGAATGGCCTGGTCAAGTAGTTCTCTGTGTCTCACAAATGTTCTGGACAAGTGAAGTACATGAAGCCATAGTCAGTGGCTCAGAGGTATTATGCCACATTGTTTTCATATTTTCTTTTAATGTTGCATATTCTATTTTGCTTACATTAAGTTATTAGATGTTTTTAGAATGTTTATGTTGTTAAAACTCATTCCTTGAATTAAGAATGTATGATATGTTGGAAGCAAGGTCAAATCTTAATGTGTGCATGAATTTCATCTACTGATTATGATCTGGAAACAAAACATACAAGAGAGATGTTTGTAATCATGTTGTGCTTTTGTGCTTATGTGTGTGTGTGTAATTCTTGCAATACATAATGCTTGACAAATTAACAAAATGAAGTTGGTGAGTAGATCAAACACAATGAAGCTGATGAACAAATGAACTGCAGGATCATAAAACAGGGACTGCATCTGCACTGCAGAAATAATGTAGTTTGACACCACTTTAACTACCATGGCTTCATCCTATGGAATCCTAGGATTTGTAGTTTTCTGTGGTGCCAGAGCTCTTTGACAAAGAAGGCTAAATATTTCACAAAATTAAAAATCCCAGAATCCCATAGCGTTGAGCCATGGCAGTTAAAGCAGTATCAAACTTGTTGCAGCCTCAAAAATCGAGGCTTGCGGCGACCTCCCGGAGGGCTTTTTCTGCTGTCACCCCCAGGCTCTGGAATGACCTGCCAGACGAGATCTGTCAATTAACATCTTTGGACAGCTTCAAAAAGGCTGTCAAGATGGATCTCTTCAGGCAGGCCTTCCCAGACTAAAATATCCCAGCCTCAGGATCTTAGGATCTCCCCCCTCCTCAGTAATGTCTCCAAAGCCCCCTTTTCTTTTCTTTAGAACTGAAGTTGCAGTGGTTTATTGGTTGGTATTATTTTGTTTAATTTATTGTTGTTTTAACTAGTTATTGTGGTTTTAAATTTAGATATGCAGTTTAATAACTTTTTAAGGGGGAAGGAAATATATTATTTTTATGCTGTATGTTATTTTAATGTTGTAAACCGCCCGGATTCATAGAATCATAGAATCATAGAGTTGGAAGAGACCGCAAGGGCCATCCAGTCCAACTCCCTGCCATGCAGGAAATCCAAATCAAAGCATCCCCAACAGATGGCCATCCAGCCTCTGTTTAAAGACCTCCAAGGAAGAAGACTCCACTACACTCCGAGGGAGTGTGTTCCACTGTCGAACAGCCCTTACTGTCAGGAAGTTCCTCCTAATGTTCAGGTGGAATCTCTTTTCCTGTAGCTTGCATCCATTGTTCCGGGTCCTGTTCTCTGGAGCAGCAGAAAACAAGCTTGCTCCCTCCTCAATATGACATCCTTTCACATATTTAAACAGGGCTATCATATCACCTCTTAATCTTCTCTTCTCCAGGCTAAACATCCCCAGCTCTCTGAGTCGCTCCTCATAGGGCAAGGTTTCCAAACCTTTCACCATTTTAGTCGCCCTCCTTTGGACACACTCCAGTTTCTCAATGTCCTTTTTGAATTGTGGTGCCCAGAATTGGACACAATAAATTGGTTCACCACAGGGCGGTATATAAATAAAATTTATTATTATTATTATTATTATTATTATTATTGTTGTTGTTGTTGTTGTTGTTGTTGTTATTATTATTAAACTGCATTATTATTACAGTACAGATATAGTCAGATAGGCTACTAATAATTCTCTGGCAAGATGTGTTTAATAGCACAATAAATATTTTCAGAATCTGTTTTCATTTTGCAGGGCTTACAGAATTATTACAATACTCTTCAGCACCAGTTAAATGATATTGTAGAGCTGGTAAGAGGGAAATTGTCTAAACAAACAAGAACTACACTGGGCGCACTGGTCACTATTGATGTGCACGCCCGGGATGTTGTCATGGAAATGATTGAAAGTGGTATGTACTGTAATTAGTCGTTTTTCTTCACTGTCATAAAATAAATAAGAATGACTACTTTTAAAACTTATTCTCTCATTGTTAAAATAATATTTTTGTTCTTTGCAGTGGTCTAGTGGTTTGAGAGTTGGGAGATTATCAGATGGGGGAAAAGGCATACTCCCAGCAAAGTTGCACTGAAGATTTTCAGACATGTTGCACTTATCCAGGGCTTAACCCATGAAGACCCAGGAATGCTCCAGCAACAAACCATTCATGGGAATGTCCCGAGAATGGTTGTTGCTAGAGCATTCCTGGATCTTCATGGGTTAAGTCCTGAATAAGCATGATGTTGTCTACAAATCGTCAGCACAATGGGGCAACTTTGCTGGGAGTATGTCTTTTTCTTCCCTGATTTTCCCATCTGATAATCTCCTTGGAAAATAACTCTGGAAACTAGGGTTCAAATCCCCATTCAGCCATGGTAACCCACTCAGAGGAAGGCAATGGCAAACCCCCTCTGAACAAATAATTGCCAAGAAAACCCTGTGATAAGTTTGCTTTAGGGTTGCCATAAGTCAGAAATGACTTGAAGGCGCACACAAAAACAACACATGTATTCATGACTATAAGGTAAAGGAAAACTGGAGTAGGAAAATATATTTTCTAAAAATTAAATATCCCCTTCCTATTTCTCTATTTCTTGATTCTCTGTTTGTGTTGAGGACAGTAACCTAAGACATTTTCCATGTTTATATTATTACTAGGTGTGTTGCGTGAAACAGATTTTCAGTGGCTTGCTCAGTTGCGGTATTATTGGGAGCATGAGAATGTCCGAGTGCGCATCATCAATTGCAATGTAAAATATGCTTATGAGTATCTTGGCAACTCTCCTCGACTTGTCATAACACCTCTTACAGACAGATGCTACCGTACTCTGGTATGCTTTTTAAAACTGAACTTTCAATAAGAATGATAAGGAATTCAGATAACTACAAGAAAGGCATATTTGCCTCTTGCATTTCTGATAGTAACTTTGAGATATTTTCATTTTACTGAGGTTTAATTTTTGCATTAAACACAGTCCCCAATAACAGGTCTATTAATTTACGTGGGATTTAAGCATGACTAATTATTTCTTGATTGAGGGCACAGTCTTCAGAGGCATGTAAATTCAAATTTCAAGATTGGTTTTGATTAATCACAGATAGGATGTTGAAAAAGAGCAAATATAGATGTTTTTGTTCTAGACTGGGGATCACTTACCAGTGAAATGGGATGGTCATTTTCCAATTTATTACTGATTCAACATGTGATGTCTTGTAGGCTATTCATCAGGATTATGAAAATAAAAATAGAATATGAGGGGGTTTGGTATATGAACAAAGAAAAGAAATAGAAAAGTGGATTTCGAAACAAACATACCGTATATACTCGTGTATAAGTTGACCTCATGTATAAGTTGAGGGCAGTTTTTTGGGCCAAAATCATGGATTTTGATATGACCCATGGATAAGTCGAGGGTCAAACACTGGGGCATGTTACAAAAGATCTAAAGGGGGAAACAAAGCACCACTTCCCTCCGTACATCTCCTCTCTGGACCTTTCCGAAAGGTCACAGTCTTGGCATGGAAAATGGGGAAACAAACCTTGGCACACACACACATACTCTCTCTCTCTCTCCCCCTCCCTTTACCACCAGGATTTCCGAGGCTCATGGCTTGCAGAATGGGGTAGAAACCTCTATCTCTCTTTCCCTCTTCCTTTACCACCAGCATTTCCAAGGTTCATGACTTGCAAAACGGGGTACAAGCCCGGGCATACTCTCTCTCTTTATCTCTCCTTTGTCTCAGCAGCTGTTTGTTAGCTCTGGCTAAGAAGAAAGGCTGAGGGATAACACAGAGAGAGAGAGAGAGGAAAGCAAGCGGGAACTCAAATAGGAACCTGTTTAAAGATCCCTGGCTATGAAGGAAGGCTGGGCACTTCTTTTAGGAACTCTATAAGCAGTATTAATTTATTGCCCCATATATAAGTTGACCCATAATGGGGCATAAATTTCTCAACTTATAGTTGAGTATATATGGTAATTACTTTTATTTGCTTTGAAAAAATTGCTTTGTGTAGTGATAATTTTTTTGGCTGTTTGAAACATGCCAATGGATAATTTTGTTATTTTGCTTTCCAAAAATTGCTTTGTGCAATGGTAATTTTTCTGATTGTTCGAAGCATCGCAATGGAAAGATGGTTGAATCAGAGTGAACAGCCTTGGAGAATCTGGAAAACAATTTTCTATACCCAAGATTTGCCCGTCTATGCCTGACCACAAAATGTCAACAGTTACAGTACTTCTGGTTTCTACAATTCTGCTTCTGATTTTGTTTTGTTTGTGAGACCTTCCACAGCACCTTAACTAAACAACAGTGCTACTGAAAGCCTAAAGGAGCAGAAAAAGATCACTTTTCTCATGCGCAAAAATATTTTTGGCCAAGGGGGAGATGGGGAGATCAACAAAGCAAGGATCTAAAAACTGGCTTGGGAGGCTGCACTGAGTCTGCAGGCCATGCTGTGCCAAGCCCTGGGATAAATGCATCTCATGGTAGGACGTGTATATACCAGTAGATTAAAGAGAAAGAGAAGGGGCGGGGAGACAGGAAGTTTGAGAATATGGGAAGAAGGATTTGATGAAAGGTGAGAATGTGCAAGAAAACGAGAGCAATTCATACTTTCTCCTGTATTTTCACTCTATCAGTTACAACTTGATGTAATTTTGATAGTATCCAAACAAGTGATAGTTTAAACTTTTGTAATATTTTTCTTAACTATTTTTATTTTTAGATTGGAGCATTTTATTTAAACCTTGGGGGTGCTCCAGAGGGCCCAGCTGGGACAGGTAAAACAGAGACGACCAAGGATTTGGCTAAAGCTCTTGCTGTCCAATGTGTTGTCTTCAACTGTTCTGATGGCCTTGATTACCTAGCTATGGGAAAGGTAAACTGAAGCTAATTCTAATAGTTTTGTTTACTATTTAGAAAGGTTTCATTGTTTTTCATATTTTTAAAGATTCCCAGTTTTAACAAGAGAGAATAGTGGTATACAAAATTTTGTTAATTTCACATACCATATTGTTAATTTCACATACCATAATTTCATTGATCTGTTGAGATTATTTCTATAGTGTTATGCACTTAGATATTTAGGCTATGGTCCTCGTGCACAATTGCTTTGGAGTCTAAGGCCTCAAACAGATGGGCCAAAAGAGCCTCTGTCGGTCTGTGTTGGGAGTGTGGCGTTTACATGATGCATGCCCCAAATGTGGCTGGAAGCTGTGCCAAACCCGGCCCCAATCCAGAAGGGCTGGGCCAAAAAGGAGTGGAAAAAACCCACTCCTTTTCAAGAGCCTGGTCTAGGACCACAGAAGCAGCCCAGATCAGGGCCGGGCATGTGGGGCCACCATAGTCCTGCAGCAGTCGGGGCAGGAGCTGCCCATGGTCGCTCCTTTTACACTCTCTGATTGAGTTCTGAGTAAGCACATATGGGATCATGCTGTGTGGGTAATACATTGTGCTATTCAAAGCTCTGTAAATCTTACCTGAGTGGTAGACAAATTAGATCTACCACTAATGTGGTCACAGTGTTTTTTCAGGGCTTTAAAAATGCAGTTCACATTGTGCTATGGAAAAACTAACCCCCAGAAGCATAACTAATGGTGCTTTCATAAGTACACTTGATTCTTGTGGCTATCTGTTAAATAGCTCCCAATATGTGTAACATGCTTCTGTATGATCAAAGCAGTGTTTGAACCAGTTTTAAAATGCTGGTATGCAATTGATTTTTTTTGTGTGTGTGTGTGTAAGAGTTTGTGTTTGCATATTCATGAAATCCTTAAGAGCTATCTGGTTTTATGCTTAAGGGCTTCTTGAATATGTAGATAAATAGCAGCTAGACCAAATCTGAACTGCATAATTTTCTAGGAGCCCTGAATAAATTGCTGCCATTTAGAAGCTAGGACTTAGGAAAAAGTAGAGAACTGACTTGTCCTCTGTAAATTTCACCACACATTTCAGATATTTGTGCACCTGGTAAGCTACCAATGTTGAATCAGGACTACTGGCATAGAAAGGGGAAATATGTTTGTTGCTCTGCGTAATTATTTAATTCTTTTAATTTCACGTGTTGCTTTTAAAAGACTAAACAATAGGTTTTACAGAGTTTTCCCAATTATATCTCATCTCCTAATACAGACATTTTCTTTACCTTAATGCAGCTAGGTTAATTTATGGTTCTCTTAATGTAGTGGGTGATATGCTTTCTTTTAAATCCTTGAAAGATCATAGAGTTCTCTGGTAAATGGTTCACCATTTGGATCTTAGTTTTTCAAAGGTTTGGCTTCTTCTGGAGCTTGGGCCTGCTTTGATGAATTCAATCGCATTGAACTGGAAGTGCTATCTGTGGTGGCTCAACAGATCCTTTGCATACAGAGAGCTATACAGATGAGGCTGGAAATATTTAATTTTGAAGGCACAGAACTGAAACTTAATCCCAACTGTTTTGTTGCAATTACCATGAATCCAGGTTATGCAGGTCGCTCTGAATTGCCAGACAATCTCAAGGTAAAACAGCAAAATAAATAATCATATAAGATAACTGTTTGTAAAAGGTGCATAAATATGAATTGACTCAAGGGCAGTTAACAACAATAAATATGTTTCATTGAAAATGAAATTATCCTGAATAAATTAACAAAACAAACTAGTAGCAGTGAGAATAGATTGAATTTTCTGAGAATGGTAGAGATTATAGTCTCGGAAGGGCTTTCCTACCCTGTCTGTCTTTCTAGGGCAAAACTCTGAGAGAAACCTCAGTTTTCAGGGTCTTCAGATCCATTCCCACTGGGCTATAAATTGAATCAAGAATTAGATTATAGGGACATCGTTCCCATTTGAATCCACGTTCAATCCAACTTTGATCGATTTCCCTAGCTACAACCCGAATCAGCTGTGGATAACCCAGATTATCCTGACACCACTTTTCCAGAGGTTTTTTTTTGCAGCTGCCATGTTGTATATGCGACAAATTAATGGGAACGACAAGGGTGTCCGAATTGAGGGAGGAGCAGTGTTCAAGGGGCTGTCCCGGGGATGGCACCAGCTTTGTTCTTTCCTGACATTCCCAGTGCCATTTTCCCTTGTTCGTGTAGCCTTTTTCCGGTGGTGTGTAAAACTTTAAAAAAAGAAAAGAAGAAAGTTAAACTGGGTTTTTTGGAGAGGGAGGGGGAAAGTAAGGAAAGAAGAGAAGGGATATGGAGAAAGCGAGGCTGGCGAAAACTTTTTGTGAGCAGAAAGGAAAAAAAGACAGAGAAAAAAAAACTGAATTTGACTCCTGCATCCAGTCTTGTTTGCTTTTTTGAGACAGAAAAGGGGTGGCTGGCTGCTGCATATTGAGGTGGTTTGAAGAAGAAGGGTCCCCCTGCTCAGGAGAAGACCTATGGAGGCCAGGAGCCTCTTTACTCAGGCTCTCCTCAGCTTTGTGGGGGCTTACTGGGAAGGAAATGCCTTCCCCCAAATCCTCTTGAGACAGGAATGCTGGACCTGAAGCTCTTGCTTGCGAGGAGCCCCATTGGGTTGCAAGTGGGCACCTCTTTCCTCTTTCCACCTTGGAAAACCCCGGGGCTCCCAATTGTAATAAAAGGGCCTTAGGCTGCCTAAGCACCCCCCAAAAAAATTAAAGGGAGGAACGCTAAGAAATCCAACTCCCTCTCTCTTTATGTACCTATCCAACCCCCCCAACTTTTTTTCTCTTCAAATTCCCCACAGAGCCATCATTCTCTCCCTCTCTTTGCAAATAATAATAACTACAACAAATATTCGAGTGTGTACAACTTTTTTTAAAAAAAGAATGCTAAGCTGGGTTTTTGGAGAGGGAGAAAAGAAAGAGGAGAAGGGATATGGAGGAAGGGAGGTTGGAGAAAACTTTTTGTGAGCAGAAAGGAAAAAGAGAGAAAGGAAAAAACCCCAAAACCCTGAATGTGGCTCCTGCATCCAGCCTTGTTTCCTTTTTTGAGACAGAAAAGGGGTGGCTGGCTGCTGCATATTGGAGTGGTTTGAAGAAGAAGGGGGAGATAAGGAGAAGTAGGGGGGATTAGACGTCACTGTGACGTCTAATCGCCTAAGCACTTGATTGACAGCTTTAAAAAAACAGTTCCAGACAGGCAATGGGAACGGGGAACAAAAAAACCCGCGTCAAAATACAATGGAGAAATATCAATGGGAACGAGAACATGGGTCAAGAAAAACCGAGTCCGTTTGCTCCCTTTTGTAATGAGAACGATGGACCTGATTCAAATACGACTCGGAAACTTGATCCGATCCAGACTCGCAGCAATATATGTCGCTTTATATGCCCAGTGGAAATGGGGCCCACATGGGTCAAAAGGCGTGTTCCTCCTGGCCTCCCATCATCCTAGAGAGCTACTGAATAAGCTCCAAGACCCAAATGTGTGAATTCACAGATAACTATTTGAAGAACCACAGTTACAGCTAGGCAACCTGCTCATTTCTTAAAATTTTACTTTGCATTTGAATGCACTTTTTCTTCAGTAATAAAGTATTTGCTGGCTAGCAAACATCACAAATACACCTATCTCTGGCTGTATCTGCATCAGAAATAATGCCGTTTGACAGTATGTTGACTGCCATGGCTCAATGCTATGGAGTCCTGGGATTTATAGGCCCGTTACAAACGGGCACCCTAGCACGGACTCAGTCCATACTAGGGTTAGAAAGGGGCGTCTCTTCCAGACGCCCCTGACCCTATTATGGACTGAGTCCGTACGAAATGGCGGCGGCCATTCCACACAGCCGCCGCCATCTTGACATAGCGGACGCACTGCAGACGCACGTCGCACCCCGGAAATGACGACGTGAGTGCGCGCTTCGGCACTTGCAGCATCTCTTCCGGGGCGCAGGAAGGAGCGCGATTATCGCGCTCCATCTTTGCAGCATCTAGGAACTGTGCCGTTTGGCTGCTGCGGTTCCCGGATGTTGCACCCGGCGGCGGCAGCAGACCGCCCTTTTCGGTGGTCTGTAACCCGCCTTAGTTTATTCTGGCATCTGACAGAGAAGGCTAAATATCTCACGAAGCTACAAATCCCAGAATTTTATAGCATTGAGTGATGATAGTTAAAGTGGTGTCAAACTGCTTTACTTCTGCAGTGCAGATGCAGCCTGAGCCAGCCCCTAAAGCAGTTTTATGAAAGTTTATTAAAGGTCTGTTTCTGTTAAGGTGAAATATACATGTGCATATGTGTGACTGAAGATTGAAATCAAGTATATACAAACCTACATATATATACAGGAACCTCTAAAGAAGAAAAATAAATTATTAGCAGAGTAGCAAAACACAATTGTCATTCTTTGATATGTTTTTCAGGTCCTTTTCCGAACAGTAGCCATGATGGTTCCTAATTATGCCCTCATTGCTGAAATCTCTCTCTACTCCTATGGATTTCTGAATGCTAAGCCACTATCAGTGAAAATAGTGATGACCTACAGATTGTGCTCAGAACAGCTTTCATCTCAGTTTCATTATGACTATGGTATGCGTGCTGTGAAAGCTGTACTAATAGCTGCTGGTAACCTAAAGCTGAAATTCCCATCAGAGAATGAAGATATACTTGTAAGTGCCAAATTATATTAAATTTGTCAAGATGAAGCATAGGCTAGAAATTGTTAAAATTAATAATAATAAATTAGAAACTTGACCTTAGGTGCAATCATGAGTGTCTAGGCCTCAGTTTTTTTAGTATCTTAGTTTGTATCCTCTTGGGTGTATTTTTTCTATTTGTTAAATTTGAAAGTTTACTTAACTGTATGTTTACATTTCATTTTAGTCTCATTTCATTTCTAGTGTGTTCATTGACATTTCATGATTTTACAAATCAAAGGCTATAATACAGTATACACTTACTTGGGCATAAGCACAAGATTTTAATGGGAGTTTTGTCCCAATGACCATAAGATTGGTCTGACTATAACATTCATTATCTCACTGGTCACCAAGGATGATTCGACTGATATGACTAGCTGGATGTCCCCTTCCATCCTGACTACCCCAGATGTATCCCTCCCAAAGCTGAGTGCTCAGTGAAAGAAACCAGTGCACTATTTTTATACTGTATACTGTAGGCAGTTTGAACTCTGCTTGAGTTTCTTCACATAAGCCTGGGCATGGTACTAGCTGTAATAACACTATACCCATAGAATGCTGCCATCAGTTACATGACATTAGTGGATTATGAGAGAATTTTCCGATAAAGAGAATGCCTTGTGCAAGCTCTTGATGTGGTTTTGGTCAAAGGAAATGTGGAACCTCTTAGCAAGTCTGCTAAGAAAAAAAGATAGTTACTAGACCTAAGACCTAATTTACTAGTTCATGATGCTGGAACACAACATGAAATCTAACATAACAGGCTTGCTGACAGTGCACACCCCTTACTTGCTGCCACCATTGCATCCAACCTGAAGGCCCCTACCATGGCCTGCCTGGCTACACTGACATGGTCAGACACCCCCTTCCAATGTCATAAACTGTGATGGAGGCCTTCAGAGTGGACGCAATGGTGGTGGCAGGTAAAGAGGTGCAGGGCCCATGTGGTTTGCTTCCTGTTGTGGCAGAGTTTCCAGGAAACACCACTGCAAATGGCTGGGCTTTTTAGACTCCGTTAAGGACTTTTTGGGCCAGGCTTGGTCCAGAACTGCTGGATTGGAATTTGGACTGGCTGATGCTGGCGTGGGGCTGTTGGCCTGCAGTGTCCACGCACGATGATGCCAGACTGGGGGGAACAGCCGTTAGTTTTTAAGGAGAATCACACTTCTTGGAGTTAATCAGGAGGACAGTGCTACTTATAAACAAAGCACACAAGGGGGAAGTCCCAGGGGGCACATGTTACCTGTTCTTGTTTTAATGACAAATACATAAACTGAGTGAGAGGGAGATTTTTATTATGATCAACTGATCGAACATCAACAAACAACAATCAACATACAATAGTTAATAATTAAAATTTCACTTGTAAAATTATATTAAAAGGATGAACATATATATATATATATATATTCCTTATAAATTAATAAAATCATTATAAAATTTTAACAGACTAAATCATTATACAATTTTAACAGACTAAAAAGTATTATAAAATTTTAAGAAACCATCTTACATCAACTGACCATTGCCATTGCACAAGAGCTGGCCATCCTTATTGTTATTGTTGGGCACTGGTCTGCCAGCAAATAAGATACATAAAATTCATTAGTTCTCCCAGGAAAACAACTAAGAATTGAATAAATTGAGTGAGTAATCTAAACAATTTTGGAAGGTGGATGGTGGAGATCTATCATTTGAATTGGATTTCAGTGCACTGAGCACATGCAGTGAACCTTCAAAATGGGTTAGCAACACAAGAGCTGGGATTTGTGTATGTTATGCAGAGATACTGCAATGATGGCCTTGGAGTACTCAGTAGAAAACTGTGTTGGGCGTGGCAGGTATACAGTCATAGCTAATGGTGCTTCAGCGTATGTTTTGAAGGGACGAGGACTGAGACATCTTGTGTACATGCCTCCCTGTCCCTAGTGTTTTCTTTTGTTGAGATACAAATTCTTATTTTCAGTCCCATTACAGCTTTGGAATGGTTTTGTGTTATAATTTAGCATATATATATATATATATATATATAGCACATGATGCAGTGTGCAAACTTTTTATTCTTTATTTGTTTACATTAAAATTTATGATGTAAATTAGAACATAATTTGTGTTCTCCTGATGTTTTCTTGTTTTTATTCAGCTCCTTCGATCAATCAAAGATGTAAATGAGCCAAAATTTTTATCACATGACATTCCTCTTTTCATGGGTATCACTAGTGATTTATTCCCTGGTGTTAAGCTTCCTGAAGCTGACTACAATGTGAGTACATTTATAGACTATGGTTCCACCTTAAAACTTATGAGGCATGTTTCTGTGACAAAGGTTCATTTTTGTTTTTTATTTGCAACTTTTGCCAGCAAGTGTCCAAAGTGCTCTGAACCCAAACATTGCATTAGAAGCCTGAATATATTGGTATCATTCCACTAACACTTCCATTTTGTTCAGTTAAAGAGTATATACACAGAGACTTAAAAAGATCTTGGATGCAATCTAGGCCATGTCTCCACTAGCCAGATACCATGACCACGCC
>NC_056523.1:57627716-57693575 GCF_019175285.1 Sceloporus undulatus
ACATCCCCTACCCCTGGTTCTGGTATGATATCCAGCCATTTCGGCACCGAATCCCCCATCCCCCATTTCTCCTGACATAGGGACTCAAGGTGGCTAAACAACAACTTTAAAATAGTACAAGTTAAAAACAATACAAAAAGAGTTTAAAAAAAAGAAATAAACAATTTTTAAAAAATTACAAAAATTACAAATTACAAATTAAAATGTACCAAAATGTATGTGCTGTGGGCCCTTGGTATCTACTGGGGTTTGGCTTCAAGACTCCCATGTGGATACCAAAATCCATGGATGCTGAAGTCCCACTATATACAATGGATAGTTAACTCGTGTTCCTTATATAAAAACAGCAAAATCAATATTTGGAATGTATGTATTTTTGGAATATTTTCAAGCCTTCCAGCACAGTATATATACGCCACTCACTTCTATGCCATCACCCTCTGAAGATTCCGGCCACAGATGCAGACGAAACATCAGTAATAAATGCTTCCAGAACATGGCCACATAGCTTGAAAAACCCACGAAAAACTGGATGCCAGCCATGGAAGCCTTTGACGTCACACAGAAATAATCTAGTTTGAGATGGCTTTAACTGCCCTGGTTTAGTGCTAGGAAATTCTGGAAACGGATAATGAGCCCCATGTCCCCACTCAATTTTTTAAAAAATCTTCAATACCATTGTCACAGTTGTTTCAATCAGACTATTGAGATTTCTGCAAGTCAGTCCTTCCCATACATAAAATATTCAGAAATAAGTCCTGTTATGTCCAAAGGGACTGGTTCCCAGATATTGTGCATAGGCTTGTAACATGATTTGTTGAAGGCATCCTTCTAAGCCTTTGCTTTAGAAAAACACCCCTAAAAATTATACAGTATATTTTCTTTTGTTAGATGAGATTCTGTGAGTACATTATAAAACTGTTAATTTCTCTAAAGCAATATTACAAGATACTTTTTCTGCAGAACCTCACCAGCTTTAGTTTTTTGTGGGTTTTTCGGGCTATGTGGCCATGTTCTAGCAGAGTTTCTTCCTGACGTTTCACCAGCATCTGTGGCTGGTGGCATCTTCAGCATCTGTGGCTGGCATCTTCATTCTCTGAAGATGCCAGCCACAGATGCTGGCGAAACGTCAGGAAGAAACTCTGCTAGAACATGGCCACATAGCCCGAAAAACCCACAAAAAAACTATGGATGCCGGCCATGAAAGCCTTCAACTTTACATTCACCAGTTTTGCTAGTTTAAAAATGTGTCAATGGTTTATTAAATCCAGATTATTATCCTATAGCACTGTAAAATTCAATTGACTTAGTGGATAGTGCTTTGAAGTATGATTTATAATTTAGAGTGTAGGAAAGAGCAATTGTATGAGTATGAGCTTGTCAAACAGAAATAATAAAAAGTTACTTTTTAAAACTATATTTCAGGATTTTTTGGAATGTGCACATGAATGTTGTAAAGAGCATAATGTCCAACCTGTCAAAGTTTTTATTGAGAAAATGATACAGACCTATGAAATGATGATAGTGAGACATGGGTAAGTATATTTAGGGCAAATGACCCTCATAAATGTGGCTATAATTTAGTCCATATATTTTTAGTGCAAAGAGGGATTCTAGACATTGGGACTTGGTACTGTAATTATAACTGTGTGATAGAGCCAGTTTGGTGTAGTAGTTTGAGTGCTGCATCTCTGGAGATCAAGATTCAAATCACCACTTAGCCATTGTAACCTACAAGGCGACCTTGGGCAAGTCACGTACTTTCAGACATTTTGGAATCATAGAAGTGTGGAGTTAGAAGAGACCACAAGGGCCATTCTGTCCAACCCCCCTGCCATGCAGGAACTCTCAATCAAAGCATCCCGGACGGATGGCCATCCAGCCTCTGCTTAAAGACCTCCAAGGAAGGAGACTCCACTACACTCTGAAGAAGAGTGTTCCACTGTCGAACAGCCCTTACTGTCAGGAAGTTCCTATGTTGAGGTGGAATTTCTTTTCCCATAGCTTGTATCCAGTGTTCTGGGTACTGTTCTCTGGAGCAGCAGAAAACAAGCTTGCTCACTACTCAATTTGACATCCCTTCAAATATTTAAACAGGGCTATCATAATCACCTCAGGCTAAACATCCCCAGCTCCCTAAGTTGTTCCTCATAGGGCCTGGAGGGTAAACACAAACCCACTCTGATTATATCTCACCAAGAAAACACTGTGACAGGTTCGTCTTAGGGTCTCCATAAATTGGAAATGACTTGAAGGGATTATGGGATATTTCCATCAGTACTCAAGACACTTCCTGTATCAGTTTTCTAGGTGCAAGAACATTTTATTTCATAAAAACCAAGGGGAAGTTACTTGTTTTCAGTTGTAGTCTTCCTTTGTAAAATGTTAATGGCTGAAAGTTTCAACCACCATGCTAAGTGTGATGAATTGGGGATGCAGATTTATTTTGTAGGCTCTGGTTCCTTTCTTTGCTGCCATAGAGCCCCATGTCCCCACTCAAACGTTTTTAAAATCTTCAATACCATTAT
Source organism: Sceloporus undulatus (assembly GCF_019175285.1). Taxonomy (NCBI): domain Eukaryota; kingdom Metazoa; phylum Chordata; class Lepidosauria; order Squamata; family Phrynosomatidae; genus Sceloporus; species Sceloporus undulatus. The sequence goes on from NC_056523.1 coordinate 57,630,245, forward strand.
CATAATTGTTTCAATCAGGCTATTGAGATTTCTTATATATAACAAAATGATTCCCTCCCACATGCAGAATACCAAAGTATTTAAGGCAAGGGTAGGGATCGTGCATCCCTTCAGATATTGTCATTCTACTACAATTCCCATCAGTCCAAGAGAGTATAGACAATGGTGGAGAATCCTATGAATTGAAGTTATCAATTTGCATAACATTTGTATATTAAGATAAAATCAAGATCTAACACTGCAAATACTACCCAAATACACCACCAACATTTCTCCAGAATATGAAAGGCCCCTTGACTCCCACCCTGGTTGAGAGAGTGTTTGAAACTTTTATAGCTAATAATGTAGAAGTAATATGAGTAGGCATGCTATGAAACAGCCAAAGTACAGAATTATAATTTAAAAAGTAATCAGAAATAATAAAAAGTAAACAGAAATAATAAAAAGTTACTTTTTAAAACTATATTTCAGGATTTTTTGGAATGTGCACATGAATGTTGTAAAGAGCATAATGTCCAACCTGTCAAAGTTTTCCTGTCAAAGATTCTATTCATCATCATAGAATAGAATCAGAGAATCGTACATTTGGAAGAGACCACAAGGGCCATCCAGTCCAACCCCCTGCCATGCAGAAACTCTCAATCAAAACATCCCTGACAGATGGCCATCCAGCCTCTATTTAAAGACCCCCCAAGGAAGGAGACTCCTGAATTTACTAAACAAAATCAAAGTTTAATGACATTATAAATAAAAAAGCACACATTGAAATGGTAAAACAGCATAAGAATAGCATGCTTCCTATTCTACCTGGTCCATGAAATTATATGACAAGGAAGTCCTAATTTAATTAGCTGCCAAACAGTCTGTTTGTTTATCATATTACCAAATATGGAATCAAGCATGTGTCATTTTGAATAAAGATATATGAACAAGCAGAAAATTGGCTTATGCTGGAAGGCCCACCTGATGCTTGGAGTTTTCCTGCTTTGGGACCCAGAGGTGGGAATCATATCCTCCTCCTGATTTGATGCTGCAGGACTATAACTTCTATCACACGTAGCCAGTTTAGCCAATGATGAAGGGTGATAGGAGGTGCAGTCAAACAATGTCTACATAAATAGTTGCACATTCTAGGCAAAGAGGAAGTTCTTTTTTTTTCCAAGGGGGAAAGTTCCCATTGAATTTCCTGGATTTATATTTTAATAAATAGAAGCAATTTCATAGGTAAATGGGAAGGATAACCTGCTTTAGATTTGGGCCCATCTAGGATACTCTCAGCAATGGGCCAGTCTTATAAATCATAGATGCTAACTGGTAGTAGGTAATTGTATATTTCTTCCACTTATGGTAATTAATAGATTTTTGATGGTGGTAACATAAATGACACATGCTTGATACAGGTGATAGTTTGATTCCTGACATTCTTATTCATACATCCAAACAACAGGCAGCTTTCCAGTCTTTGAACTATACCAGTTGTCCACTTCAGTTGAAACACTTTAAAATTCAGCAAGATTCTTTTACAGTATGATAGTAGAAACTTACTGTATTTCTAATACATCTTCCTTGCCTTTTTCTAGCCCTTTCAGGAATATAATGTTCTAGCTCTGATGGAATAAATGGTTAAATGTGTCTAGAATTAGTCCTGTATTATGACATACAGTAAGATACTGATTAGCAACTTTTTATTTTTCAGTTTTATGCTTGTAGGGGAGCCTTTTGCTGGGAAGACCAAAGTTTTGCATGTGTTGGCAGATACACTTTCCCTTATGAATCAGCGTAGCTATGGAGATGAAGAAAAAGTGGTACACAGAACTGTAAATCCAAAATCCATTACTATGGGACAGCTTTTTGGACGATTTGACCCTGTATCTCATGAGGTATTTAAGATTCTTTAATTTGCAATAAAATAGTAAATATACATTGTAGTAATAAACCATATACCCTTGGCTATATTTATGCAGCTTCCAAAAATACTTGCGTTTGGTAGTAGGTATTAGCTAAATGAAATGTAGGGACTGTTGCATTCAGGTAATCTTACGTATTTGCTTCCCCCTCCAGGCGAATGTACACAACTGGTGAAAATATACTATTCACAAGAATCCAAATTTCAGACATTCATTATGGAGATTATCAGACAGGGGAAAAAGCTGGGAGTAAAAGGCATACTCCTGGCAAAGTCGCGCTGAAGATTTTCAGATGACGTCGTGCCTATCCAGGGCTTAACCCATGAAGATCCAGGACTTCCCCATGAATAGTTTGTTGCTGGAGTATTCCTGGATCTTCATGGATTAAATCCTGGATAAGCGTGATGTGTCTGAAAACCTTCAACACGATTGCATTACTCTGCTGGGGGTATGCCTTTTACTCCTGACTTCCTTCCCTCCCCCCCAGTCTGATAATCTCCTATGCAGGATTATCAATAATCAGAATGGAATATATCGATTTCTAATGTTTCGGCAGTCTCTGCAATCGTTGAATGTAAATATGGTTGGCTTGTAGTCTGTTTCCAGGCACAATTCAAAGTGCTGATTAAGGCCTATAAAGTTCTATATGGCTTGGGTACAGGCTGTTTGAAGAATTTGTTGGGATATAGAGCCAGAAGGAAAATGTACAATGTTGGTTTTAATAGTAACCAGGCATTAAAGGGTTACTGTGAGCCATAATGATTAGGCATTTAAACAGGAAGTGACATCAAAAGGATAGTCAACAAGTGCTGTAAAGTACTGTAGACTGCTGCCAGTCTGAAAAGTCACTCAAGCAGGGTGGCTGGACTCTTTGTGACACCAGAGGGAGAGGCAAGGCATGGAACCTTTGCTAGAGTAGTGACAAGCATTTCACCTCAGAGAGGGTTGTTACTAGTGTGGATGGTGGATGGTGTCGATGTATATATTGTTGTACACAGTGGAACTACTTCTAAGAATAAAGGCCTCATCTGAGAGAGGTTTACAGTGTCTTTTTGCTCACTGAGAAAGGGGGAGGTGTTTCTCCAGCTCACAAGCTGCTGACTACAGTCACAAAGGTGGAAAATCTGGTGCCAAACGCTGACGTGTTGCGCAACATCAAAAGCGTTTTAACAGAATTATATTATTGCATGTGATCTAGCCTGGACTTTGAGGTTGCAGTTCTGTGTCAAAACTGCAGAGCATAAAGCTCTGCAAGCATGCCTCCACAGAGCTTCACTTCTCATTTCTGACATGCAACCCCACATATATTTAGAAGCTGTAGGAGGATAGAGGATAGATGAGCAGCATCTAGATGCAATTATTTCACTTCTGCTTTCTCCTGGCTGCAGAGCTGCCACCAGAAAACTGTCATGGTGCCCCTTGCTCTTCCCAGCCACTACACATCTGTGTGGATACATGCAAACTGTAAGAGGTTGACTTGTGGAGAAGGGTGAGGAAGGAGGTATTCCATTGTAGAAGGAGTTACTGAATACCTCCTTCCTCACCATTCCTTAGCCTCAGGTTATGTCTGTACACTGACATGATTCTGGCCTGAGATCTTCAAGGGAGGCTCTTCTTTTGGTTCTGTCACTTTACAGGCATGTTTGGTGAAGACGTTGGAAATCTTTCTTGGTGGTTGCTTCTAGGCTGTAAAATGCCTTTTCAGGGGGGAGGGGCTAGACTCTCAGCGGATTTCGATACCATTAACCATGGTATCCTTCTGAGCCGCCTCTCTGGGATGGCAATTAGGGGCACTGTTATGCAGTGATTCCAGTCCTTCTTGGAGGGGTGGACTCAGAAGGTGGTGTTGGGTAGGGTTGCCATAATTGGCTGCCAACAAACCGGGACTAAATAAATAAATAAATAAATATTTTTAAAAATAAAAAAAATGCAGGGAGGTCCAGGCCAAAGCGGCGAGCATTGTGCTTTCTCCTGGGCCTCCACCAGCGCCGGGGAGGCCCAGGAGGCCATACAATGCTCCGCGCTTCGGCCTGGGCCTCCTGCAGCCACGGGGAGGCCCAGGCCGAAGCGCCGAGCGCGCCACCACCTCCGAGGCCTCCCTGGGGCTGATGGAGGCCACACAATGCTCCGTGCTTCAGCTTGGGCCTCCTCCAGCCGTGGGGAGGCCCAGGCCGAAGCACCGAGCACACCGCTGCCTCCGAGGCTTCCCTGGGGCTGGCGGAGGCCGCACAATGCTCTACGCTTCGGCCTGGGCATCCTCCAGCCGTGGGGAGGCCCAGGCTGAAGCGCCAAGCCCAGCTTGGCGGCAAGACCTTCTCAGAGGCGGAGGACGCTCCTCCGCCTTTGGAGAAAGCCTTGCCTGTCCTGGGAACTGAGGGAGAGCGGCACGGGACCATGCCCGCCTCCCAGAAAGTGGGATAGTCCCGTGAGTTCCCGGGATTTGGGAAGCCTTGTGTTGAGTGACTTCAGTTCGACTCCTTGGGCGCTGGCCTGTGGCGGTTCCGCTTTGTCCCCCATGTTATTTAACATCTACATGAAACCACTGGGAGAGGTCATCTGGAGTTTTGGGGTGAGCTGTCACCAGTATGCAGATGACACCCAACTCTATCTTTCCTCTCCATCTGATTCCAAGGAAACTATCTCTATACTGAACCAATGTCTGCAGTCAGTAATGGACTCGATGAGGGCAAACAAATTGATACTTAATCCAGACAAGACAGAGGTGTTCCTGGTCAGTCGTAAGGCAGATCAGGGAATTTGCCTTGCCTGTGCTGGATAGGGTTACGCTCACCCTGAAATCTCACGCTCTCAGCCAGGGTGTGCTCCTGAACTCCACTCTGAGCCTGGATTCCCAGGTTTCAGCAGTGGCCAGGAGTGCATTTGCATAGTTAAAACTTGTGCGGCAGCTGTGCCCATTCCTTGAGACGTCAGATCTGGCTACAGTGACACATGCCTGGATTACATCCCGTTTGGACTTCTGCATTACCCTCTACATGGGGCATCCTTTGGAACTGTTCAGAAATTTCAGCATGTGCAAAATGCCACTGCCAGAATGCTGACTGGGGCCAGTTATAGGGACCACATAACTTCCTTGCTGAAACAGCTGCACTGGCTACAGGTTCGTTTCTGGGCACAATTCAAAGTGCTAGTTCTGATTTATGACGGCTTAGGTCTAGATTATTTGAGAGATCGTATCTCCCTGAACAAACATGCTAGAGCCCTAAGATCTTCCGGGGAAGGCTTTCTCTCACTCCCTCCACCATCACAAGCTCGCCTGGTGAAGACACAAGAGAGAGCCTCCTCGGTGGCTGCTTCTGCCCTCTGGAATGCCCTTCCATGAGAAGCAAGACTGGCCCCCTCCTTGCTTGCCTTTCGTCGGCAGGTAAAAACGGCTCTGTTCAGGCAGGCTTTTAATGTCTAGTCATGGGATGGGTTTTATATGGGATGAGTTGTGATTTTATTGTGCTTTTAATGTTGGTAATTTTATATTGTTTTTAGCTGATGTTTTAATAGTTTTATTGCAGTATGTTTTTAGAATTGTTATTGTGAGCCACCTTGGGTCCCTTCAGGGAAAAAGACGAGGTATAAATTAAATCAATCAATCAATCAATCAGTAATACTTTACTTATTCAATATATGTCCATGAAAACATTGGCAGGATGAATTTGTCTGTCTGTATAAGAGAACATATTCAAATACAGATTGCTTAGTTCTGATTTTAAAAAGTCTTTTCTGATTTTAGTGGACAGATGGTATAGTGGCGAACACATTTCGGGAATTTGCTTTAACTGAAACACCTGACCGTAAATGGGTTATTTTTGATGGTCCTATTGATACGCTTTGGATAGAGAGCATGAACACTGTGTTGGATGACAACAAAAAGGTAACATCTAAGTGAATATGTGACTAAAAGCAGTTGCAACATTGTTGAAATAATTTGCTGTAATCAGAAATAAAACGTGTTGAAAATGCATTAATGAACCTAAAACCATATCATCTCAAAGTTTAATTAAATTGATAAATAGTAACAGATTGTGTGTTGTGTGCAATTGGCCAGAGTTTTGTTTTTTGTTTGGAGGCATGTTTTTCAGAAGCATCTGGTAGAGGCGGGAGCTGGTGTCTGGTGCTCTTGATTCTCATACTGTAGTCATTTATTTCATTTTTTGTGTGTGTGCTTAAGTTTTCAGATATGTGAAATCATTTTTTCATATCAATATTTTTTGAGGCTGGATTCTCCATATTTTCCAGTAAAATATCCCCACCTCACTCATTTCATGCTGAGGTTAAACAACTGGGCTAGTTCTGATGAATGATAGTTATAATAGATTTGTTTTATTATAACATTTACATAAATATAAAATAATCTGTATAAAACTGGGTGTTTTTTAGCTTTGTTTGATGAGTGGTGAAATCATCCAGATGTCACCTCAGATGAGTCTGATCTTTGAAACTATGGACCTCTCTCAGGCTTCAGTAAGTTAAATCAAAGTTCAACTATTTTACTGGTATTATAATGGGAGATATTATGAAAATTTAAGAATATATTTATTATTCTGCTATAGCCTGCTACAGTCAGTCGTTGTGGAATGATCTACTTGGAGCCTTTACAACTGGGCTGGAAGCCACTTGTAACATCTTGGTTGAACAAACTTCCTGAACCCTTGGAAGAGAAGGAGTATCAAGAACTTTTGAGTGATCTTTTCAACTGGTTTATTCCACCTGCATTAAGAATTCGTCAGAAAAAATGCAAAGTAATTTGGGACTTTTCTCAAATAATATATCTAGCAAAAGTGGATAAAGGCAGTGTCTGGTTCAAACATGGCTACTTTTCAGCTTGTACAGATTGAGGATGTGGACAGGCTGCATGAAGTGAGAGCAAATGCATATTCATTAGATCCATGTCCAGCATGGTTAATGAAATCTGCCAGGGCTGGGCTCATAATGTGGCTATCAGAATCAGAGAATCTCTCACAAAGACACAGGGTTCTAACAGTTTAAAAGAGCTCCTAGAGCAGGAGGACCTTTATTATTTAGATCCATTGCAATCAATCTCTGAGCCTGGATTTGGAACAGAAATCTTGATTACCCTTGTAGCTGACTTGTACTGAGGAATGGATGTGGGGAATGGTATCCTAGTAGTTTTCAGAGCTTTTAGCACAATCAGCCATCATATCATTTTGAACTGTTTCTGTTGGTTGGGACTTTTAAAAATATCCCCCCAAAGTGTAGAGGATATTTCCTATCAAAGGAGATGATGGGAAGTTCCCATTGTATATGCAGACTTGAACTCAAGCTGTGCATTAAAGCAGATGTGAATTTACTTTCTGGATCCAGAACTTTTAAATGTTATTGTGATATTCTGGTCTACACAAAGCATACTATACTTTAATCAGTATAATAATGTAAATTTTACAAGGAAAGGAATATGTGCTGGAATGAACCTATGAAGCTAGTTTCTATATGAAACAAAGACCATTCTCTCTTAAGGAATTACTAGAATTTCTTACAGGTTTACATTGATAATTGAAATAAAAAATTTAAAGGTAAAATTACTTTGGTAAGGTAAAACGAATATAAATATTTATAAAATTTGTATCTCTGTATCCATCATGGACATACATATACTGTTATTTTTCCCCCCTCTTCCTCTTGCAGGAGTTAGTTCCAACAAGTAATAGCAATAATGTGGTATCTCTCACTCAGCTTTTGGAAATGTTGCTTTGTGACACTGTGCAAAAGGATCCTAGCAATAAAAACATCCAGAAGTGGATTACGGTTGGTCTGAATTGAATATATATTTGAAATTTAGTTAATTGGTTATATTTCTTTTGGACAATTATTCTTCCGAGCTAGCTTTTTAAAAATAATAATAAAAATGCATGTTCAGAAATTGGTTTATAAATTACTGTAAGATAGTATACACGCCAAAGGCTTCAAAATGAAATTTACTGTGGGGGCATAATTAGCTATTACAGTAAATAATAGGTCAATAAGCATATGCCAGGAAAACACTATTTAATAACTGCTTTTGTTGTTTCTTGAAGGGTTGTTTTGCATTCTCCCTGATTTGGTCCATTGGTGCAACCTGTGATGGTGATGGTCGGATTGTGTTTGATGGTTTCATAAGGGATATTGTCACGGGGAAGTTAGACCAACATCCAGTACCAGCATCTGTGGGCAAATGGGAACATCCATTTGAAGAGAAAGGCTTGGTGTATGATTACATGTTTGAGGTGAGGATTCACTACAGAATTATTATTGGATGTTATAATTAAGATGTATATAACTACTGGAGAGAGCCAGAATGGTGTAGTGGTTTGAACATTAGACTATAATAATAATACATTTTTATTTATATTTCCTGCCTCTCCCCACGGATCGAGGCAGGATCACAACAAAAGAATCAACAGTGCAAAATACAAAATACAGTATTATCTAAAAGTACAACAATAGTACAGCAATAACACAATAAAATGGCCAACAATACTGCTACCAATCATTAAAATATCCAAATCATCATCTGTTTCCCATGCTGTCAAGTCCGAAGTAGGAAAGTTCTTAAAAATCAGCTATATAAAGCTGCTGGAAGAGATCTGTCTTAGGTGCCTTCTTAAAAGCTTCTAATGTGGTAATAAAACGGATCTCTTCTGGTAAGTTGTTCTATAGTTTAGGGGCCATGGCTGTAAACAGTTTATGGGAAGTTATAACTAGTCTAGTTTTTGTGTATTCCAATAGTTTCTTCCCTGATGTTCTGAGAGTGCGGGGCGGATTGTGTAGGGAGAGGCATTCCCTTAAGTAACTCGGGCCTCTATGACTCTAGAAACCAATATTTGACTCTCACTGGGCCATAGAGTACACTGGATGTCCTTGAGCAAGTCACACTCTCTCAGCTTCAGAGGAAAACAAAGGCAAAGCCCCAGGATATGTTTGCCTTAGGGTTGCCATAAATCTGAAGATGCACAACAACAGCGTAACTGTTGAAAACAAGTGAGACAGCATACAAATAGAATGTTAACATGCAAAGCTATGTTTTAATATATCGTTCCCTCCCCAGTAGAAAAGCTATGCATTTGTATGGTTGTTGTTAAGTCCCATCATTGTTCAGATTTCCATGGTATACATACCGTATTTTCTGGCGTACAAGACTACTTTTTAGCCCAGTAAAATCTTCCCCAAAGTCGGGGGTCGTCTTGTGCTCCAGAAAAAAAAAAAGCCAAGCCTGCCGGCTGGGTCCTAAAGAAAACCCGCAGCAGCAAGCCTTCTCCTGAAGGCAAAGGAGCCGCATGGTGTGTCCCTTCCCTTTCCTTCCTCCCTTTCCTTTCCTCCCTTCTTCCTTCCCCTTCCTAGGTTTCTCTCTCTTTCTCCACTATTTCCTTCCTTCCCTCCCTTTCTTTTTTCCCTCCTTCCTTCTCTCCCAGACTCCCTCCCTCCTTCCTTCCCTTTTTCCTCCTTTTCTTCTCTTCCCTTCCTTCCTTGCTCCCTCCCCTCCTTTTCCCGGGCGGTGGCATTCCTCTCTGGGGAGGGACGGCAGGAGGTCTTTCTACCTTCCCTCCTGACTCGGCTCAGTCCTTCCCAAGAGAAGGAGCAGAGGGTTTCCCGCACTCTGCCTCTCCTTCTCCTCTTCCCTTCCCTTGTGTAGGATGGAGCCTTGTTGGGGGAAAGAAAGAACTCCGGGAGTCAGTTGGGAAGGAAGGACCCACTTTTTGTTGCCAGGCAAAAACACACTGCAGCAATAATCCAATCTGAGACTGCTTTAAGTGCTCTGGCTCAGTGCTAGGGAATTCTGGGAAATGTAGTTTTGTGAGAGATTGAGCCTTCTCTGTCAGAGAGCTCTGGTGCCACAATAAACTCCATTTCCCAGGATTCTCTAGCACTGGGCCAGGGCAGTTAAAGTGCTCTCAAACTGGACTTTTGCTGCCCTGTGTTTTGGACCTTTGTCTCTTTTCTTTGGCTAAGTCTGGAGAGAAAAAGAAAAACAACAACTCTTGGCACGCAGAGAAACCCAGCCAGGCTGCTCCTTAGGAGTCTGGCTGGAGGCTTTCTTTCTTTCTTTCTTTCTTTCTTTCTTTCTTTCTTTCTTTCTTTCTCACATGCCTCTCAAGGTGTATCTACACTGTAGAAGTAGAATGCACCATCTACTTTAATTGTCGTGGCTCCAACCACACAGAAGCATAGGATTTGTAGTTTTTATAAGTTTTATAAAACTACAAATCCTAGGATTCCAATAGGAGCCACTTGAACTGCCACGGCTCCATCCATACAGAATCCCTGGGATTTGTAGTTTGGAGCAGCCCCACACACACACACACACACACATTATTTGGGCAGAGAAGGCAAAAGACCTTATAAAACTACAAATCCTAGGATTCCAATAGGATGGAGCAGCGGCTCTTAAAGTGGCGTCAAACTTCATTAATTCTACATTGTAGATGCACCAAGAGGAAGGGCAGGAGGAATTGTTGAGGTGGGTTGGGTGAAATAATGTTGTGTATGCTGTTATTTCAAAAGTGGAACACACTCCTTCCTTGGAGTGTACTGGAGTCTCCTTCTTTGGAGGTCTTTAAGCAGAGGCTGGATGGCCATCTGTCAGGGATGCTTTGATTGTGATTTCCTGCATGGCAAAAGAAGGGGGTTGGACTGGATGGCCCTTGGGGTCTCTTCCAACTCTAGGGACATTATCCAGAAGGCCAAGCCAGCTGGTTGAGTCCTAAAGAGAGCTTGCAGCTCCCTTGACTCGGGAGAAGGCAGCCAGCTAGCATGGGCCTTCCTCTTTCTCCTCCTCTTCCCCTCTTCTTTTTCTTCTTCTCCTCCTCCCCTTCTTCTTTTTCTTCCCCTCTTCCTCTTCTTCTTTCTCCTCCTCCTCCTCTTCTTCCCCTCTTCTTTTTCTCCTCCTCCTCCTCTACTTTTTCTTCCCCTCTTACTCTATTCTTTCTCCACCTCCTCCTCTTCTTCCCCTCTTCCTCTTCCTCCTCCACTTCTTCTTTCCTCTTCCTCCTCCTCCTCTTCTTTTTAATCCTCTTTTTCCTATTCTTCTTCTTCTTTCTCCTCCTTTTCTTCTTTCTCCTTCTCCTTTTTTCTCCTCCCCCCTCTTTCTCCTCTGCCACTGCTGCTACTGTTATTGTGTGCCTTCAGCTCCTTTCTGACTTATCATGGAAGAGAGGGGTGGTCTTATATGGTGAGTATATCCCAAACACTCTATTTTAAGTTGTAAAGTTGGGGGTCGTCTTATACGCCTGGTCGTCTTATACACCAGAATATACGGGTAGTTTTCTTGTGAGTCCCCATTCAAACACTAATCAGATCCAGAACTGCTTAACTGCAGTACATTTCCTGTATTATGTGCTTTCAGACCATGTCATTTCTTGAATTACTTCTTTATCATATATTTTCCAAAAGTACAACAAATAATAAGGAATTTTATTCTTCAATACCCCAAAAGGTAGTCAATAAAATAGAGTTTGTATTAATTGGCAAATCCATTATTTGTGGTTACTAGCAACCCTTCCTTCCCCTATATACTTTCTAGTGGTGAGGCATGAGATTCTTGGAATGGAAGAGCAATCCACCAGCAATGGGTTTAAGCCCATGTGCCAACGGACCAACATTCTTCGCAGTTGTGTTCATTAGGACTCCTTCCCTTCCCAATCAGTTTTTAATTCTCCTGCCTGCCAACCAGAAGGAAAAAATCCTTTCATGTTGAGTCAGTATTTTCTAAGCAATTTGAGAGGAAGGTTGAAGAAAACAGAGTACAAGTAATGAAGGAGGGTGAGAAAAAACAAACAAAACAAATGCGGTAAGAAATAAAATCATTATCTTCTCCCTGATAGTGACCTAGCGAATCGGGAGAGGCCAGAGGGCAAGTAATAAAAATGCTCAGATGACGGCTGCCCAGCATATCTCTGGCAGGGAAACAACATCCAAAGGGAAAACAGATTTTAAAACGCCATTTTTAACATTGAGTAAAAATGAAAGAGAGGAAATAAGGGTTAGGGAGGAAAAGAAGCAAGATAGTACAGGATATAAATCAGAAAGATCAGAGGTTGATGAAAACAGTAAAAGTTAAAAAGGAGGAGAGTACCACTTTAAAAACAGTAGAAATTTGTCCTTAGGATTCGAAGAAGCAGTCCCTGATACCTTTGAAATATTAAATGACCAGTTCAGGGTGCCATATTGAAAAATCCGTATGGGAGAAGTGGTTTCCTCGTTACCAAGCAACCTGAAACAACCAATCACAAAAAATCAGGTCAATGTATCAGCAGTTACTAAGAGAAATCAAGAATCAAGGCAGCAGTCACTTGAAATTCCACTTACAATGACGCCAGATTTCTGGAAGTGTTTGCAGTGAATTTATGAGGATGTGCCTACAATGGCACGAGGCTCATTAGACAACAGTAAACAACTAATGAAAAAAGTGCTGATCAAGCATCCAGAAGATTCTGAACAGCAACGTTGAATTCAATTCCTGAAGCACAGCAGCCCACTGGTAGTAAAGCGCCACTATGGAATGCCATATATTATGTACAGACAGACATTAGGAGTATTATTAAAGAGACAATCACAAATGAATTAGGAGCAGTGCTTTATAATCCAATTGGCAAGGTTAAATCAAGACAATTGGCGAACTCAATTAAATTTATTGATTATGATGAGTGGTTTTAATGCAATGCAAGACAAAGAATTAATTAACCAAGGGCATTCTGAATCTATATCAACTCAAACATTAAAGAGAAAGATGCAGCCTCAGGATGACAGTTCAACATATAGGAAGAGGAAAATACATTTTATTTATTTATTTATTTATTTATTTATTTATTTATTTAATTATTTATCATCATGATTTATTATATTGATTATAATGACACTGAAGAAACACAGGGATTAAAATCTAAAAAATGTTTAAAGAAATCAAAGCATTCTAAGGATGCAAACACAGTGAGGATGACTCAGAACCACAGACAGATTTCTTTGAAGAAGTAATGGTAGTTGAGGACAGTAAAGATGGACATACTTCCTCCAGTGAAAAGGAAGAGAAACAAGTGTCATCAAATAGGTTATTTCAGAGTGGGCATTCAAAGGCCTCCTAAAAGACATTTTCCAGACTTTCTGTTTAGAAAGAGTTGGAACAGAATTCAAAAGAAGTTAGGACAGCAGGGTAGCAACAGTGTTCAGGAGGTGGCAAACAACCCAAGGGGTGGAAATGCCTATGCCAGATATGTTTAAGGGACTAGTAGAATCTGTATGGAACACACCCTTGAATACAAAGAGATTCTTATTTGTAAAAAAAGAGGCAGAATTTCTGCAAGTTCCCTTGGCCGATGGGCCAATAATGGCTCTAATCTTGGATACAGAATAATTGATTTTTGGAGAACAGGTGTTACAGAAAGTTTTGATTGACAGAAAGGAAAAGAAGCAGGTAATGCCCACACTTCCAAAAAGAAAAGTTGAGGGCAGGTCATTTAGAGGTGGTTATTTCTTTCGTAAAGCAAGGGCATCTGGAAGACAGACAGATTTTTTATATAGTCAGACGTAGTGGGGAAGACCATGCATCGTTTAACAATAGTCAAAACCACCATAGCCTACAGAGGCAAGACTGAGAAGGATCTTCAGCCTCTAAGTGAGGCAGACCCAAGACTGACAAAAAGGCAGCATTGATGGAGGGAAGGTTGTTGTTTTTTGCTTTCCTGTGGATATTAATAACAAAGGTTAGCTGTATTAAATTTTGAAGATTATGCCAAGGGACAGCATGTATTACTCTGCATTGACAACATGGCAGTAAAAGCTTACATTAGCAATAAAGGAGAGTTGCATTCACTGCCTCTGATAGTAGAATCCAACAAACTGTTCAGCTGGACAGAAAGAAATGGGGAATATATGGTGGCAGTTTATCTGAAAGGGGCTTGACATGTAAAAGTGGATTACCTAAGCAGCAATTGGATACATCTGGGGGAATGGAGGTTACATCTGGAAAGGTTCAAAGTGCAGGACAAGAAATTCAGATCTTTTGAAATAGACATATTCACTTCTGGCAAGTACACAGTTAAGATGATTGTGTTCTTTAAGTGGAAGCAGAGGTGCAGAAGCAAATAATGCTCTGTCAGTGTTATGTCGAAAAGGATGCCATTACACATTTCCACTAATGAAAATCATTCAAAGAGTTCTTTTAAAAATCCGAAAGGAGAAAGCATCAGTAGTACTGATAACAGGTGACCATGGTTTCCATTGCTGTTGCAGATGTCAATAAAGCAGCTGTTGACTTTGCCAGGTCACAAAGATCTTCTCAGACGAGGACCAGAGTTACCTCCTGATCCAGGAGGGCTACATCTGGTTGTATGAACATTGAAAAATGATATGTGAAGGTCCAAACTTATTCCAGTAATGTAACTGAAATGATATTAACTTCAAAGCAAAACTCGATTTAGAAAATATAGAGTGTTCAGGGACTGGTGTATAAAGCTTTCTCTACAAGTTCGGCATGTGAACATTAAGCATATACTGTATTACAGTTGATGGCATGAGGAAAGGACTAAGGTTAAATACTTTGAAGAGACAGGTGTCAGCTTTGTTTACAGTAATTAAGTTGATGGGGAGTCACTTTCTAGTTATACACATATAAAGGATGCAGCTTTAAAATCTTTTCCTACAGTTCACAAATTTCCAACATGGGATCTATCTCTAGCACTGGGTAAGTTGACTAGATCCCATTTTGAGCCACTAAACGAAGCTACTTTGATATTGGGGTGAAGCAAACAGGTGGCAAGGAGTGGCATCTGGCTACAGTCAGCCTGCAATCAGCCTGGGACCATGGCAACTGCACAGCCTGCTCTCAAAAGCAGGCTTCTGCCACGGTCCCAAATGGTCTGCCACTAGGAGTGGATTTAATCTGCTTCTTTTTCTCACAGCTTAGGCCCACCTAAGGCAGCCTCAAAGCAGCTTCTGGCCAATTGGGGGACATGCGTCTTCTGAATGCCACGCCCCTGAAGCAGCCGGAAGCCACTTCTTTTGGCTCATCTGTTTTGGGCCATAGTTATCTTTTCTGGTAGTTTTTCTGGCAGCAATTACTCCAGCACGTAGGATGTCAGAGTTAGCAGCATTGTCAGTGAAAGCAAAGTTGTATAAGTTTGAGGAGGACACGGTGTCACTACTGCATCAAGCATTTCTTCCAAAATGTATGCTACAGAGGCTATTTATTTACCAAATTTCTACCCAAAGCCAAAACATACATTAGAATGAAGTTGGCACACTTTGGAGGTTTGCAGGGCGGTGAAGATGTATCTAGGGAGAACATTACCATTCAGACATACAGAATCCATGTTTGTGTTACTTAATCTAAAAGCATTAGGTCAAAACGTGTCTAGGTGATAGCAAGATCGATTAAAGCATACACTTTTCTGTGTTACAAATATGCAAAGCAGCCAAGACCACAGAATGCACGGCCTCATTTAACAAGGTCAGTGTCGACTACCATAATATATACTGTGTCAACATTTTTGGAGGACATATGTAATACAGCTGGATGGTCAGAGCAGACAACTTTTATAAGACATTATAAATTAGACAAATTCAAGTCAGCACGGGCAGCATACAGTAGAACGGTGTTGCAAGCAGTGGTGCATTGAGAGTTGAGGTGACCTACCTGAAAAACAGGGGCTTGGTTAAATCCCATTGCTGATGGATTGCTCCTCCATGCCATCCTGAGAATGGGTGGTATGAATTCTCATTTTGCAATGGTAGGAAGAAATAATAATAGAAGAAGAAGAAAGAAAAGGTGGTGATTAATAGGGTATTCTGAGTTTGAGGACATTGTTTAGGGTAGGCAGGACAGTACTGGACAGTCCTAATGAGCATAACTCAAAAGAATGTTGGCTTCTGTATTGTTGGTTGGCACATGGACTAAAGGTCATTTTTGGTGGATGGCTCCTTCATGTCATTGTTAGTGGATTGCTCCTTCCTGCTATCCCAGAATGACATTTCATGGTGAGAACCAGCCACTCATTTTCTTTAAGAAAGTTAGCTAGCAAAAGAGATACCTTCTCTCCTTTCCTTTCTACCAAGGAAATTAGTTGCTTGTCCAGAAAGTGAGTTTCTGAAGTTTCATTACATCATTCTTTTGCTTTACAGAAAAAAATTAGAGAATGAAACTACAGTATCATGTATTTTTTCTTTTTGGAAAAGAAAGTGTGGTGTGGTTTTCTTTCCTTTCTCACTGGTTTTTCAAGAAGTATTAGTGAAAGAAAACACTTCTTCCTTTTTTCTGTCATATGAGGGAATAAAGAAAATGCTTTATTTTATGAAAATCTAGCAGTGCTTATATTAATGTAGCAATTACTATGGCATATCTTTCTAATATTTGTAATTTGAACATTATTGCTTCAGTTATAATTTTACATTTTAATTTATTACAAAATATTAATATTGCTTCAGTAATAATTTTAAATTTATTGCTAAATAAAATATTTTAAAAAATGGCTAATTGTGAAAAACATCAAGTTTTAGGAAAACAGTTTTGATGAACAGCGCCATTTCTTCCACCCACAAAAACTGTTTCTGCATTTCTTCTTAGATGAAAGGCAAAGGTCGTTGGGCTCATTGGAATGAACATCTTAAAACCATCCATCTTGGTGATAAAAATATTAAGGTTCAGGACATTATTGTTCCAACAATGGACACAGTCAGATATACTTATTTGATGGATTTGTGCATTCAACATGGAAAGTAAGAAAAGCTGCTTCTCTTAAGTGTAATATCTAGTAAGACCATTGGGTTTAGTTAACTTGTCAACTGCTTTAGGTGCCTCCTGAAACAAACACTTCAGATTCCTGCATTATTATAATTATTTTAATGCTCAAGAAAGTAAATTTATTTCTGAACCAATTCTGATGTAATATGCTATTTATACTTAAAACGGCATTTCAGATTTCAGATTTACTCATCCAAATTCCAAACTGGTTGGCAAGCTTTATCTTTTTCTCCCCAGAAAGAATAGTGTTTTAGTAATTTTCTCTCTTTTCATCGAACTTGGTGTGTAACAAATTTTATGTATTTTAGGCACTACTTCTCATATTTCATTTCTATCATATCATAAGTGAAACCATCAACATCACCATAGGCAATACTTAGTTGTTAATAACACTTATTAGTAAAGAAAAATTTCTACCACAAAAACATAGGTGTGCAAAAGAACATGTTGATATTATTAACTATCCTTGAGTCAACCGTGACTCATGGCTACTCCGTGGATGAAACATCTCCAAGACTCCCTATCCTCCACTGATCGCCTTAGGTCCTGCAGATTCAGACCCATTACCTGCCTGATTGAATCCAGACATCTGTCATGCAGTCTTTCTCTCTTTCTTTTACTCTCTACCTTTCTTAGCATTATTGTCCTTACAAATGAGTCATGCCTTCTCATGATGTGGCCAAAGTACGGCAGCCTCAGTTTTGTCATCTTGGCTTCCAGGGAGAGATCAGGTTTGATCTGTTCTAGGACCCATTTGTTTGTCTTCTTGGTTGTCCACAAGATCCTCAGCACTCTTCTCTGACACCACATCTTAAATGAGTTTATTTTCTTCCTGTCCACTTTCTTCACTTGCCAGTTCTCACATGGGGAATATAATAGCTGGGATGATTCTAACTTTAGTACTCAGGTATATATTGTTACTTATTAGGATCTTTTCTTGCTCTTTCATAGCTCTTCTTCCCATTCCTAATCTTCTTCTGATTTATATCAATTGTATATTGTTACACATTAGGATCTTGTCTAGTTCTTTCATAGCTCTTCCCATTCCTAATCTTCTTCAGATTTATTGACTGCAGTCTTTGTTCTAATCAATTTGATCCAAATTATAGGAAATCTTTTATTATTTTGATTTCCTCATTATCTAGGTTGAATTTATGCAGATCCTCTATGGTCATTATTTTTATTTTCTTCATGTTTGAGCAGTAAGCCTGCCTTTGCATTTTCTTTAAATTCCCTTAGTAGTTTTTCCATAAATTTCCTAGATAATTTCCATGAATTCATTTTCCATAAATTAATGGCTAGAATAAATTGTCATAAATTGTGTAGGAAATTAATGCTGTAGTCCTATAGGTGCTGCAGTATTATTACTCTCATTTTTTTTTCTTTTTTTGTGAATGGGGATATATATTGATAGATTCCAACCTGTTGGCCATTGTTTTGTTTTCCATATTAGTTTGCATATTTTAGTTAACACCAGAGTTAGTTCTGTCTGTATGGATTGTAGCAGTTTAATTGGGACATCATCTGTTTCTGGTGATTTATTCTTCCCAATTTCTCTTAGTGCAGTTTCCACCTCACTTTCTAAGAGTTGGGGTTCCTCATTGTATGGTTTTTCAGTCCATGTGTCAGTCATAGAATCATAGAATCATAGAGTTGGAAGAGACCACTAGGGCCATCCAGTCCAACCCCCTGCCATGCAGGAAATCCAAATCAAAGCATCCCTGACAGATGGCCATCCAGCCTCTGTTTAAAGACCTCCAAGGAAGGAGACTCTATCACCCTCCGAGGGAGTGCATTCCACTGTCGAACAGCCCTTACTGTCAGGAATTTCCTCCTAATGTTCAGGTGGAATCTCTTTTCCTGTAGCTTGCATCCATTGTTCCGGGTCCTGTTCTCTGGAGCAGCAGAAAACAAGCTAGCTCCCTCCTCAATATGACATCCTTTCAAATATTTAAACAGGGCTATCATATCACCTCTTAACCTTCTTTTCTCCAGGCTAAACATCCCCAGCTCCCTAAGTCGTTCCTCATAGGGCATGGTTTCCAGACCCTTCACCATTTTTGTCGCACTCCTTTGGACACGCTCCAGTTTCTCAATGTCCTTTCTGAATTGTGGTGCCCAGAACTGGACACAATATTCTAGGTGGGGCCTGACCAGAGCAGAATACAGTGGCACTATTACTTCTCTTGATCTAGACACTATACTTCTATTGATGCAGCCTAAAATAGCATTGGCCTTTTTAGCTGCCGCATCACACTGTTCACTCATGTTCAACTTGTGGTCTACTTGGACTCCTAGATCCCTTTCACACGTAGTTTCATTCAGCCAGGTGTCACCCATCCTATATCTGTGCATTTTATTTTTCCGCCCTAAGTGCAATACCTTACATTTCTCTGTGTTGAATTTCATTTTGTTAGCTTTGGCCCAGCTTTCTAGTCTATTCAGGTCATTTTGAATCTTGATCCTTTATCATCACTTTATCATCTCTTTTAATATAGCTCTTCTGTGTATTGCTTCCACCGTCTTTTTATATACAGTGCGTCCTCGCCTTACGCGGGCAAATTCCGCCTATGCTCAAGCCCCATTGTTTCCAATGGGGCTCGTGCATGGTGGCCGCGGTGGCACGCAGGGTGCAATGGGCGCGCGTCCATTCAATTGAATGGGATGCGCCGCCCCTTCCGCCCTGTGCGCGCCCCGCAGCTTGAGCGCGTATGCTCAAGCTGCGTATGGTGCACCCACGTATGGCGCGGGCGCACTGTATACTTGATCGTATAATATGTTCTTCTTATGATCAGAGAGCATCCTCACCCTTGGTTTGAACTTCCCTTTGAGTTTCCAGATCTTGTTGAAGAGATCTTGGCGGGATCTTGGCTTCCGCACCCCCCTAACCCTAGTACGTATCCTATACGTACAAGATGGCGGCGTACCTTCTACATGGGCGCCGCCATCTTTACGTATTGGACGCATAGCGTCCAGACGTGTCGCGGCGCCTATGACATCGCGAGTCCGCGCCAGGCGCCTCGCGACGTCATAGAGGCGCCGCAAGAAGAAGCTCCGAAATGGAGCTTCTTTTTTGCTCCGCGCGGGAGTCGCGCGGTTTGGCTGCTGCGGCTCCCGCACGGAGCAAATGGCGGCGGCGGGGGAGCGCCGCAAAGCGGCGGTTTGTACCCCGCCCTTGTCATTCATCCTTTGTTGTTATCATCTTCTATTTCTCTGCATTTATTATTTTGCGGTATTTTAAACACTGCACTCCCATGCCGCCCAGGAGGCGGCGCAAACACGTGGTCTGTTTCATCCCTTAGTCTCCCTTTTGACTCTCTGTTTGTGCCTTAGACTTACCTTTCGATTCATTTTGATTTGTCTCACCATAGGGTTTTTTTTGGTGATAAGCTCTTGTAAGGAGGCTCACATTTGCCTCTGTTTGTGCAATACTAACATTTGTTAGCTATGGTGCCACTGCTTTTGTCTCTGTAGGATCAGCTCTTCCACCAGTGTCACCCACCACCATTACTGCTGCCCAGTGCTTATAACCAGAACATAATGGATTTCAAATGCACTTAAAAGCTAGAAAATAATGTTCTGAAGGGGTTTTTGTTACATGGGTGTCCTCATCAAAAAATGCTTTGTCTTTGGTGACCAATCAGCTACGAAACTCCTGAGCTGGGGGCACCTAGAGAAAGAGCTCTGGGAAAGATAGTAATTGATGGATGTGGGATGAGCAGTAGTTTGGACACCATAGTTTAGGGCTTTAAAAGTCAAGATATCCGCATTATACTCTGTATTAACTGATATGACAAGAGGGTGGAAACATTCTGCACTAGCCCCACTACACACATCAATATATAAACCATTGTTATGTACTCTGAAGTACTTACTGTTTATATAATAATAATATGTTATACGTAAGATTATGGATCATCATTATTTTCAAGTACTGTATAGCCAAGATGTTGCAGCTGTGTGGATAGATAATTAAGATATAAATCAATCAGATGTTTATAAGTCACTGTAAAAACCTGGCAATCATTAATATTCATTTGTTTATAATTTCCAAACTTTGCCTCTTCACTAATAATAATCTGATATAAACATATTCATTTCTTTCCAAGAGCATTGCTTTTTGTAGGACCAACAGGTACTGGGAAATCTGTGTATGTGAAAGACAAGCTAATGAATCATTTAGAAAAGGACCTCTACTTCCCATTCTTTGTCAATTTTTCTGCTAGAACCAGTGCCAATCAAACTCAGGTTGGTAAGAAAAATTAGAACTACATAAAGTATTTTGTTAATTAAACATAGAATTAATTATATATTTCCCTTATGTTGACAATTTCTCTCAGCCTGAGTATAGAGGAGAATTCATACAGAATAAATGTGCTAAGTTTTCTGGGGTGTAGTTTATTAAAATTTTACTAAGGAGTTTAATCTGTATAGAAGTCTTAGTTATCAAATGAAGTTTCTCTTTGTGAACAATCATTCTGTTGGCTTTCACTATTAGGATGGATGTGATAAATCTTAAGGGTTTATGTTGGATTATCCTTAGAAGTCAGAATCAAAAGTAAGCCTACCCATAAAACTTTTGTAGCTCAGCATCTTCCATAGTCTTTATAAAATACATGGTTTTGTTCATTACCTTTCTCTGGACACAAAGCATTGAGGTGCTTCTGTATATAGATGATTAACTGTTGGTGGCTCACTCCTGTGAGAAGATCCAAGAGGACGTGTATTACACTCATCATCTGCTCACCAGTTGTGTTTTTTAGGTCAAACTGGACAAGTAATTAATAATAATTTGTTTTATTTATATACCGCTATTCCAAAGATCATAGCGGTGAACAGCAAGTAAGCTAATTAGCAAGTAAGCTAATTTGCCCCCAACAGTCTGGGTACTCATTTTAGTGGCCTCGGAAGGATGCAAGCCTGAGTCGAGCTTGGGCCCTCTTGCTGGTCTTGAACTCGCAACCTTGTGGTTATGAGTGAATGGCTGCAGTACAGGCATTTAACCACTGCACCACGAGGGCTCCATTGTCAAGTACCAATTGACTCCAGCACAGAGGATGGAGTTCATTGAGGCTGTAGTATACTCTTGAGGGGAAAGACTCTTTCTTTTATGGGACCGAGCTCACATTTCACAATATACTCAGTTGTTGATTGATCATCCTCTTGTATTGCTCACAAAATTCAGAGACTTTTGGGCTTGATGGCATCCATGTTGCCTCCTATTCGGGTGTGTTTCAAGTCCCTGCAGGTGTAGTTTAGAATTCACATCAAAGACCAACAGCCCATATAATATTGTTATGCATTTTTCTTTTCATGAGCAAGTCTTAACAAGAAAAATGTTCTGCATTTATGTTTTAGAATATTATCATGGCCAGGCTGGACAAAAGACGGAAAGGAATATTTGGACCACCTATGGGAAAGAAATGTATCATCTTTGTAGATGATATGAATATGCCTGCATTGGAGCAATATGGAGCTCAGCCTCCTATTGAACTTTTAAGACAGTTTTTTGACCATGGAATCTGGTAACTATTCAAGACTACATTAAGTAGAATAGATATGTATGTGATCAAATCTTGTCAGCACATTTAATTTTGACGTTGAATTTTTAAAAGTCATTTATTTTCATAATATTATTAAAAGGAAAAATTTAATTTTCCAGTTACCTTTTCAACAATCTAGTACATAATTGAACATGAGTTTACAAATGCAGGACAAAAATAATTTATTGACTTGATATTACTTATCTTCAGAATTAAGTCTAAGTCCAGGGTTCTGTACTATTATGCTTATATTTTTCTTAATATCACATTTGTTTTGAAGGTATGACCTGAAAGATACAAATAAAATTGTCCTTGTTGACATACAATTAATGGCTGCCATGGGTCCACCAGGTGGTGGAAGAAATCCAGTCACTCCTCGTTTTCTTAGACACTTCAATATTTGCACCATTAATACCTTTAGTGATGAAACCATGGTCCGGATTTTCTCCACTATTGTGTCTTTGTACCTAAGAGCAAATGAGTTTCTCCCAGAATATTTTACCATTGGGAACCAAATTGTCAGCGGCACTATGGAGGTAAGACACCAATATGCACATTGCATTTCTAGTAGTTCTGTAGTAATTCTGTTATATAGACAAACAATACTGGTGTTTTTCAAGACAGTTCAGATTGTCCGCTAAAGCACATTACGTGAAAGGCATGAAGCTGATTTAGAAGATAAATAGCTTCTGAGGTGAAGGATTTGGGGAGTAATTAGGTCTAGGCCTGAAACATATGGACCAAATAAACCAGTTTCCGCCCGGTTTTGAGGCAGGATGTTTAGATGATTCACGCCTCAAAACCAGGCAGAAACTGTGCTCCAAGGCTAAGAACCAGAGCAAAAAGAAGCTGAATTTTCCCAACTTTTCCTGGAAAATGCTCACCTTCACCCATACATATAAATGTACCTGCACCAGACCGATTCTGAAGAAGCAATTTATCCTAACCCTAACCCTAACTCTAATTGTGCATATAAACATTCAAGAGTACATTAATAATGGACAGAGCTTCTGTACCCAAGTGTTGGGGCAGCAGTGCCTAAAAGTGATAGTGTGACACCTCTAATGGATATAACTACAACATACATAAACCAGAGAGGGCATGGATTGAAAGAGACATGGGGGAGCATGATTGGATACTCCGATGCCCTATAATGCTGGAGGTTCGCATGTGCAACTGTGTGGCCGATCAAAAGAGGGAAGAGGGATGGCTTCTAGGGAGGAGGTGATCGCTGGCAGTGGTGTGTTTGTGTGACAGTGAACAGGGATGGTAAGGAGAGGACAAAATACCACAAACTAGCGGCACAGCTTAATGCTATGCCATGTGGTTGGGCCGTGCACATCAGGGCCAGCATGGGTGTAGGCAATGCGGTTGTTGGGGGTTCTATGTGGTTTGGAAAAAAGAACATTTAACAGACTGTCATAAAGAAGAAGAAATATACAAAACAAGAGGAAAAGGTAAGAGATATTTAAAACAGTGATTCCTAGGTAAACAAACCAGTAAACAAAGACCCATTCCTATTATTGCCTAGGAAACAGTTTCACAGCCATGTTGTTCATACTACTCAGGAGTCATATGACTATTTAATATGCAACAGCAAAAAGTATTTGAGAGATAAGCAACAGATATAACTAGGACTTGAAACAGACATGCAGGAAAAAGCGGTGTAAAGCTGCCTTCTCCTGCCTGTGGTTATGGATGTCTGAATGCTTAAACTGACCAGCTGAAGCAATCAATTTTTTTTAAAAAAAATCTATTTTATATAGATGTTGATGTTCCAGTCAAAGGATACTTGGCTAACCTTATGACATAACTGTAAAATTATTATTATTATTATTATTATTATTATTATTATTATTATTATTATTGACATTAATATTTTCTTATATCCTGCCTTTCTCACAATATAAAAGCACTCTAAGGCTGCATCTACACCATAGAAATAATCCAGTTTTATAAACTTTAATTTCCATAGCTCAGTGCTATGGAATTCTGGGAACTGTAGTTTTGTGAGACATTTAGCCTTCACCAGAACACTGGTGCTGCAACAAATTATAAATCCCAGGATTCCATAACATTGAGCTGTGGCAGTGAAAGGTAGATATTTCATGAATCAGATACACTTACTAAGCATTCAGTCTTCTGAGATGCTTCCATCTATTTTAACTCATTGTACTGAGTGACTGCAGAGATAGGATCATGCACATTCTACCGTTTTCAAAGGAATTATTCAACATATGCTGAACCAAAAGGGTACAAAACTCCTAAGTGCTCTAAATATGTAAACTGTAATTTGAATGCTTTTATTTTGTTTCTTTGCTTTTCAATCTTCAAGGTGTATAAGAAAGCCATGGACAACCTATTGCCAACACCTGCTAAATCACATTATACGTTTAATCTGCGGGATTTTTCTCGAGTTGTCCTAGGCTGTTTGCTCATTAAGAAGGATTCAGTTATAAGCAAGCATACAATGATTCGTCTCTTCGTGCATGAAGTATTTCGAGTATTTTATGATCGCCTTGTAGATGACATCGATAGAGCCTGGTTGTTCAAACTAACAAAACAGATTGTGAAAGAACATTTCAAAGAATCATTTGATTCAGTATTTGAACATCTGAGAAAACAAAATGCACCTGTTAGTATTAATTTATTCATTTTAACACAATGTACTCTCTCACTGTCTTTTTCCCATCCCCACAGTATTCATACCCATCTCTTCTTTGTTGTGTCTGTGTAACTCATAGATATAATAGGATTATTTATATGCTGCCCAATCACTGGGAATCCGGGTGGCTTACAATAGAGGGGATAATAGACGGTTCTCTGCCCTCAGGCTTGCAATCTAAAAAGACACGACACAAAAGGAGAAGGGAATGGATATGAAATTTTCCACTACCTGTGAAAACCATTCTGAACATTCTAGAGCTGAGCCACCTTTCTTTGGTAGGAGCTCATTCCCTTCTCTGTGTATGTCAGTATATTTTCTGTCTACTTTATCTCACTTTATTTTCATCCATCAACTTGGTAGTAGTCTGTGGCTGATGGCTTGCAAAAAGGGGGACACAGACCTCCGATTTCCCTCCCTTCCCCACAACTTTCTCCAAGGCTGGTGGCTTGCAAAAAGGGGGACACAGACCTCAGATTTCTTCCCTCTCTCTCCTCCCTCCCTTCTCCACAGCTTTTCTAAGGCTCACAGAGAAGTATTATTCTATTTACCTGTATATACGTCTACCTAGGATTTTGAGCCCATTCTTGGGCTTAAATTTTTCGACTTAGAGACGAGTATATATGGTACATGCTTGTAATTGCTACTAAAATAGTCTATGTGCTATGTTGCCCAAAGGTAACTGAAGAAGATATGAGAAATCTGCTGTTTGGGGACTACATGAATCCTGATCTTGAAGGAGATGAAAGAATTTATTTTGAAATCCCAAGTGTACAGATGTTCAATGACGTTGTGGATCTCTGTTTGGATGAATATAACCAAACTCACAAAACAAGAATGAACCTGGTCATTTTTAGGTGCATAAACACTCTATATATTATTTACCCCAGTCACTGTTTCAATGATATTCTATTTTAAGGATTGTACAATTTGTTCCTGTTTAGAATTATGGCATTTCTGTTTCTTCTGAGGATATTTTCTCCCAGATGTTTATTACACTGATTTCACAAACAGCTGAACAAATTTGGCTGTCCATCAACCATTTTCTAATATCTCTTGCAACATGTCACCTGTTCAGTAGTATGTTCTGTTGTACTAAGATCTTGGAAATGAATGAAACATGAGCTATGTGCATTATAGCCAAACAGACTTTTTAACATTGCAGCTCCAATAGACACATGTATCTGCTAGCAGTTTCCTCAAGTTCCCAATTTGTTGTTGTAGGCCTTCAAGTTGTTTCTGACTTACGGCAACCCTAAAGTGAAACTATCATGGGATTTTCTTTGCAAATATCTTTAGATTGGGGTTGTCATTGCCATCCTCTGAGACTGAGAGAGTGTAACTTGCCCAAGATCACCCAGTGAGTTTACACTGCCAAGCCAGGATTTGAATCCTGGTCTCTAGAGTCATATACCAGTGGAGGTATATTCCTACTATTTTCTTGCAATTTCAAGTTACTAAATATGGATGTCTCTCTTCCCAAAAAGAGACAATAGAAATTGATCCTTTAGTGATCAGCATTTATGTGGTTCTACAGTGCATTAAAAACAAGAAAAGAAAGATTTTAGATCAGGGTCTGGGCAAATGCAAGGAAGGCAGAATTGCAGACTGTGGCACAAAATATGTCTATGACATGGACTGACTTGACTCATATTAACAACTTTCCTTTGACGCTTGCTGCCTTTACACATAGGCTACCAGAACTATACTAATTAGGTTTTGCTGTATCAAATTCATTGGCTAACAAGTGGAATAGATTAAAGGCTTTTCTTCAAATGAAGTTTAACCAGCTCATCCTCAGCCACTTTTCTTCAGATGACATTTAATTCAGGTGTTTTTTTTATCTCAGTCCAGCCTCAGCTGCCTCACATTTTCCAAGAAGTACCTGTTCATTTCTTCTCAGTCTTATATCTCTTGGGATATTTGCTACTAGATACGATTAAGCTCATAATTAATTCTGAAATTGCCACATAGCTAATCTCTTTAGATTTTTTTAATTCATTAAAACATAAATAATTAAGTAGATCCCACTTTACTGATTTAATGTATTTACAATCTAAAAACGATTCTCAGGTTGCTGGTAAAGTGTTGATGGCAAGTTAATTAATTTATTACTAATTGATATAAATTCCAAAACAAGGAATTTGGCACAGCAAAATTTAATGAGCACTGTTTCCGAAGGCAATGAATTTTGTGGAATCACTGCAAATTCCCTTACTTTCCACATAAATATGCAGCATCAATGAAATTCTGGAAAGTGCAAAATGAACATTAGGCATTTGTTCACACAGAGTGTCCCTGCATTTAAGAAAGCTCCACTTCATAAGGCACAAGTACATCAAAGTAATCAGGTGACTACTCTAGCTATGGTATAACAGACTGAGTACCAATTTTTACTGGGCAGAGAGCAGCTGGAAATACCGTAAAACTAGCTCTAGAGAGAAGCCAAGCTTATTGAAAGTCAGTCTCCCAGATGCCAAATTACTGTTTATAACAACCTCACTATTCCTAGCTGATAACTATAGGTTATATAATAAATAGCCTATAATCATGGTGTAGTTCTTATCTAAATAGATATGTGCCCATGGGTGCACTGGGGATGAATAGATAGATAGATAGATAGATAGATAGATAGATAGATAGATAGATAGCACTGTGGCACTGCTTTTGACTTTTTGAATTGAATACTTGGGCAGGAAAGTGTTAGCAGTTGCAGTTCTTTGGTGCTTCACTTCAAAGGAGCATCAAGAGAAAGCAGGCTTTGAAGGATTTGAATGAGACGTGTATGTTTGTCAACTTTTCTGACTTAAAATCAGACAAAGTTATCACATGAAAGTTAATAGCTGGTAATGTAGTTAGAATTTTCTTTTCTTTGCTTTTTTATCCTTTTTGGTATGTGTGAGCTTTTTAGCCCCACCTGTCCCTGGTCACCTCCCCACATGTTGTTCAGCCACAATTTACCATAGTTCCCTCCTCATCCATCCAGACTTCAGGGTGATCACAACCAGTTATGCCTCTGGGTTTTATAAGGTCTTTGACATCCTTTTCCTTTGCTTCATCCCTTACATCCTATGTTATGTGCCTCAAAGTTATACCCTCTACTTATCCACAAATCACATCAAAATCCATAATTTGGCCCTAAAATCTAACCTTGATTTACACATGAGGCTGATACACAGAGAGAGATGTTGCTATGTACAACAACATCCAGGGATGTTATCTTCCACAGATGCCTGTTTTTTTCATCCACAGGTGTTATGTTTAACCAAGATGTTTAAGTTTCTCTGTGTGTTTAGTACAAATGCCTGCTAGAATGAAAGCAGATAATATAAAAGTTCAGTTCCTTACAAGTATGAGACCAGTGGATAAACCTTATAGTGAATTTTGCTAAGATGTGTACAAAAGAATCTGATGAAGCATTCTTTACAAAATGCAGATATATACAGATTACATGATAACATCATATGAGATGCTAGTATGGTGCAGGTTGTGTAATGCTTTATGTCGAACATAAAGTCAACTGCTAAGCAAAGTGTCTAGACACTGAGAAGTCTATGTTCCTTCCAGATGGCAGTGCAAATATGTAAATTTATTACTATGCTTAATAAAATAACCCAGAAGAATAAGAGAGCCTATTCATCCTTCCATATTTCATTCATTTTTATTTCATTTAGAGTATTTATACCCAAATGAAGCACAAAGGCAAACAGAAGCCATGTTTGTTTCTTTTAATCCGAGAACTTTGGGGAAATCGAGTTCCTATCAGATGCTGTCTCACTAGATAGAAGTTTGTTTCTCTATGCTATTGTAGTGGACACAGAGCCAGGGTATATTAGGCATGGGTTCATTCCTATAGATCAATGGTGATGTCTAGAGGAGGGGTGGGCAACTTTGGAGGGGGTGAAGGCCAGCATTCACCTCCATTCCTTTCCAATAGGCTGCCACACTAGTGTGTCAGAGGCCTCAGACTCTAATTTAAACAAAACAAACAGGTGATTTATTTCACCCAACCCCTCCTCAACAGGTAAAAAATACTTCAGAATTCAGTGGTATAATTTCCCCACCCAACAAGCCCCCACATATATAGTCTCCTGCAAATTCCCCCGTCCCCATCAGCCAAAAATAAAAAAAAATAGGAACAGGAAGGCAGCAATGTAAATTCTAGTTTCTGTTTTGGCTTTTTTTTTGGGGGGGGGCTGGTTGTTGTTGTTTAGCTTTGGGTTTTGTTTTTTTTTCAAGGCATGTGGGAGAAGCTTGTTGGGGAGTATAATCACTGTGTTTTGTAATGGCTTAGAACCATTGGAGTAGAAAATCACATTTTTTAAAAAAAATTGAGGGGTTCTGGAGCTTCAGTGATGCTTCAGGGGCACACTTTGGAGGCCAAAGGGCCACATGCAACAATAGGCTGAACTTTTCCTAGTCCTAGTCTAGTGCTTATGCTTTAAGTGCTTCTCTTGATGTCTGCAGAGGAGCAGAAAGTAACTTTATTTATTTTATTTATAGCCAGCCTTTTTCCTTGCAAAAGACCCAACACAACTGATTACTTTAATCAGTCACATTGAGATAGGTGCATTTCAGTGTGCAGAAGCAGTCTGGCAGAAATGCATTACAGATTGTGCTGTAGATTATGTAACCATAGCCATCCAAAGTTTTGAAGGCTTGGGTATATTCTATATACTGTAATTGTGGATTGCACCACTACACTGTCTAGAAAATTAACTGATGATATTCCGCATAATTAGTTGTTCTGTTGAAGTAAAAAAGAGCATTCAACCTTAATCATGTTATGTGTCTGCAGAAAAACATATGATTGCGGTATCAGAGTTTAAGTTCAGGCTTAAGATGGATTCTAATTCTAATTGTATGGCTATTTTTATTCTGAACTGTTTTAAGTTCCTACAGCTAACAATTTTTAATTCATCAAGGGTATGAAAAAAAAATAATTTGGAAGAGAGACAAATCAGCATTTAAAGGTATGATAATCATATCACTTGCTCCTGGAACATGTGGGGAGATAACCTTTGTGATTGTGGATTGCTCCTCTGCATGTCCACAGAATGAGTCTTTATGATTAACACTAATACATCATTTTCTGTTACATCCAAACGAGGAAACTATGAATTAATCTCAGAGTACAAGCTTAAATATCAAAGCAGGATCACATATTCAGACATTTTCATTTGTGGCATAAAAGAGAAGGGGATAAGCAAAGATATTTATTAGATGTTCTCACCAGGCCAAATTGAGATTTCTCTATTTGCTTGTTTGCGTGTTTATATATTCTGAATTAAAGAAAAAAGAATGGATCTAGCACAAACTGACCAACAGCTTGGTTTCTAGTTGGAATGTGTTAGTTATGTGGAAAACCAACAAAAGGAACTGTAAAAATTAAGGCATTCAACTTTTAATACTTATTTTAATTGTAATCCATCTATATTTGTGCTAGGTATGTGCTGGAACATTTGTCTCGCATATGCCGAGTGCTAAAGCAGTCAGGAGGTAATGCCTTACTTGTTGGAATGGGAGGAAGTGGGCGCCAATCCATGACTCGTTTGGCTACATCAATGGCAAAAATGAATATTTTCCAACCAGAAATCTCCAAGAGCTATGGAATGAATGAATGGAGGGAAGATGTAAAGGTCAGTAAATCCTCTGAAAAACAAAAAGAAAATATGTATGTTTGTGCTCTGTCTGTCTGCTTGTCTGTCTGTATCTCTGCTTTCGGGTCCCATTCATAGACAGACAAGGAGAGAAAGATGGAAAAATATCTTGAAGTAGTATTTCCCCCAAAACTTCTAGAAAGGACCTAATTATCCATACATTTAAATGAATGGGATCATTTAAGAGAATTTAAACAGTTTTGAAGACTGATTCTTAAATTCTTGGACCATGTACTTATATCTTTATTGTTTTTAGACTCTTTTTAGGAGTGCAGGAGTGAAGGGCTTGAAAACTGTGTTTCTGATCACAGACACACAAATTAAAGAAGAAGGGTTTTTGGAAGATGTTGACAGTGTGCTTAATACCGGAGAAGTCCCCAACCTTTTTGCAGCTGATGAAAAACAAGAAGTTATGGAGGTATCCTTTGTTTTTTAATGTTACAGTTTTCTTAAAACAAAATTTTACTAATTAAAAAAAATACTCAGAAATGTATAGCTAGTATGCAGTCCAGCTAAAGCTAAGCAGTTTCAATTCCAGTTTATTTTTATGGGAAAGTTAAAATCTCCTGGCATTTAAAAGAGTGAATTGTAATAAGCTTAACTTTTCCTGGCTTGTGTTACTCACTAATAATCTATAAAGAATAAGAAGTATAAAGAATAAGAATACAGTCTGCCATCCACATTCACATGGGTTTTCCCCCATGAAAGTGGAAAAACCATGAATGTGGGGTGGAAACCCAGGACAGAGGGTATGTGCACCCTTCCAAACTGCTCCCATCCTGATCTTTTGCTCCCTCCGACTGGGAAGGGGAAAGAAGCCCAAGACAGGAGGAGGAGGAGCATACACATCCTTCCAAACTGCTCCTGTCCGGGGCTTTTGCTTCCTCCCACTGGGAAGACAGGAGGAGGAGTGCACATGCCCTTCCAAACTGCTCTCATCCTGGGCTTTTTCTCCCTCCCACCAGGAAGGAGAAAAAGCCCAGGATAGAAGGAGGAGGAAGAGGAGTGCACACATGCCCTTCCAGACCATGCAGGAGGGGGAGAACACAGTCAAACTCATGAATAATCAGTTCCGCGAATGTTAAACCCAAGCATGTGGAGGGCTGGCTGTACATAAAAACAACAGATAACTTAAGACAGACATCACAAATGGTTTTGGAACATACAAGGTTATGTTGTAGCACCTTGGAGAGCAACTGAGAGAAAGAAGTTAATAACAAACTTTTAGAACACAAACTTACTGTTAAGACTTCATTTTACATGAGGTTTATTTTAATTTCTTGACCTGTTCTAGCATTGTCAAAAACATTACGATGACATTTTAAAAATATGTGAAATGAAGATTAGTATTGAAATTTATCCACTACTTTAGGGCCCTGATCCTTAGACTAGCGATGGGCAAACAATCTATATGAAAGAGCTCCTGTTTCTTCCAAGATCCTCAGGGGATCTTGGAAGAAGCAGATTTTCTAGACCCATTTCAAACCAGATTCCAGGTGGGCTATGGAGTTGAGACTGCCATGGTCGCCTTAGTCGATGATCTCCGTCTGGGCATGGACAGGGGAAGCGTGTCCCTGTTAGTGCTTTTGGACATCTCTGCGGCTTTCGATACCATTGAACAAGGTATCCTTCTGGAACGCCTGAGGGAGTTAGGTATCGAAGGCACTGCGCTCCAGTGGTTCCGTTCTTACCTCTCGGGTAGATTCCAGATGATGCAGCTGGGGGACGTTTGCTCCAATAAGCGGAAACTTACATCTGGTGTCCCTCAAGGAGCTATTCTGTCCCCCATGCTATTCAACATTTACATGAAACCGCTGGGAGAGATCATCCGGAGACACGCTGATGACACCCAAATCTGTTTCTCTGTATCTCCGACTGATGCAGTGACTAGGGATGGCATCTCTCCTCTAAATGCCTGCTTGGAATTGGTAATGGGCTGGATGAGGAAAAATAAACTCATTTTGAATCCAGAGAAAACAGAAGTACTAGTGATAGGCACTCCCGGTCTGGGTGGTGAAATTTGCCCACCTGTCCTGAATGGGGTCACGCTCCCCCTGAAGGACTCAGTTCGCAGTTTGGGGGTGCTTTTGGACTCGTCGCTGCAGTTGACTTCTCAAGTGGATGTGACGGTCAGAAGCACCTGCTACCAGCTTCGGCTGATACGCCAGCTGCGACCCTACCTTGGCCGGTGGGACCTTGAAACAGTGGTACATGCTCTGGTAACCTCTCGGTTGCATTTCTGTAGTGCGCTCTACATGGGGCAACCCTTGTATCAAACCCGGAAGCTTCAGCTAGTGTAGAATATGGCAGCAAGTTTGGTCACTGGATGTTCCAGGGCTGACCATATAACACCGGTTTTGCAAGATCTCCATTGGCTGCCTGTTCGCTGCCGGGCACAATACAAGGTGTTGGTTATAACCTATAAAGCCCTAAATGGCCACCCCATATAATCCGCCCCGCACACTCAGGTCAGCCAGGAAGAATTTGCTGAGGATCCCGATGGCGAGATATGTGTCAACCCCGCAAAGGGCCTTTTCCATCTTGGCCCCTAGGATCTGGAACACCCTTCCCGATGAACTCCGCTCCACCACCTCCCTGGATCTCTTAAAAAAGAGACTCAAGATCTTCTTGATATCATGTGACTCCCTCCTATATGTACTGTACTATCGACTGCACTCAGCTAGCTTGGATTTAAGTGGTACCCCAGGATACAAATGCGCCGCCTTAACAAATTTCCGGTTTACGAAAAAAATCCATTTAAAAAAACTGTTCCGGGTTACGAAGGTGTTTTTCGGCTTACGAAAAAAAATTTGGTGCTTTTTCGGCGCTATTTCACACGAATCGCGGCTTTTCCCCATTAGCGCCTATGGGTTTTTTCGGCTTGCGAAGTTTTCGGGTTCGAAAGCGCGGCGGAACGAATTAAATCGTACACCCGGGGTACCACGTAATGGTTTTAATTTGTATAACTGTAATGTTTTTATTGAAGTTTTATTATGTATTGCAATTTTTATTCTGTATTATCTACCTGTCATTGCAATTTTTACCTGTACACCGCTTTGATCACTGCAGAAAGCAGTTTATAATAAAATTTCTCTTCTTCTTCTTCGTCTTCTTCTTCTTTCTTCTTTTCTCTTCTTCTCTTCTTCTTCTCTTCTTCTTCTCTTCTCTCTTCTTCTTATGTATTATTATATGATTAAATCCATACAAAAAGTTTCCTAACTTATAAATCTGCATTTATAGCAGTGGGTAGCCTTTCTGTTGATAGGCTAACAGGCTCTGGTCTTACTCCATCATCCTTTGGTGGTATGATCCATCACTGTTTATATCTATCTAGTTGATAATTTGATGGGTTGAAAGAAAGAGAGATCTTTATTCTTAGATCTTGTTATCAACAACCCTTCTAAAGTCTTGCAGTTCAAGGCAGTCATCCTTGATTGACTCTATCCACCCTGTAATGCTGTCTTTCTCTTTTTCTACTGCCTTCCAGCTTACCAAGAATAATTGTCTTTTCTATTAAGTCCTGTCTTATGATTTGTCCAAAGTACAGTGGTCTCATTCTTGAGATGGCAGGTGGAGCAATCCATTACTGTTGTGTTCATCCCTTCGTGCCAACCCAAGATGGCAGGAGCCAATGTTCTTTTTTGACTGTTTAACTGCCACGGCTCCTTTCTCTGTTAGTTTTTAATATCCTGCCCTGCCAACTAGACATGTTTCAATACCTGTCCATTTAGATAACATAAATAGTACAGAAAATGGATAAAAAGGGGAATAAAAAAAGATAACAATGAGAAAACAGCAGTAGAAGAAAGAGAAAAAAAATAATGAATCAGAAAGGCAGATGACCACAAGTCAGTAAGTCTCTGCTCACAAACAGAAGGAAACAATACAAAAATTATTCCTTTCATTGATGGATAGGGACTCTGAAATAGAGGTGCGATATAAAAAACATACCTGCAAGGACTCCAGGTTGAAGCATGGGTCCAATTCAGATGACGTAGCACCTAAACCAGGGGTAGGCAACCTGTGGCCCGCGGGCCGGATGCGGCCCGGCAAGGCCTTGGGACCGGCCCTAGCCTGGTCCTGCCGTCGATTGCCGCCAGGGCCTTTGGGGGCAATAGTCTGTAGAAGCCTCAGAAAAATGCATTTATATTAACATTTTTTTTAAAATCTGCAAATTTTTTCGCGTGTCCTCCATTTTTTAAAAAAAGTGTCTTCCATTTGAAAATTTTGTCCTACATTTGTCCTGGTTTATTTATATATTTATTTATTTATTTAAAAATATATTTAATTATTTATTTTTGGCTTCGGCCCGCCAGTTGTCTGAGGGACAGCAACCCGGCCCCCGGCTCAAAAAGGTTGCCTACCCCTGACCTAAACAAATTAAAATAAATTTATGCAGCAACTAAGGAAAGCTGCAATTGAATAAATCAGCAAGAGAGGCTGCTAAAAACTGCCTAAAACTGCTGCAGGAGTGGTGGAGGTGAATGATACATACATGGCTATTTCTCTCACACACGAACGGTTGGGAAACAGTCCAGGACACCATCCGGGAATCAGCAGTGAAAGCAAGCCTGCCCACTGACATCTCACTGGCTTAGACCCTCTGGAAGGAGGGCAATTAGCCAATTGTGGTCTCTTCCAACTCTACGATTCTATGATTCTAAGTAAAAGCGCAGTTGCCAGCAGCTGGGAAAAGCAGCAAAAAGGCAGCTAAGCATCCTGCCAATAATGAAATACCAGAAGGCAGTATAAGTAATACATTAAACCAAATGGCAGATTTAAAAACCTTAATAAAGGAAACTGAAATCAATGAGATAAAAGATTTAATGGGATTAAATGGGGAAAAACATCAAATGAAAATGTATATGGAAATAATTTACTGGATTTGCTAGTTAGTACAACAAAAATTAGTGATATGCAACATATAAACCCACAGTATGACAACTCAAAACAACAGGAAGAAGTAGCAGAGGCAGATAACACACCTAAAAAGAAAACACAACAAAGGAAATATTTAGAAGATATAGAAGTAGAATATGATAATGATGATGCTGATCAGGAAATTTTGCATGAAACTGACAGTGAAATAGAACGTTATTCCATAAGTGAGGAAGAAGTAACAGAAATGAGTTCTGACAGGTTGTTCTTCTGTGACACATTTCAAAAAATATTAAAAAGTACTGCAGATGCTAGGATTATATGATGACAATACTAATATTCAATCTGATGAAATAGCAATGGGAAAAAATAAAATAGCTACAGTTTTGGGGAAAAAACAAGTGGAAATGAAATTCCAATGCCAGAAATGTTTAAAGAATTGGGAGACTCTGAATGGAAAACAATGCTTAATACAAAAAAAAAAAAAAAAAGGTTTAGGATACAGCCAAAAATTGTATTGATTTAAGAAATCAGAGATGGATTTAGTGGATGCACCAATTGCAGCTTTAATATCAGGGGCAATTGCACTACATGAAGAGGACATATGCTAAAAGGTGTTGATGAAAAGAGAGCTGATTCAGCACTTAAAAAGGCACACGAGGCATCAGCAATAGCTGTGAGAGCATCTATGGCAGCATTAATGTTTGCTAGAGCAGCATTGCTATGGTTACAGGAAATTGAGGAGGCACAAGAAATAAGTATAGTGTCACTATATAGAGCATTTAATAAACTAAAGATTATGTTGCAGATGCTGGCTAGGATTCCATGGTATTTACAGCCAGAAGCATAAATGCAATTACAGTTGGAAGGCGCTCCCTATGGTTAAAATACTGGGAGGCCAACCATATATCCAAAAATAATCTAGCATATGTTCCCTTCAAGGGATGTCTTCTATTTGGTGAAGAGGCTTTACAAAATGTATTAGTAGAGGGCAAAGAAAAGAAACAAGTAATACCCACTTTACAAAAGAAGCATACTGACAGATCGTTTTACAGACTTTCCTATTACAATTATAATTATGATTGCTCAACATGTCATCCCAAAATGAATCTTCACAGTAAGTCTAACTTCTCAGTTTAGTCATCTTGGCTTCCAGAGTTCATGCAAAAATCTTTACTATTTTCTGCTTCTAGTATGGTGTCATCTACCTATCTTAAAATGTTGGTTTTCCTTCCTCCAGCTTTCACACTTCCTCTAAGTCTAATCCAGTTTTACGTATGATACATTCAGTTAAACAGACAGGGTGATAAAATGCAGCCTTGCCTGACCCTGTTGCCAACTGGAAACCATTCTGTTTTTCCATAGTCTGTCCTGATGTACAGGTTATGTATCAGGACAATCAAACATTGTGACACAGTCATTTCTTTAAGAGCAATCATAGTTTTTCATGATCTACAGAATCAAAGGCTTTGCTATCATCTATAAAGCACAGAGAGATTTTCTAATGAAATTCTTTAGTCCACCCCATTATTCACTGTATGTTTGCAATATGATCTCTAGTTTCTTTCCACATATGGTAAAAATCTTGTTGTAATTTTTGAGCATCACTTTGCTTGCATGGAAAATTAATGCAATGGCCCAATAGATAATGCAATCTCTGGTGCCTCTTTTCTGGAGAACTGGAATGTATATTGAGCATTTTCAATCTATTATTTTGTTATCCATATTTTTGGGCAGATTTTGGTTAGAATTTTAGTGGATTCTGTCTCTATAACTTGAAGCAGCTCTATTGCATGCCATCTGTTCCTTATTATTTATTTCTCTCATGTGTTTTGAATGTAGCTTCCACTTCACTTTCTAAAATTGTGGTTTCATCTTCAATTATTCTTTTTTGAATGAATCTGTCATCCTGTCATCTCATTTACATAGTTCTTCAGTGTATTGTTTCCATTGTCTTTTTATTTCTTCTTGATTATATAGTGTATTCTCCTTCTGATCATATAGCATCCTCACCCTTTGTTTTCCCTTTGATTTCTCAGATCTTGTAGAAGAGGTCTCTTGTCCTACCGTCTTTGTTGCCTTTTATTTCTTTTTTGCAATAATTGCATTGATTATTATAGTATACATCAGTTAACAAAGTTAACTGCTCATTATTTCTTTAACAGAAACTTTGGTACTAAAGGCAGAAATAACATGGTCCTTATAACTACACATTCACCCTGTCTCAGCCTCAGAGGATGATAATGGCACCCCCCCCCCAAAAGAAACCTGCCAAGAAAACTCCATGATAGGCTTGCCTTAGGGTTGCCATTAGTTGGAAATGACTTGAAGGCACACAACAACCACCTCATGTATTGAATTCCATTCAGCCTTCCAGCCGCTAGTATATTGTTTCCAAAATCCAAGAATGTATGTATTTATTCAGATCCGTTACTTTCCAGGGCGTTCGTGCCGTAGCCCAGGCAGGCAGCAAAGGTGAAGAGCTTGGTCCCTTGGCCTTATTTGCCTTTTTTGTGAATCGGTGCAAAGACAATCTCCATGTTGTGGTAGCTTTCAGTCCAATTGGAGATGCTTTTCGCAACCGGCTTAGACAGTTCCCATCTCTCATCAACTGCTGTACTATTGACTGGTTCCAGGTTTGTAAGAGTATTTATACTTATGGCTCAATATATTTATAATCCTTAGTATAGTCTTATCCATAAATTCTCAGATCCATAAATTATCTTATCCATAAATTCCATTTTCATATATATTTTAACATTTTATAAGGAAATAACATTGTTCAAATTAGAACAGTTTTATTTAAGTAAATTCAAATTTTATCTCAGTGCATGTGTAAATTTTACACATAAAAAAGTTTGGGAGGAGGAGGAGGGATCAGGGCCTCCAAGTCTCACGCCCCCTTTGAGCAGCTCTCTTGCCCCTACCCCCCCTGCGTCCCGCTCTACCATTTGAGAACCACTGGGTTAGTACATCAGTCTGTAGCGCTGAACCAGCAAAGTATTCCTAACAATGACAAAGCAAGAAAGAGAAGTTTGTGGAACTGTAGTTTATCAGATAAGGAATAGGAAGGCAAAATGAGTTTGAGAGAGGACTTGAGGTTTAGTCACATGCAGGAGGCAGAATGCATACATGCAGTGTAATATCTGGAGAAAATAGTAAAGCCAGGGCAGATTATATTTTCTGGTTTTAAAAGATGGGGAGCAAAGTACAGAGCACAGTTATTTGGAAACTCAGACCAAGCACAGTATGTCCTGGCTTCTGTCAGTCTGGGCCTCAGTCTGGATGAAATGAAAGGCAGCAGCATGAGCCATCAGTCTCTTTAAAGATTGTTGGACAGAAGCAATGGTAAAAGGAGGTCTGCATACTAGAAATCCCAGAGCAGTACACAGTACACAGTGGAAGCAAAAATGTAGAATATGGACTTGAGTATGTTAGTTGATTTCATGAAGAACAATGTTATGTTCCCTCCCCCATTCCCTTCTCCTTTTGTGTCGTGTCTTTTTAGATTGTAAGCCTGAGGGCAAGGAACCATCTATTACCCCCTCTGTTGTAAGCCGCCCGGATTCCCAGCGATTGGGTGGCATATAAATAAATCCTATTATTATTATTATGTTTAATAATGAAGGTGTCATTGCAAGTATTCTTATGTTTTCAGCCATGGCCTGAAGATGCTCTTGAACGTGTAGCTATCAAGTTCTTGGAAAAGCTTGAGCTCACAGAATATGAACGTCAAGAAGTTGTTCCTATCTGTAAACACTTCCATACATCTGTGTTGTCACTTTCAGAAAGGTATCTTTCTATATACATATGGTGACAGAATCATAGAGTTGAAAGGTGGGCCATCGAGTCCAGCCTCCCACTCAATGCAGGATTTACAGCTGGCCCATCACCAGCAGGTAGACATCCAGAAAAGGAGACTTCAACACCACTCTAAATAATTGGTTCCATTGATGAACTTCTCTTTGTATTAATAAGTTGCTTGTAATGTTCAGTCAAAATGTGCAACTCATAACGTTTAGTCAACCCTCCTGCAACTTAAAACCATTAAACCTGGTTTTACTTGTCTCCTACCTTTTTGTTTTTTCACTTCTCCTTAGAAACATATTTAAATCTGTACTTCTTTGTTGTCCCTGTGCCTCACACAAGTGGATTATACACCTGCACAAGCACCCTTTGGAACCTTTTAGAATGTTATGTCGGCATTTTGGTGGTAGGGTCACCTATCTCCAACAACCCTACATCAACTCTATATAAGAGGCTTACAGTTGGAACCACCATCCACCATTGCAGAAGCATTGTGACACATCCATGCACATGTGCACAAATACAAATCATACCCATATGTTGTTCATTTGTTTTCCATTGTGTTATATCAAGGAAATGGCTAAGTGCAGTTCTCACTTCCCATCCCAAACCAATTTCAGTTTTATCAGGCTACTTTTAACTTTAATTTTTTAAAAAGGAACACAGGAGATCTTGACCATAAATCTCCCACATCATAACTGGTCTGAATTACAATGAAACAAAGGCAATAGTTTTAAACAATTTACGTTTTTTTGAGCTGAGTGAAATCTGAGGAGTTTACAATAAAACAGAACAATGAGAAATATACATAAATCAATATAAACACATTTGGTAAAGAATTTAAAATTTAAAAAAATATTAACTAGGAACCAATGCTTCTAATATCTGATTAGGTAATAAGTATAGTATACAAAATTAAAATATAATAAACTAAATGCATTTCATTGTTTTGGATCTTCAGTAGTAATCGTTGATTATATTTTATATTTGCTTGTGATTTCATATTTCTAAGTTGTTTATTAAATGGTGCTTATACTGATTATATCCAACTTTGTATTCTGGTTTTGTTTTATCATGCTCTAGCTTTTTATTGTTGTATTTTATTATATTGAGTAAGAATAGTTCCATAGTTCAGTGTTACCTAGGGGGAACTAACTGCACACAGTGACTGAGCTGTGTGTTAGAAAATGGCCAATTGCTAGATTTGAACAATATTGGAGAATCATTGGATAGAAATGGCATATTGCAATTCCTCTAGTTTCTGCTTTGAACAAACCCCAGTAAGAGAAAAGGGTGAGACTGGAGGTACCGTATATACTCAACTATAAGTCAACTTCATGTATAAGTCGAGGGCAGGTTTTGGGGGCAAAATTAAGGATTTTAACATGACCCATGGATAAGTCGAGGGTAAAACTTAGGGGCATGTAACAAAGGATGAATCAAAACAAAACAATGGCAAAAATATTACAAAATTCCATCAGGCATGTTTGTGCTCACAGTAAAGGCTGGATGGATGAGAGAATAGAGTGAGCTCAGTCAGTGATTCAAGGAGATTATGCTTTTGTCTTTCTTCAGGTGATGTTTCCTTTTTAAAATAAGAGTTGAAGTACAGTACCTACACTGACACATGTATAAGTTGACTTGGGTTTTTGGGGTCAATTTTTTGACCAAAATTTCTAGACTTATACATGAGTATATACAGTACCTTCGTAACAAACTGGAGGTGCCTTCAGAATATTGTGTGAGTGAGAAATATTTAAGATTTCTACCACCAACTCATTTTTTGCTTTAAATCATCTGTCACCCTATCACCACACATGATAGAGTTCTGCATAAATGTATGGCATTCTAATACATGGATGGCTTCTACATAGCCAGCCCTTAAGACTAGGTATTGTAATTTCTAATTTGAGGAGAGGATAATAGCTAATTAGCAAGTTTTCAATCCTTTAGAAACAGCCAAAAATACAAAAATAGTATAAAAAAATAAAAACAAGACAAGACAAAAATAGTATCCAGAAACAAACAAAAGATCCTTGTTTTTGAGTTCCACTTCTTTTGAGTTCCACTTAGAATGAAAAACTGTTTTGTCATGCTACAGGTTTTTGCAGGAGTTGGGACGACATAACTATGTTACTCCTACTTCTTATCTTGAACTTATAGCTTCTTTTCAACAACTTTTAACTCAAAATCGAGATACTATCATGAAGGCAAAGAAACGATATACTAATGGCTTGGACAAACTAGCTTTTGCTGAATCTCAGGTAAGTCAATTATAAAAATAGCAATTTGTTTAAAGACTAATCAATACACTGTGGTGTAAGCTTTTCTGAAGTTGTCCATTTCATTGGACACAGGAAATACTGTATTATCAGAGTTGGTACATGTTACAGACAAATATTTAGAGGATGGACAAAACTGTAGGTTAGAAAGAAAGAAAATCAGAAAATATAGACATTGAAAATTGTTTTAATAATGGCCATCCTGAAAACATAAGACTCATTCTGTTGGTGAGCTGATTTTCACAAAAAAATATGTTTTTTTCTTTAAAGTTCCTATTCAAACATCAAAAGATGTATATCTTGATGAATTGCAATTTCATGTTCATGAATGTGTTAGTCTATATCCACACGGTCCCAGTCCTGATCTGGGCCGCTGCTCCTGTCCCAAATGGGACGCTGGCAAAGAGCAGACTTTGCCAGTTCTTTTTGCAGCCGGCTTTTCCTGGCTGGCTGCATTCTCCATGTGCCATCTGGCCACTCCGGGGGCATGCGTCATCTAAACGCCACACCCCCAGAATGGCTGGATGCCACACTTTACTGCCCATCTGTTTTGGACCAGAGATGGCCAAAAGTATAGCAAATTTCCCCCCATGCTTCCTAGAAGTCCTTTGGGAGTCTCTGGGAACAAAACACTCAGGAAGTTCAGCAGGGGAAGTGTGGGCTTCTAAAGTCCCCTGCAGGACAAATGTAGCCCACTAAATTGCAGCAGTTGTCCATCTGTTTTCTATGTGCCACAAGACTCTTTTCAGCAACTGAAAATAACTCTATCCCTCTTTTAGTTGTGAAACCTCAGTAGCAGATGTGGCTCTTAAGGACTGTTTACCAGCTATCTCCTAGGCGTTAAATCACAGAAACTAATCTTTCCACTTAGTCTTTTTTTTTTTTTTAACTTTGGAGTAAAAAGCTTCCTCAGCTTTCCACAGCTGGATTTTCCCCATTTTTGAAAAGTAGTGCAAGAAGCCCAGAGAAGCCTTGGTTGCATATGGGCTGCCTACTGCTCATCCATGGAGTAGTGCAATAGGATCCGTCTTTGAGTTTTAGATCTCGTGTCTATCCTAGTAGGACTTTGCTGTGCAATAATCTCCTTTGTCTTGTGTTTTGTTTCATTGAGATTTATTTTTATTACATTTTAAATGAGTAGTACTCAAACTATTTACCCTTGGGACCTCCTTGTACACCTACATGCATACATCGCGCCTGCCTCCCCTCCCGTTTGAAGTGGCATATGAATAATTTTTTGTTGTTGTTTATTAATAGTGTGTGTTTTCATGTACACATTCATGTACATTCATGGTTTAACACTTTTTAAATAAATTCAATATTTAACTCAATGCATGTTTTACACCTAAAACAGTTTATTAGGAGAAGGAGGAAGCATGATCAGAGCCTCCAAATCTCATGCCCCCACTTGAACAACTCTTATGCCTTCTTGAGGGGCCCACCTCACCATTTGGGAACCACTGTTCTATTCCAAAAGCTCTTATCATTAATGATGTGAAGGTTTTTCTGACAATATAAGTACTGTAATTAAAATATATTTCTAGTTTTGTATAATACATGATTGGCAGCACAGTCTGGAAATTCAAGTACATATTTGCTCAGAGGTAAATTTTATGTTCAGTGGGCTTTAATCTTTTTAGCACTGAAAACTTAATGCTACATTTAAATGCTTGATTTATCTTTTCCCAATTTAATGTACTATAAAAGGTTGTAAATAAGTGTTGTTGATTTGTTGATTTTAGGTTGGAGAAATGAAGCAAGAACTAGTTGATTTGCAGCCTAAATTGGAACAAGCTAAAGTGGATAATGCAAACATGATGAAGGTAAAATTCCTGAGCCTTAAAATATGTGTAGCCACCCTTGATTCAAATAATACTAGTGTTGATATTGGCATAGTTTTAAGGGAAAAATCCAGTCCTCTGTTCTTCAGGTAAATTGCAATTCCTCTAACAGCTGTACTATTTGTCATTTTACAAATAATGTTGGCACCCCCCCCCCCCATTCACTGTTACACATTTTATCATAATCTTAGCTGTTATCAGATATTGTTTCAAAGATAATGCACTGTCAATTATAGTTTAATCTTCAAACATTTATTCATTTTCACATTTGCCTCTGACTTTCAAGCATATCTCACAGGCTGAGCAGATGTACAGGAAAAATCGGTCTGGCAACCGGTTTTTCCCAAACCGGTTGGAAAGCCTTTTTCGGCATTGCCCACTCTGAAGCAGGGCCAAACATCCACAGGCAGTCTTCACCATGTGGCATCAAACGGCACCTCTTGCATTTCCCCCCTCACCTCCTCCCCATACATACACACCATTGTAGGAATATCACCTAAAATCAGAATTACCTCTCTTTTCCCACCCAGCTGCCATCCCATTGAGTGCCCCCGTGCCCCGTGTGACTGGCCACACAGTTGCTTGTGTCATGGGCCAGGAGCTACAAGACTAGGACCTAGAGAAAGAGTCTGATGAGAAGGCTGAAGAAAGGACCCAGGCAAGCCTTCCAGACAGTGCACAGCCTCTTGCAGAGCAGCCTTGGTCGGTTCATCCTCTGGAAGTGCAGCCTTAGCCAGCAGGACAAGGGCAAGACTCGCTTGCTGATGAGGCAGAGGACACAGCTGGGGCCTTAATTCCTCAAGCAAAGAGGAGGGACAAAAGGATCCAACAAAAGATAGAACAAAGATGCTCAGCCAGGCTGTGGGTCAAGCAACAACAAGCAAGCTCTGATTAGAACCAGCTAGTGTTGGGCCATTTGAGAGCTGAGTTTGCCTAAGACGAGTGCTGAAAGCAACTTGTCTGTTTTCTGACCACCTTTTCTATCCCTGATACCTGCTTCCAGACTCCAGCATTTCATACTTTGAACTTCCTGGCTTCTTTGACCCTTGGACTGTGTTGACCTTGATTCTTGTTGCCTCCCTTGACTTGGACTGCTTGACCAGCGTTTTTCTCATAACCAACTTCCACAGGCAAGGATGCTGGTAATTTACTGCCTCTGCCTGCATTATCAGTTGATGGTTCCCTTCCAGCCAGCCTGTGCAGATGTTTGGTGAACCGGGACAGTATGAGTGACACATTACTTCTACAGTGCATTAGTGCACCCA
Source organism: Sceloporus undulatus (assembly GCF_019175285.1). NCBI lineage: Eukaryota > Metazoa > Chordata > Lepidosauria > Squamata > Phrynosomatidae > Sceloporus > Sceloporus undulatus. Next base: position 57,674,830 of record NC_056523.1, read on the forward strand.
GTGACACATTGGCAGAGCACAATCATAGATACCCTCCATACATGCCCACCTTCCCCCCCTTCACCTCATGACCTCCTGTTGGATTGTCTGTTTTGTGTATGTTTTAATGACATCTATTGCATTATTGGCAACCTGCCATGTTTGTCATGCTTTTGCATCATGGTGTGTGTGACAACTCAATAGTGCGATGGGTCGATGGTGCAGTTGCCCACTTGTGTGCGTGTATGCTCACATAACACAATGGAAAGCAGTGGCACTGGCAGTTACATCTCACCAACTCCAGTCTGCATGCTGCAGACTGCTTCCACACACTGCCTCAGGTTTCCCACATTTTCATACTTGCACTGTGCTGTTTATATGCCAGTGCAATGATGTGCATTTTACGCATTAAAACAGAGCTTCTTTTTGCTCTGGTTTTTAGCCCTAGAGTGCAGCTTGGTGTCAGTTTCTATCTGGTTTCGCATTGTAAATTGTCTGGATAGGTTGACTTTAAGATGGTTTAAAATCGTTTTATTTTATCATTGTGGACAACCCCTCAGTTACATTCCCAATGGGGCCTCACCCCATTTTCAAATCCTACACTATTCCAAGGCTCAGAATGAAACTACAGAACTAAATGTGTGTGCACACGCGCGTGCACACACACACACACACACACACACACCTCTACGTATTGAAACTATTACCTCATGTTTTGCTGAATTTTCCCTGTTATCTATACAGTGAGGAATTCAGGAATTTTTCCACCATCAAGGTTCAGAAATCTACTTTTCCCCTTCCCTGGGTTCTAGTGTGGTTGAGAGGTAAAGATATGACAATTACCCATTTAATTCCCATGTGTCTTACGGTTTATTGTGACAGTTGCACATGTGTGAAGTAATTACATACAATGCTTGGGTGCTGTAATTGATACAGATCCAGTGAATGTAACTTTTGTGGACTGTTCCTTTGCATTTTAGAAGAACATGTTTCCATGAGAAGTTACCAACACCTCATTCCATTATACATGTATTCTTTCTATAGGTAATTGAGAAAGAGTCTGCAGAAGTTGAAGCAAAAAGCAGAACTGTGAAAGTAGATGAAGAGCTTGCAACAGAAAAAACTGCAGAAGCCCAGGCACTGAAGAATGAATGTGAGAGTGACCTTGCAGAGGCAATTCCAGCATTAGAAGCAGCATTATCTGCACTGGACACTTTGAAGGCAAGCTAAATAAGTACAGTAATAGTATGCAAAAAAAATCTAAATTATAAAATGGGCTATGATGGAATTATTTTGAGAATGGGCTGATTGAAGGGAAGGCTGTATTACGTATAACTTTGTAGCAGATAACATGATATACAGGCAGAAGATCCAACATTCAGTTTTTGATATCTCCAGAGAAGATAGTACAGTAAAGAAGATATAAGTCTAATCCAATGATGTCGTTACAGAAGATTGGGTGGATAGGCTTGCCGGAATAGGCAAATCTGAATGCTTTAGAACTTCAAATGTTAATCCATAAATTGAAGGATATGGAAAAGCAGGAACCGAAGTTCCAGTCTTTCTGTATAATGCAGTATATAGTGTCACATGACATCCTTGAGAGTCATTTCCTATCATCCTAACGGCCTGTTAAGGGGGAGAAAGGGGAAGAAAGTTTTAAAAGAGATCAAGCAATTATGCCGAAATTTCTTATTTTTACAAGAAACACATCGTAAGGGATCTGACCCCATTCCAAAAAATTGTTTGGAAACCATTGTGTAGTTGGGGGCATGGGAAAAGCTAAAGGGGTAGTGTGATGATCTCTGGGCCAGCCAACAAACACAGACACCCTGGTTTGGCCTCTGCCGCTGCAGATCCCTCAGTTCCTTGGTCTTCTAGGTCACCTTTCCCCACTCCTGATGAGTTAAGGGAACCTCCTGAGACCATCTCTATACCAAGCTGCCACCACATGATGAATTACAATGACCCTTCCTCCTAACAACACATCAAGACTTTGTTAGGAGAGTTGTAGTTTCTACACTTGCTAACTTAAGCAACAACCGAGCTAAAGGCACGTGAAAGGAATATCACAGAAAGCCAAGGTACTTTTTAAACAAAAAGTTTTTATTCTAACTAAGGAATTCTAGAGCAAAGGTATCATTTACATGTAGAACCTCCTTGTTCCACAGGCAAAGAAATGTAGTTACAGAAAATACAGCCATTTCCTCCAAGCTAGGAAAATAAACACAATACCTAGTTGCAACTAGCTAACACATAATCCTAGTCCTACTTACAAGATCAGGTGGGCTTTGTAGTCCTTGATGTTTCTGGATAGCTGAGAGCTTGAGTTCCCTGGCCCAGCTCCAACTAGCATCCTGGCCATCTCAGCCTGAGGCAAATAAAGCAAAAGACTCAGAAACCTCATGGTGGGAAAGTTCTTTTAAAACCACTGATGGGAAGATTCTCAAAGTTTGCGGTCCTGCTCAGCTGATTGGCCAGCTGGACATTTCGTCAGCTGTGATGTAAGTTCATTAGAATGTAATGTCAATTAGCATGGACCTTCCCTCAACCTTTAATCCTTTGTTGTCTGGGAGAAATCTTTAAATGACTGGGGGGAGGGAACCCCCAGTCATTACAGGTAGCAGTTCTCCTGGACCTAGACAAATCATGCCCTTTCGTGGTAAACAACAAATTTCAGGATACCTATGGATGCTATCTAAAATTAACAGGATAAATGCTTGGCCAACCTTAAACTCTGGGCACCTTCTATGCACCCAACATAGGTCAGCACCAATTTACATCAGCTTTTCTGCATCAACTCAACAAAGTGACTGTTGGATCCATATTGCTGGGAGGTGACTCTAATGAAGTTTTGCACTTTTATCTCGACAGATCAAAGCCTTGTACATAATTTGGTCCAACACCTTTGGCACAGATAATGTGATGTGGTACTACTTGATCCTTGGTGTACTCTGCATCCCATAGAAAAGGAATTCACCTTCTGTTCAGCAGCTCATAAAACATATTCTTGAACTGACAATTTCTTGGCTCTAAATCCCTATTAGATAAAACTTTAGATTGCACAATTCACTCAATCCTATATTCAGACAATTCTCCAGTAAAACTAAACTGGGTACCAGAATGACATTCCCAGGCTTCAAAATCTTGGCAGTTTAGACCAGCACTTATGCTGCATGATCCTTTAAAAAAAAAAACATACGGAAAACTATAGAGACTTCCTATTTAGAAAATAGATCTAAAAACACTTCTGAGGCACTATTGCTTAGAGGTCTATTTATACAGGATGATTTAAGCAAAAGAAAATTGAAAAAGTGCCAAAACAATAAAACACAATACCAAGATAAGGATTCAGAGGCATTCATCAATGCAATACAGAGGTAGCATTCAACAGTAATGAAATAAGGCTTCATTCAAAATATCCAGCAATACATTCATTCAGTACAATCAGCATAATCAGTTAAGGAATGAATGAAGTACAGCTTTCCCAAACAATATCAGCTAGAGACCTTTAGTCCACTTTGTAATGTGAAATAAGAACCATATATTGGGACCAGGTAGCTGCCCATTCAAATGTCCTTGGTTGAAACATGAGCCAGGAAAGCACAGGAAGTGGCAACTGTGCTGGTAGAGTATGCCAAATCAGATAACAGCTCAAAATTCAAAATGCTGTAGCTCTGCTATGTGCTTTCCCTCTCACAATATTAAACTGCATTTGTTTAATCTGTAACATTTTCAGATAATGTGTATTATTCATAAGTTAAAAATGTGTTATTTTAGCCCTCAGATATTACAATAGTAAAGTCAATGAAGAATCCACCTTCTGGTGTTAAACTTGTTATGGCTGCCATCTGTGTAATGAAGGATATAAAACCTGAAAAAGTTGCAGACCCTTCAGGGATTGGAGGCAAGGTAAAAAACAATAACTATAAAGCAACACATTTCTAATTGCAAAGTACTCTTTAAACAGACAGAAGATATGCATATAGGACAATAAAATAAACATTTTGAACATCAATGATATAGGCATATTCTGTATGCTTTACCTTGAAAATATCTTGAGATTCTATCTGTTCTGGACAGGAAAGTCATAAAGAGTGGTTTGCTACTGTTAGACTCCAAGGTATTCCTCTAATTTTCTCTATTCACCTCTGTGGAAGATTTTTACAGAATTAAGAGTTCAATAGATGCCAACTGCCTTTTTGGAAGGTAGGTGCCTTTACATCCCTGTAGGTAGGTGATAGACTTTGCATCTGCCAAAAAAAAGTCTACATAGAAAATTTGGTTCACTATTTGTTGTGCTGTCCATTGTATGGTTGTCCTAGACTAGAGCATGTTTGTTGTCTCATTTATAATAGTGTAGTAGTTAGCCAATTCAGATTTGTTATCTGATGAGCAGCAGTTTATACGCTATCATGTTGCACCTTTTCTAATACCAGCAAAGGAAACTAGAATGAAAATCTTGAATCGCATTAATTGCAAGGAAGCTGTGATGGCTTGAGAGGGCTTCAGTTGGGAAGTGCTGCTAAGTGCTTTGATGCAGTTTCAAATGAAGTGTCTTTTTAAATGGCTTTTTGATAGTTTATGACTTCTTTTATTGCATTGTATCACCGTTTATTTGTTTATTTGCAATGGCCTATAACTAAAAGCAATAAAATACTTTGAATAGCGTGATAACCTGACTCACATTTGGAATCTTAGTGCAAAATAGTCAACTGTGACATAGTAGGAGACCTTGCATATATTCCCTCCAATTTCTTAAGATTTATCTGCTAGCTCCATTGTTTATCAGAAAGTACTGAAATTCTTCTGGGAAACATTTCATTTTATATCAGAATATACAGAGCAGATTAAGCACCATATACGTAGTGAATAAATAGTAAGTGTCAATTATTTTGTTTTGTACATCTTCTCTTCTAATTCCTGTCATCTTCATCCCCTGTATATCTATGTGTTAATTAGAGAAGTTTCTACATATTCATACTTACTCTTATTTTAAAATATTTCTTTTAAAATATTTTTTTATCTTTTGTTATAGATTTTAGACTATTGGGGACCTAGCAAAAAACTTTTGGGTGATATGAATTTCCTAAGAGATTTGAAAGAGTATGACAAGGATAACATTCCAGTAAGTGTTTTGTTCCTTTTCCAGTAATGAATGAGTTAAATTATGACACTGTTAGAGCTAACAGGGTGTAATGTCTCTTTTGTCTAAACTTTAAATGCCAGTCAACCAGTTCCTCACATGTCACACAGGTGAGAACAGCGGCAGTGGACAGGCTGTATCCCTAGAAGTTATAGCCCAGGAACCAACTAAATATTGTAAAGAAAACTAAGGGCCCCCAATTCCATTTCCCCACATAATGTTTAATGCAGAAGATGATGAGGTACTTGCAGGACAAAGTCAGCAGGAAGGAAGCTCCCTCATCAGCAATTTTGTCTGCATTGCTTCTCAGGTCCAAAGCACACTGCAGAAATAATCCAGTATGAGACCACTTTAACTACCCTGGCTCAGTGCTAGGGAATCCTGGGAATTGTAGTTTATTGTTGTACCAGAGCACTCTCATAGAGAAGGCTGAATGTCTCACAAAGCTACAGTTCCCAGAATTCCCTAGCATTGAGCCAGGGCAGTTAAAGTGATTTCAAACTTGATTATTTCTGCAGTGTGTTTTGGACCTCAAAAACTGTTTTAAATCGTTTTCTCTGCCTGGGCACCATACTGGACGTATACCAAACTGAAGGAAAACTACAGAGTAGGCCTTTTAAACAGAGAATCAAGAGGCATGGGGAAGGATTATGCATCTTCCTTTCCCACTTGCCAGTTCTCTCTTGCTGTGCAACACCATTTTCAGACTGTCTTGGTATACAAAGATTTGTGAACACATTTGCCAAAATAACATGGATACATTGGAAGAGGGAATCAAATGCTAACAGTAACAGGTACTCAAATTGAGTATTACGTGGATAATAGGAGGCAAGTGGTTCATAGTACTATTATTAGTAAACAGTATTGTAAAACAAGTTGTCTTTTTTTTAACATAGATATCCGTGATGCAGAAGATTCGTGCTGAGTATCTAACTAATCCTGAATTTGATCCACCCAAAGTAGCTAAAGCATCTTCAGCAGCAGAAGGCTTATGTAAATGGATTATGGCAATGGAAGTTTATGACAGGGTAGCAAAGGTGTGGTTTTACTTTAATTTTCTCTGTATCAAGAACAGTAAACAAAACATTATCAATGAAGAACTCACTGCTATATTAGATGCAGTACAGTACTGCTGCCCTCATGTTCTGCTTATGAGCATTCCAGAGGAATCTGGCTGGCAACTATTTGTTTATGGAACTAATTGCCTCTCAACTCACTAGATTCCCCAGGTGAAATACTTAGGTAAAAATATTTAAAATAGCAGATACATACTAAAACAAACTGAAACCTCTCTTTAAAAGTAGTTCTAAACTAGACAACCAGAAAACAATACGAAACTATTAACAGTGCCCAAAGCCATCTCTGCTAATTTTAAAAACCAAAGATAGTCGTTATGGCCTGCTACAAACTGAGAATGAAGGGAGCCAGACTGAGCTCTCTTGGGAGGGAGTTTTGTAGTTGGGGCACTATTACATAGAAAGTTATGTCATGTTTACCTAAACAGTAATTAGTCTTGCAAGGTGGTGAGACATGCAACAAGGCCTCTGCTGAGGATCTTAGATTTCAGACAATGCATATGGGAGAAGGTGGTCTTTCAGATATCCTGACCCAAGCCATTTAGCCATTCCCAATTTATCAAGAATATAAACTCAGACTAAAGGCCCATTTAGTTCAGCATCTTGTTTCCCATAGTGGCCAGCCTGGTGGGATGCTTGCAAGCCGAGCACTAGGGGAACAAACTTTTGTCATTGTTGTTTCCCAACCACTGGCATTCAGATGCATGGGGCCTCTGATTTTGGAGAGAGCATACTATGTATACAGTTTGTTTCATTAAGATTAGTGGAAAGGGTTCCTTAATGCACTATTGAGAACTGGTCATAGAAAAGTAGTCAAATGAGTTTCAAAACTCATGAAGATGAAGGTTGAGTATTTCTTTGTATAAGCAAAGGAGCCCTGGTGGTGCAGTGATTAAATGCCTGTACTGCAGCCACTCACTCACAAACCATAAGGTTGTGAGTTCAATACCAGCAAAAGGGCTCAAGCTTGACTCAGGCTTCTACCTTTCCAAGGTCGCTAAAATGAGTACCCAGATTGTTGGGGGCAGTTAGCTTACAGTTGTAAACTGCTTAGGGAGTGCTTAAGTGCACTCATAAGTGGTATAGAAATGTACTTGCTATTGCATAAGCAAAACTAGCTTTGCTGTCTGGACCAGGATTCCTATAGGGAATACTGAGGATATGCACACAGTAATATGCATATATTAAATGCAAAGAGAAAGGAGATGTGCTGTGCCTTGGAGATAGAGTATATCAAGGTTGAAACTTTAGAAATTCAACAAATATTGATTATTTTTGTCACTGTCAAGGCTGATTCCCTGCATTTTCTTTACGTGCAGAAGGAAGGGGCTCTCATCTCCTATTTCAGTTCTGGGAGTTGGTGTGAATTTTTCAAGTTTATCTATTCTTAGTGTAGCCACTGCCATCATGTCAAATATAAGAAAATCCATTAGAACTCAGTAACTTTGGTAGCCCTATTTCCTACAAATTGCCCTCTAAACACTATGCATGTCTTTGTAAAGAGAGAGATTAGACCCCAAAGCTATCCCAGTCACATCTTTATAGACATCCTAAACCACTGATATTTATGTAGATTTAACCGTCAGATTCTTGGAAGCTTTGATGGGGAGAGATTGTATCATTGCTGCTTTTCTTCTATCTGCTCTTTCTCCTTCCATAGTCATCTAAGTCACTAGAACAAGAGAAAGAAAGTCTTTAAATTTTAGTTTTTTGTGAGTTTTTCGGGCTTTGTGGCCATGTTCTAGAAGAGTTTATTCCTAACATTTCACCAGCATCTGTGGCTGGCATCTTCAGAGAATCTTGAAACTTTGCCAAGTCATTTCCTTTTCCTGAAACTCTTGTCAGACCCTTTGTGTTTCTCCCTCTGTGGGTTACTCAAAAATCCTTGAAGACCTTGAAGACCAAGCAAAGAATTTGGCTGGGTAATGTCTAACAGAATTTATTTATTTATTTATTTATTTATTTATTGCACTTATATCCCTCCTTTCTCCCAAAATGGGATCCAAGGCAGCTTACAATAATTTTAAAAAGATTCAACTAAAACATTAATTTACAAAAGTTTAAAAGGAATTAAACATCAACATTATTAAAAACATGATTAAAAACAGATAAAACACTTAAAAACACTTAAATCCTCCTTCCCAGTCATTTTGCTATAGTCACAAACCCAAATTTATCATTGATTGCATTGGAATGAGGGTAGTATTGTGTAGATATGCTCTTGTTTGTTTTCTAAGAATGAAGCAGTGGATAATTATTATTTAAATAGAACTCCCAAAGTTATTATTTATTAAAAATATTTTAAAACCATCCTTAGTCCTAATGAATTATAGGACAGTATACAAAAGATTAACATGCTATATACATAATGCAATAACAGAAAAGCAACATCATTTTAAAAAAAATAGAAGCATAAAAACAGCAGAAGACAAAGTGTAAACCAGCTTTAAAATTTTAAATGCCTGAGCAAGTAACCTGGAACCAAAATATACAGACTGTTTATAGTTGTAGTCAAATTTTCATGAGGAGAATGTTCCAGAGATGTGGCGCTGTCATGTGAAGATTTTTTTTCTTTGTCCCTACACAACAAACATACCTTAGTCTGAGAATCTAGAAAAATCTTTCCTTGTATGATCTTAAGACATATGCAGGTTGGGACAGGAAGAAGAGCTCCCTCAGCTATTTAGGTTCCATTCTGTTTAGGGCTTTTACAGTAAGAAGCAGTCCAATGAAACACTTCAAGAATTGATCTAATATAACCCCATCTGGCTGGAACTGTTAGAATTCTGGCAACCTCATTTTCTACTAATTGATACTTTGGGATCATCAACCCAACATACAGTGTATTACAGTAACCCAGTTGGGAGATCAAGCATGGATAAACATGGCTATCCCTGCCCAAGAATTATCTTAGCTGATAAACCATCCAAAGCTGGTAAGATGCATTCCAGGACACCTGGTTCTCAAATAACTATGGGCCAAAACAGATGCCCCAAAAATGCCAGATTGGGTCCACCGCAGAGCCGCGTTTCGTGGTGCAGAAAAAAGCAGCAGAAAGCCGCTCCTTTTTGCGCTGGGAAAAAAGGTGCCTTTGTTGCTGTGGCGGCGGTTTTTCAGAGTTCCAGCAGCATGCAACATCTAAATGCTGTGCTGCTGGAGTGCAAAAAATCTGCCGCCATGTGGGCAGTGGGGCGGCTTCATGGCATGTTCCCAGCATCTTGGGGGCATGTGCATACACTATGCCCCCAAGCTGCAGGGAAGACACCATATCTTGCCGGTCTCTTTTCCCCCTATGCTGGCTCCAAGCATGCCCACAAGCTACATACCTGCTTAGAGAGTTCTAATTCACTGAAGAATGGTATAGAAATGACTTGCTATTGCTATTGCTCTTTTCAGCAGAAGTTGGAGGATCTAAAAAACTGACCACCCACTTTGTTTTCATTTTATCTGATTGTATCTATTTAATGATTTTCCCCCAAATTTTAATTTATATATTTGTTCTTAAATGTGTGTGTGCGTGTGTCTGTATCTGTGTTTATGTATATGAATGATTTAGCATACCTTTATTACAATATATTAAATAGGTGGTTGCGCCTAAGAAGGCCCGTTTAGCAGAAGCACAGCAGTCATTAGCACAGACTATAGCATTACTGAATCAGAAAAGAAATGAACTTAAAGCTGTTGAAGATCGCTTGGAAGCTTTGCAACAAACATTTGCCGATAAAACAGAAGAAAAGGCCCGTCTGGAGTTTCAAGTGGATTTGTGTGCGAAGAAGTTAGAAAGAGCAGAAAAGCTGATCGGAGGACTTGGGGGAGAAAAATCAAGGTCAGAAATAATATTATGTATTGATTGACAAGACCTGTTACATATACAAGACAACACACAACACACTATTATTTATGCATGAGGACATACAATCCTTGTTGTCTAATTGTTATTAAAATGTTTTAAAATAAGAAAATTAAGCAAAATTCAGTCAATACATAGCCAATATTTTAAAAATAATAACAAGAACAACAACAACAACAATAATAATAATAAAATTAAAAATAATTTGTATCCTGCCTCTCCCTGCGGATCGAGGCTGGTTACAAAGAGAAATATACAGCATTCCTACACTATTACATAACAAAGTTCTCTTGACAGATTAGAGTACATGAAAACAAAATAAATTGAACAGCATAGAACATAAAACTAGCCAATCAGAATCAACACAAATAATGACAATAAAACAAATTTCTCAGTAACCTAAAATTAAACATACAGATATAAAAATTGATGGGCCCACATTGCATTGGTCATCTGGTTATTTAAATGTGATAGTTAAATACACTACCCATGAAATTGAAGGCACAGAAAGGTCTTCACCTAATGATGATGCCAGTCAAGTCTTTTTGTATGGCTTTTCCATAACTGGGGTGCCATTGCTGAAAAGTTTCTTGTCCTGGTCTTGTGTTTCCCCACAGATGGTCTAATGCTGCAAATGATCTTCAAAACACCTATGATAATTTGACTGGAGATGTGTTGGTATCGGCAGGCGTGATTGCATATCTAGGAGCCTTTACTGCTGGTTTTCGACAAGAGTGTTCTCAAGATTGGAGCAAACTTTGTAAGGTAGTGTTGGCTAAAATCATTATTTTTAATATCTTGAACATAGTCTTCTGCATTGCTTTTCCTATTGAAAGACAGACTTCATATCTATATACCTATCTAGAAGAACAAAGTGTAGTGTGTTTGTTGCATTGTTGGTACTTCAACTAGTTGAATTAATTTTAATAATTTTAATATTGCATGTCATAATGGAAAACAAGATTGAATCTTTGCCTCCTGTTTTGTCCTCTAGTTTACTTACTAATAAATCAAACAAAGTACCAGGGTATATTTTTTAAGGAATATGATTGGTGTCTCAACAGATCGAAACATCAGTCACTATGGAGCAAGTGCTCAAGGGTGCTCAGTTTTTAGCTCATGAAATAAAGGAGAATCCAAGCCAGTCCATGGTCATACATAAATGATCCAAGAGAGCATAAGAGTGGTTTAAGCAGCCCAGGGTCTGAGCACAAAAAGCAGCTGAAGCAGGTCCATATGCTAGTCAGGGAGTAACTGAAGATAGTAGTTCAAAAAATAAGCTAAGGTTCAAGAAACTGAAGTGCAGGAAATGACAGTGTCAAAGATAATGAAACTTTTGTTCTTCAGCACAGACATGGTCTTGGTTGTTTTAATTTATAGCTAGCTGTGTCTCAGCACATCCTAGAGGAATCTGGCTGACAACAGTTTGTTTGTTTATGGAATTATTGCCTCTTAACTCACTAGGGTTGGCCTTATTATCTGAACATTTTCTTTTAAGCTAAGTCCCACTCTTGCCTGTCACATTAGTCTGTAACACTCCAAAGGATGAAATAGCTAAGCCTCCAGCTCCCTCCCTTTAAGGTTAACATATGATGATCCTGGTTCTGCCTTCAGGGCAGAGCGTCCACTTCCTCTGGCTCTGACTGGAGCCTGTTTTCTGGGCTCATCCCTTCCTCACCTGAGGAGGATCCTCCAGTTAGTATATGACAGGGAGACAATAAATACATGCTAAGCCTGCATGCTGGCACTCCCACTTTTGGAGTACTCCGGTCAGTCATAGAAAAACACAGTACTGTGATTCTTGTGCTATTCAAATTGGATTTGGCTATAGCTTAATCATAAAAAATAGTTATCTCTACTCAAGAAATAGACTCAAAACAGCCTAACAGCAAGAACATGCTCCTACACATTGCAGTAATTAAGAGAACTCTTTCTATTGTTACCTATTATGTTCTTTCTTTTTACAGTCATCTTGCTGCCTTACTAGAAATTGAGATGTTGTGCAGTTTGTTAACTGGTTTTTTAAAGCTTGGCATATAAATATTAATATTAAGAAATCTAAAGATTTATATTTTCCTGTAGGACAAAAATATCCCTTGTTCTGAGACCTTCTCTCTGAGTAAGACGCTTGGTGATCCGATAAAAATCAGAGCCTGGAATATTGCAGGTCTTCCAACAGACCAGTTTTCTATAGACAATGGTGTAATTGTTAACAATTCTAGACGTTGGTAAGTAACAGAACTCTGTTGTTTTACTAAATTAAACAATAATCAGTTTATCACACTAATGGCTAGATCTGATAATTTCTATATTCTTGATCATTTTTGTTTTTCTGTACATTTATTCCCTATTGTCTGTATTTTTAAGATGACCTAAATCATAGTTTTTTGTGGCTACGAGACCCAAAGATTTTTCTGAAGATGGCAGCCACAGCTGCTAGAGAAACATCAGGAATAAACTATTCTAGAACACAGCCTTATAGCCTGAAAAACCTACAAAAAACTATGGATGCCATCCGTGAAAGCCTTCAACTTCACAATGACCTAAAGTGTCCTCAATATGGCTTATGTATGAGTTTAAGTGCTTCTTGAAAATAGGAACGTATTTCTTTCTTTTTCTCAAAATGTTAAATGCCAAGTGTATTAAATAAAAATAATCAGTCTGCATAAATTATTTTTTATCAAATTGTGTGCCAAGATGTAGAGCAGTAGTGAATATTTTGTGATGGATAGTGCCATGTATGAATGCTTGCAGAAACACTGGTAGAAAGAGTTGGTGCTTGGGAGCTGACAGAGTACTGGGCAATAGATTAGATTAGATCAGCCGATAAAAGTGAGAAAATTATCTCGCCTTGGTGAACATAGTTTTTTGAGGAGAAAAACTGATTACTGACATACTGCTCAGCATCAGCATATGAGTGTGGTGGAGCAAAAAGAAGTTTGGAGAGTCGCATTCATACCACAGGTTTTCTTCACCCCTGGTTTAAAAATAGATTTGCTTCCCACTTCATGTCCACTTTGAACCTACAGAAAGCAGAAGAATCCCACAGTGGAAATGAGAAGGAAACCATTTCAAGTATTTACCTCTCCTCCCCAAACCACTAAACCACACTGCCTTTTGTCTATGGTACTACTGTGCCTTTAATACTCATTCTCAATAAATCCAGAAGTATCTTGAGTTAAATAACCATTTTGACAATTCCATTGTAATATTCTCTTTGATTAGCTTTGTTAGACAATAATCAATTAATTATTAAGCACTCTTTTTATTAACAAATCCAATGTGTTGTAGGCCCTTAATGATTGATCCCCAAGGTCAAGCAAATAAATGGATAAAAAATTCTGAAAAAGAAAACAGACTGAGTGTCATAAAATTCACAGACACAGATTACATGCGAACTCTGGAAAACTGCATTCAGTTTGGAACTCCACTTCTGCTTGAAAATGTTGGGGAAGAAATAGATCCTTCACTGGAACCTCTGTTGCTTAGACAAACCTTTAAACAAGGTACAAGAAATTTATAAACCCCACATTATATGCTTGGATAATTCTTGGATGATGTATTGCATCAGTTAATACTTCCCTTTTTCTCTTTAAATACTGCTGCCTAGCAACAGATGAAGGTACAACAAACAACTTGTTGGATTTTGATCTTTTATTTCTGACATAATTTGCATGCCCTGCCTTGTGATGTGTTAGATTTAAATATAAAAGCTTTTGTTGCTGTTGTTTGTTGCTCTTGTTATGTGCCTTCAAGATGTTTCTGATTTATGACTACCCTAAGGCAAAACTGTCACAAGTTTTTCTTAGCAAGATTTGTTTAGAGGGGATTTAGTATTACCTCCCTCTGAGGTTGAGAGAGTGTTACTTGCCTAAGGCCACCTAACAGATTTCGATTCAGATCCTGGTCTTCCAGAATCCTAGTCCAACAGTCAAAGTACTCCATCACACTGGTTTAGTCCAGTATTATTTTATTGTGTGCCTTCAAATCATTTCTGATATATGGTGACCCTAAGGCAAATCTGTCACTAGGTTTTCTTGAAAAGATTTGTTCACAAGGAGTTTAGTATTGCCTTCCTCTAAGATTAAAAGAGTGTGACTTGCTGAAGGCCACCCAATGAGTTTCCCTGGCTGAGTGGGGAATCGAAACCTGGTCTCCAGAGTCATAGGGATAGTCCGCACTGGCCAAATAAAATGGCTTCTAAGCATGTTGAAGGCTGGCTGTTTAAATGACACATGAGGTGAAAGTGGATGGGAAGCGAAATGGAGCTGCGTTCTGGGGATAAAAACCAGATCAAAAAGAAGCTGAGATACTCCAAAACTCAAGGCAGAAAATGAGCGTAATTGCACCCATATATAAACAGCCCAGCGTCAGTATGGGACTGTAGCAAAGCAAAAACACAATTATCAATAAGGCAATGGATGAAATTGCAACATATACAAGACAGACAGTCCAACAGGGGGGCATGGGGTAAAGATGAGTGAAGGGGGCGTGTTTGAGGGGCCTCCATTCTTGTACTTTGCCAATGTGTCACTGGGCGCACTGATGCACTGTATAGGCGGTGTATCGCTCATGTGACTATATGTCTGGCCACACAGGGCATCCAATGGGATGGCAGCTGGGTGGGAAGAGTGAGGTAAATGGCGGCCTCAGGTGGCGTGTTTGTGCGATGGTGCAAATGCATGGTGAGAAGGCAAAACCCCCCACAATAGATGTGGCTTGACACTGCATGGTGCGGACTGTCCGTGGGTGTTCAGTCTACCTTAAGAGTGGGCTGTGCAGATAGTGGGGTTTCTAGCTGGTTTGGGAAAAACCAGGATCAGCCCAGTTTTCCCTGTCCGTGTGCTCTGCCCCTAGGAGTTGGAGATGGTGCATGTAAACAACGTGCAGGGCAATTCCTCCCCAACTCCCCCACCATTGACCAAAAAAATTAAAAATGAAATTGAACTTTTAGCCATATGGATTGTCTTGGGAGTTAAAAACTGCCCTCAAGACTGTCCAGAATTTACCATCCCAGTCCACATAGAGATGACTATTTGTTTGGGTATTCTTCCAGTTCTGACACTAAATACATAATTGCACAACTATATATATTTCTATGCTGGCCTGTGGAATTTGTGTTCTTTAATATTGAAAGTAATGTCAGTATTGGCTGAAGTGAACCACATACGCAAATTTGTGATTACTGATAATAAACCTGTGTCAAAAATCCATTGGCATACCATAGAAGAAAATTAGCATGATGTGTAGGCCAGTGCTCTGCACTTTAAACATTAACATAAAGAATTGGAAATAAAGGCTATGAGGTTTTCCCAATCCTTCTACAAGATTTTGCTGAAGCCATTGCCCATATAATTGACCTTAATTATTGCTTAGGAACAGATCCATTCATGAATATCAACAAAAATGTACATTAACAATTTTCATTACTTGGAAGCAGTAAAGAAACATGTTGTTTCCTCTTTGTTTTTGCCATTTCAGGAAAGTCTGCAGGCTATTCTTTTGTAAAGAGATGTTGATCTTATTAAGAGAGAATAGGTAGATTTTGGGCACCTAAGCTTCTGTGCTCCGATTAGCTGCCCAAATCATGCAGCCACTGTGATATGATAGGTATTTAGGTTAAACTATATAAAACTAAAATGGATTGCCTATAGTTTTTGTCTCCTTGAATTAAAATAAACCTAGTATTCTCTAAAAAATATCTTAACCTGCTTCCATCAGCTAGATTCATAAAGTTTGAAGAAACCACTCTCCTGCCATTCAGGAATACACAATCAAAGCACTCCCGATAGATGGCCATACAGCCTCTGTTTAAAGATGTCCAAAGACGGAGATTCCACAACTCTCCAAGGCAGCATGTTCCACTGTTGAACAGCTATTATTGTCGGGAGGTTCTTCCTATTATTTAGATGGAATCTCTTTTCCTATAGTTTGAATCCATTGATCTGTTTCCTAGTCTCTGGAGCAGCAGAAAACAAGCTTACCCCATCATCAGTATGGCATCTCTTCAAATATTTTAACATGACTATCATGTCATCTCTTAACCATCTCTTCTCCAGGCTAAGCCATTTTGCATGTTTGTGTATGTGTGTGTGTGTGTGTGTGTGTTTTTTTGTTTTGTTTTTTGTGCACTTCTTAACATGATGAGGAGGCTAGGAATGTTCACATCTCAGAAATGATAGATATGCGTGATGTGTGAACCCAAACATAGTCTGTTTAACTGCCTGCCTGTAACTTGCTTTGTATCACCAGACTGTTAAATTCACTGAAGATTAAATTTTGCTGGTTCTTGATTACAAAAGTGATATTTTTGTGTACACAGGAAAAAATAGATCGATGTGTTTCTCTTTTCAACAATAGGGGGCATGGATTGCATTCGGCTCGGGGAGACCATTATTGAATATTCCTTCGATTTCAAATTTTATATTACTACCAAATTAAGGAATCCACATTATTTGCCTGAATTAGCTACAAAAGTGTCTTTGCTCAATTTCATGATTACTCCAGAAGGACTTGAAGATCAGCTTCTAGGTATTGTTGTTGCAAAGGAGAGGTAAGTTTTCCAATTCTCCAGAGGAAGTCGTAGAAGCAAATAAAAATCAATTTCATCCCAAAATGCCGCAAATAAATTACGTACTGGATTTTAGAAAAAGTACTTCTTTCACATGATACAGTCTTTGCAAAATTAGATAATATGTAATATTTATATAAGAAAATAAGGGTAGCGGGTAAAGGGTGGGAAGGAGTCCAACAGTAAAAGAAAAATGAAGTTACAAAGAATGCTTTAAAATCCTAGGGCATCTGACTAAACTGTAGACGGAAAGGGCAGCTGTACTCTAAATTATTGTCTCATACATGTATTGCACTTAAAAAGTATACATAATTGCCTGCCTCCCCAGCCCATTACAACTAAAACTGGAGGATTCAGTTGAAAACTGAAAAGACTACAAAAGAACACTAGTTCACATGTTATAATAAGCACCAAAGAAACATTTTCAGAGCACATGTTCATTGCTCATATAAAATTTAGTAAAGGTCTTTACTGGGAAAACTACAAATAGTTGATGAGTCATAGTAATTATTAGGATAATTATAACAAATTAAGTAATAATATGCTTCATTTCCAGACACAATTCAGAGTACTGGTCATGACCTATAAAGCCCTACATGGCTTGGGTCCAGACTATTTGAGAGACTGTATCTCCCCATACGAACCTGCTAGAGCCCTAGGATCCACAGGAAAAGGCTTTCTCTCGGTCCTGCCAAGATCACAGGTTCGCTTGGTGAGGACATGAGAGAGAGCCTCCTTGGTGGCTGTTCCCACACTATGGAATGCCCTTCCATGGGAGGCTAGGGTGGCCCTCTCCCTGCTGGCGTTTTGCTGGCAAGTAAAAACATTTTTATTCTGGTGGGATTTTTAAAATCATGGCAGGAGGGCTTTTATATGAGCTAGCTGTTATAGATTATGTGTTTTAACTTTTATATTTTTGTAATCTCAATTTTATACAGTTTTAACTGTGTTATTTTAATTGTTTTGTTAAAAAAAATTAAGGTGTTTTATCTTGTGAGCTGCCATGGACCCTTTTTGGAGAAAGGTAGCATAAAAATGAAATAAATAAATAAATGACGTATATATGTTTTTTTTAGACCAGAATTAGAGGAAGAACGGAATGCTCTTATTCTCCAGTCAGCTGCCAATAAGAAACAACTGAAGGATATAGAGAATAAAATTTTAGAAACACTACAGTCTTCTGAAGGGAATATATTAGAAGATGAGTCCGCAATTACAATCTTGGACTCTGCCAAAATTATGTCTAATGAAATTACAAAGAAACAACAGGTGAACAGTTTACATTAGTATAAGTGGTGTCTGAGAGCCAATATAATTCTGGTAGAGCAAAAACCCTTGCCACAGCAATTTGCACTGGATCGTGGGAGGATGGAGCCATCCAACAGTGCACTGTCTGGCTCAACAGGAACAGCAGTCTTTTGGTAGGCCTTATTGGCCTTCCTCAAAGAGCCACCAAAAGCCATTGTTTCCACTTTGTCCCACCATCCCCATGCACACAGCCACTCTGAGGTGTCCTGATGCCACTGACATAGCTGTTTCATATTTCCAGTCAATTCATTCTTGGACAATGGAAGGATGCTGAATGAAGAGGGAGCATAGACTGAGATCTTTGTAGCATGTGGGGAGGAGGAAACTGTGTGGGACTTGTCAGTGGCAAGGAGAACAGAGCACTAGTGCACCTACATTGCAGGAGAAGCTATGGATGTCTCCTTGTGCAAAGTTTGAAAAGTTGAAACCTCTTGTGCAAGTGGGGACTTCACAAACATAATGTTTCAGTTCAGTTCTGACTGCTGTTTGAACAACCTGTTTGATGGACTGATGCTAAAGGGAAGCATATGTGTCATTCTGCATAGAGGCACTAGATAGCAGGAAGCTGTTCGAGGTAATTAAATTAGATCTAATGCTGAATGTTGTTTGAAGTTATAGATGTTGCTTTTCAAAACACATTAGCACTGATCTTTAGAGGCCTGTAAAAACCCAGTTAGAAGAGGAGGCAAGTTTGTAAAGTCCCAGAATTCTCTCCTATGAATCAAAATCTCATTTAAAGAATTTATGGCTTCTTCTTTGTGGTCTCTGTCAATCATACAAATAGGTTGTGTGTGCCTGTACAGTGCAGTGTTCAGA
>NC_056523.1:57693585-57827957 GCF_019175285.1 Sceloporus undulatus
ACCTTCTAGAGCTGTTATATAAACTTTTTGGTGGTAGCCCCATCCACCCATAGAGGCTACATAGGACCCTTCCCAGCCAAAAGTCCCTAGTTCATTTTTGTGTGCATCTGCAGCAGCACTAACAGGAACATGGCTAGACCTTAATTTATCTACTGTGTTTTGACTTGGCTGTTTTGGACTATGTTTTCTGGTTTTTCCCTTTCGATTTAGTGAACTTTTTGGATACGGTAGCTTCATTAGTTTTCTGATCTAGTCTGACAGCAGCTTGGACTTTCCCATTTTTGGCTAGGATGTTACAGTCTAGGCCATGTCCACCTTTTGGGGTTTTCTGTTCTACTTGTGTCTTTCAAAAAGTGTGTATCCTATGATGCTAAAATCCCAGATTTCTCTGCCTGGGAGAAACACACATATTTGTTCACGCCGCAAGCTGGTGGAATAGGGCTTTGAGATTCAAGGTCCTCTTTTACAAGAGTGCCTTATGGTCTTCTGCTACAGTTCATTTAACAATGGCAGCTTTGGGGGCAATGGAGTAATCTTCCACTGCTGCTAAGTCAATACCATCTTCAGTACCACCACAAGCATCCAGAGCATTTGTGCATTGGCAAGAACATCTCCATCTCAGTAATCTACCTTTCAGGGCAGA
This sequence comes from Sceloporus undulatus, assembly GCF_019175285.1. Classification (NCBI taxonomy): domain Eukaryota; kingdom Metazoa; phylum Chordata; class Lepidosauria; order Squamata; family Phrynosomatidae; genus Sceloporus; species Sceloporus undulatus. The sequence continues at coordinate 57,694,229 of NC_056523.1, forward strand.
GAATATCCTAGTTCTGCCCTCAGCAGAACCTCAGATTAGTGCCATGAATTGACACTCCATATTGACACCCTGAAACTAGTCTTTCGGTGGTAGAACACTCCAGAGATGGATCTATTTGCCTCTCCTGAGAATACCTAATGCCAGAGGTTTTGCTCCAGAATGCGTCAGGCGTAGTCACATGGTGAGGAGGGCCCTTGCTTTCTATGTGGACAGGACTTCAGGCATTTGAGACCCTCAAGGAATATTTGTCAGCTATTCTTCAAAGAAGAAGGATAGACCGTTTCTTCCCAGCACTTCTCAAAGTGGGTAGTTTCTACAATCTTTTTGGCTTATGGACTGGCCAAGAGGCTATTCTACACAGGCTATTGCCACATCAGCTGCCTTCTTGAGAGCCATCTCACTGGAGGATGTATGTAGAACTACTACATGGCTGTAGCCTTTACCTTTCATCCCACACTGTAGGCTAGATGTCAGATCCAGGGCTGAAGCAGATTTTGGAAGGGCAATACTATGTTCATATCTGTCATGATATGGAAGTTGCGGGTGGTTCACTCCCACCTCCTATAGTGAGTAGTTTGGTAGTCTCCCATTTGTGTGATTCACAGAGACCACAAAGAAGGATAGGTTATATACCTGTAACCATGATTCTTTGAGTGATCATCTGTGAAATCATACAACCCCACCCATCCTTCCCTCATCATGTCTTGCCTTTCCTTAGCTTCATTGGATGGTGCTACTTCAATGTCCATGGAACTGAGGGCTTTTGGCAGGAAGGGTGCTGTATGGCACCTATGGGTGGGCAAGGTTACTGCCAAAAAGGTTATGTAACAGCTGTAGAAAGTTGTGAATGGTGCACTGTGCAGGCACAAAGAACCCATTTGTTTGATTTCACAGATGGCCACTTGAAGAACCACAGTTACAGGCCTATAAACTGCCCTTTCCTCTGCACCTGAGACTGTGCCCTCCCCATTGGCCAAACATACTCCCCTGCTCTATTCCATCAGCACCACTGGCTGTTCAGGAGAAAATATAGTTTGTGAACTTCATGCAGGCCCCAGGCCCTTTTTAGCAGCTCCTTGGACATTCAAAAGCCCCAGGCCTCTCTTTTCCCTCAAAAATTTGTCTAAGTGATTTGATTATTTATGTATTTATTTATTTATTTCCCAAAATGACCAAAAATATCAGTAAATCAATGGTTTCCCTTTTCCTCACTGGCTTGTGTTTATAATCAAAACATTTTCATGTTAAGCCAAGATGATGTTAGTAGAACTTTCCACCATGATGAAGAGGAATCAGAGAGCAGAATTGAGTGTGAATGACTCATTGGTATAATGCATTTAACTCTGTTTATCTTATTCGATGGAAAAATGGTCTATGTGACTTATCACACCAGCAAATAAGCAGAGTGTCATTCAGTGCACTAGTGTGATATCACAAATCTTGGCACTATATCAATATAGCAGGACCTAATTTAATGAAATAATATTTACAACAAATATATCGATCTATTCACCTTTGAAGGTGGCTTGCCCTATGTGTTTTGGTCATTATTTTAATGATTTTCTAAGGAATATATTTTCTCTAGATTGCAGAAAAAACTGAAATTCAAATAGCACAGTCTCGAGAAGGCTACAGACCCATTGCAAAACATTCTTCTGTGTTGTTCTTCAGTATTGCTGATCTGGCTAATATTGACCCTATGTACCAGTATTCTCTCTCATGGTTTGTAAACCTATACATCAACTCTATTCATGACAGGTAAGCCATTACTGAGTTCAGTTTTTAGATTTTTACTGTATTTCAGAATATAGAGGCCAATTGTTAAATATATGCAATTGCAGGTTAAAAACTGGTTTTCTGTTTTGAGCTTGCAAACATTTGCAGTTGCAGATGTAAGTATTTCTGGCAACTTTTTGTGCTTATACTTGCATACCGTATGAATGCCCCATAAATATTTCATTGGTTAATAGATAAACATTTAGATCAATATTTTCTATGTTGAATATGCATTCTCTAAATGTATATCTGTTCTTTTCTCTAGCAACCGATCTAAAATCTTGGAAAAAAGGCTACGCTATCTAAATGACCATTTCACGTACAACTTGTATTGCAATGTTTGCCGCTCCCTGTTTGAGAAGGATAAGCTGCTGTTTTCATTTTTACTGTGCTGTAATCTCCTGATGTAAGAGCCTGTGTTTTCTGAAATATTTCAATAAATGAAGAAAATGTTCCTTTCTTTAACCTGGAGCATTGTAAAATGTAGGAAACATACAGTATCTTCCAAGTATCAGTGTGCTGCACATATGGCTCATTGCAGAGATCTTAAGACCACTGTTGCATTACACCAAATGAAGCAGGAAACAGAATTGGGCTATAAGATTAATAATTAGCCAATCAAGCTGTTTTGTCTGCTCCCTCATTTAGCCCGTCTTTGTCCCCATGACCACCCCTCTGCTTTAGTAAGGGCAGGGTGGAAGCTTATTGACAGAGGGGGAATGTTTTCCATTGAACCTTTACTGTCACAGAGTTTCTGGTCACTTTATAGTTACATGGAGTTTTAGTGAGAAACATGTAGAGTGCTCTCTGATCTGCTTGCCAAGAACAGAATGTTACTTTAGCTGCAGAAACACACATTTCCAGATCAACAAGCTGGGGATGGAAGCTGTAAATGAAGCATTATTGAGTGATTTTTTTAAATTTTATTTTATTTTTGGTTTCAGCCTAATGTAATGTTTTGTGATTTCATTCCTTTTAAAAATAGGGCTAAAAAAGAAATTGAACATCAAGAATTTATGTTTTTATTAACTGGAGGAGTTGGCCTCAAGAGCAAATTCAAGAATCCAGATCCATCTTGGCTACAAGATAAAAGCTGGGATGAAATATGCCGTGCAAGTGATATGCCTGCTTTTAAAGGACTACGGTATGACAGATGTTTTTAAAAACACAATTACATCTCTTATTTGTTTTCTTGGATTATCATCTATCCTATTACCATCTTTGCAAACCAGCAATGGCATTTCAGTGGTCTATCATTGTTTGTAGACTATTAGTGTAATGGTTGCTTGAAGGGCCTCACTCATCTATCTGTCCCCAATTTGTATCACTTTCATAGTTAGTGTTGTCCTTATAAGCAGCCGTAGTGCATCTGAGGGGAAAGACCATCTGAATTGTTGGTGATCAGTCAGGTTATTCACCCTTAAAATGACCCTTTTGGTTGCAGCTACTTCTGCAAGGAGAGGATCTGAACTATGTTCAGTCAAATCCTCCTTACGTTTCTTTTCATCTGGACAAGGTGACTTTATGACCAGAATCATCTCTTCTCTCAAAAGTGCTGTTGGGATTTCATTTGTGACATAGAATTGTTCTATCTCCCTTCATGCATAATCTATCTACCTAACTGAAAAAAGAGTCTTTACATACCTTGGACTGGGGTGGAAAACTGCAGAGGGGTGTGCAGCTTTGAACCATGGGTGGGCAGTTGCCATTTTTCATCCTTGTGCCTTCCAGGACTGTATTGGTGTGCCCAACATGACATGAAGTAACATATCACTTCTTGTTTTGTTTTTGGCTGATTTTCAACAGATTTGGGGACATTGTTTGTTTGTTTGTTTTAAAGATACATGGGGCTTGGAAAATTGTAGGGGCCAAACAGCTATATTTTGTGCTGGTTTTCAACCATATTTTGTGTTTGGGGGTAAAAATCAACCACTTCAAGGGAGCTTCAAGAGCTGTACTTTCCACAGAGCACTTTTCTTTATATCAGCTGAACCTCATCCTTTTGAACATTTCCTAGACTTTCTGTTTCTAATGGGGAAACATAGAAAGGCCATTCAGTTTATAGACAGCATTTTTCTACATGGATTTCAAAGGCAATTCTCACAAGATAGATTAAAACAAAGTGTGCCAAAACAATGATGATTTTTAAAATTTAAAGAAAAATCATCCACTTGTATGAGGCATAGAGACCATGAAGAAGAACAGGTCTCTTGTGTGTAAGTGTGGCTCTGCAAGTGACCATCTGTAAAACTCTGCTCTATTTTGTCCTTCCCTTGTTACATTTTTCACAGTGGTTGTGGAGTTGAGGAAAGTAGCTTAGCATGCTCAGATATGCACTTTGGGCAGTGGGGGAGGCGGAGTTCCTGCCAAAAGGCTACTTAGCTCTGGAATGTTCTGTTGTTGGTGTGTGCAGGTGCAAGACCCAGTTGTGTGAATTCCCAGGTGATCACGCAAATCACCGTTACAGTCAAATAACTTATTCTTTTCTGCATAGAAGCATTTATTTCAGTTTTCTGCAGTTTAATTAAGGGAATAATGAATCAACATATGATAGAGCTGTTCTATTTCTCTTAAACTAATGGTGCTTCCATAGTGATGATAGTCACAAATGTAGAGGCAAATCACAAAGTTTGTTCTGGAAGAACTATCTGCTAACATTACAGTTGCATTTTCATGAATGATTTTGTACAATTATTTTGCTCACCTTCTACTGATAGTATAGTTGGGGCATAAGCATCTAAAAGCACTGAATGAGGAAGCATTCAGAAAGTACTTCAGACCAGAGGTGCTTCCTCTTTAGAGCAGCCATTTGAACCCTAAGCAAATATCTTTACTTCTCTACTGGGCCTGCTGGATCATTTGCATAAGCAATAATTAGCATAGAGATCAAGACTTGAAATTGTGGAACACATAGAACTGGTATTCTGTCAAACCATAAAAATGCTATGTTAGGCTGTACCCTAGGACTAGTAGTGCTCATCATAGATATTTGACCTGCAGATGTCTGGAACACAAATTAGTGTGGTGGTCATCTACAACAACTATTAGAAAAAGCTGGAATCTAGAAGAGCTCTTGTTAAAATGTAAAGTTGAATTGTGAACATTTCCAGTTTACATTTTTCTAGGAGTCATGTAGCTGCACAACTCAATGATTGGCGTAAAATCTATGATAGTAAAGAACCCCAGAATGTTACCTTACCAAGACCATGGAATACATCCCTGAATGAAATAAAAAAGATGATTATTCTCCGATGCCTTAGACCTGACAAGGTAAAATATGTTAATGTAATTTCTGTAGGCAGTTGCATAAGCAGTTTCTGTTTGCCCTATGAGTTTTATCAGTGGGTAGAATTCCACTGGAAATTGTATACTGAGATAGTACTTTGCAGTTCAATTTCGTATATGATCAAAAATCATATGAATGAAGTAATAGCTATGAAGGCTAGTGTTACTTTTAGTTCTTAAAAACTCAACATTTAGTCTTTCATTCATTGCTTTTATTATTAAGTTACATTGGTGACTTATACTATCCTACCATCTGAATGTTTGTTCAAAGATTAAATTGATTGACTGACTAGTTTTGGTTGGGATGTTACTAGTTGTTTCAAATTTTTACATTTCTAAACCACTCCAAAGGCATTTTCCATTTGGCCAGGGTATACACTAAATAAATAAATAAATAAATAATCTCAAAATGTGTTTTAAAAAACCCACACATTTAAATCTCTGTAAATAAAAATGTTATAAGTGGGCTAAACCCACTCATGATAAGATATACACTTCTTGTGAGTGCCTAAATAAATACTAGCAGAGTGGTTTAGAACAAACGCTGTGTATTTCAAAAGAAAAACCTATTTTATGCTGAAGTTTTTTTTTACAGATTTCACCAGCCATAACCACCTTTGTGACTGACAAACTTGGAAAAAAATTTGTTGAGCCACCACCATTTGACCTAACAAAAAGCTATTTAGATTCAAATAGTACAATCCCACTGATTTTTGTGCTTTCTCCTGGAGCGGATCCCATGGCTAGTAAGTTCATATATTGTAATACATTTTCTCTTCTTTTCCCCCCCTATCTTAAAGCAATAATGGGTAGCTGTTTCAGAGCCAGGGTTTTCTTTTCAAACAGTCAAGTGTCTGAGAGTTTCACATTATTTGCTTTTGCTTTTTCTTTTGGGCTTCTGATGGATTTAAAAATAAAAAATTGTTAAAAAAATTGTTATGTATATATGCAACAGATTAAAAATTTGCTAACATTAATTACTAATAATTCATTAGTATTAAATATTATAAAATTTATTGAACAACATATTTTTTTTCAAAAACCACATAAAAAGTGCCATGTTTGATCATGGCCTTTCTCATCCATAATTCTGTGTACACAGTGGCCCTGCTGAGCCCCCCTGTTTTCCAACCATATGAAAACAGCTATGTTTGGGGAGGGGGAGTGCATTGCTTACAGGGTGGGCTGTGGGTGACTGAGTCATTGAGTGGGAGAAACAGAATTTCACCTCCACAACAATACAAAAATTAGTCTATTTTACAGCATTATAATTCACTAATAGGATGCCAGCCATTTTTGTCAAAATACTGACCACTTTTTCTCATGAAGGAGCTGATCTTTATGGGTCTTTAAAAGGCTGTGCTCTTCAGGAGAAACATCAAATGCTTCTATTTATATTTTACAAGCAATCCAGTCAGAAGCTGAGTTTCCATTTATTGTCATAGGAATGCTAAAAAGAATCTGAGTAAAAGACCAGATTTTTCTATTAGATTTTTCTAATAGAATCAAAGAGTTACTGTTGTGGAAGAGGCCCTATGAGCCACAAGGTCCAATCCCCCACTTAGTGCAAGGATCTCCAGCTAGAGCATGCCCAGCAAGTAGCTGTCCACCCTTTTTTTGAAGACATCCAAAGAAGGAGACCCCACTGCCTTTCTAGACAGTTGATACCATTGCCTAGCCACTCTCACTGTCCAGAAATTATTTCTGATGTTCAGTCGAAATCTACCTTACTGTAACTTCAAACCATTAGACCTAGTTCTATTCTCTGGGGCATCAGAAAATAAGCCTGCACTCCACTTTGTGGCAAACATTGAAGTATTCAAAGAGGGAAATCATATCACTTCTCAGTCTTCTCTTCACCCAGCTGCTTCGTTCTCCATACTTTTTATCATCATTGTCTTTCTTTGAACTTGCTCCAACCTGTATATCCTTTGTAAATGAAGCACCCAGAACTGAACAAAGTATACAGGTGAGGTCTGGCCAACACAAAATATAGTGGGACTATTACTGTACTTCCCTCACCTGTGGTTCTATTAGAGCAGGCTAAGATAACATTCACCTTCCTTGCTGCAGCATCACACAGCTGGCTCATGTTCAAGTTATGATCAACAATAAAACCAAGGTCTTTTCCACACGTAGTACTGCTGAGTCAAGTATCCCTCATCCTATGCCTGTGCATTTGATTTTTGTGGCCTAAATATAGAAGATTGCATTTGTTGAATTCTACCCAATTTTTAATTTATCAGGGTCCTTTTGAATTCTTTTCCTATCTTCCAATGTGTTAGCTATCCCTCCCCGATTTGTATCATCCACCAATTTGGTAAGAATTTCCTCCACCATAAAATCTAAATTGTTGATTAAAATTATTGAAGAGCGTCAGCCCTAGGACAAAACCGTGTGGCACGCCACATGAGACCTCCTTCAAGTTTGAAACACAACCACCAATAACAACTCTTTGAGCATAGTTTTCCAACCAATTATGAATCCATCTGACGGTGTTTGCATCTATTCCATATCTGTTCAGTTTGCTTTGGTGAAATAAAGCTTTGGTGAAATCCAAATAAATGATATTCACAGCATTGCCATCATCTACTAAGCTATTAACCTGTTTTTTTTAAAGGCTAGTTTTTGTGGGTTTTTCAAGCTAAGAGGCTGTGTTCTAGAAGAGTTTATTCCAGATGTTTTGCAAACAGCTGTGGCTGGGATCTGCTGGTGAAATGTCAGGAATAAACTCTTCTAGAACACGGCCTCATAGCCTGAAAAACCCACAAAAAACTATGGATGCTGGCTGTGAAAGCCTTAGATATAAGGTTAGTTTGGCCCGATTGTTCTTGACAAACCCATGCTGGCTCGTTTTAACTACTTCATTGTCATCAAGATACCTGGAAACAGACTCCCGTATAAGCTGTTCTAATATTTCTCCTGATATTGAATCCTGAAATAGGATGAAGAAGGAAACATTTTTGTTGTTTAGAATTAACCTTTATTAAACCCAATGTTTCTAACTGTGGGAGCATGAATTTTCTGTTATTTATTACCAGTACAAAATAGTGCTATTTAGATTTAATGTTACTTGCTGGCAATTGCTGTTCACTGTTACCCTACTCTCTTCAGAGGCTTAAGAGTTAAAGAAGAGAAGCAACAACACAAATTCCAAACACTTTGGGCAGTACTTTAGGATAAAAACTGATTTATCAATTTTCGCAATTTGGAAACTGCACTCCAAATTCAGTTATTCCCATACCTGAATGGTATTGTGGTGGTAGTAGTGGTGATGATGGGGAAATAGGATAGACTGACGAGATACTGAATCTTGTAATTGTTCAGCCTGTACCTCTTCGGATTATAGCAACCTGAGGGCCACTATACAATACAAAATTATCATAGTAAAGGGATATCTATATTAAGAGTCAGTGTTTTACATACTAAATGTTATACTGCAAGATGAAGTCTGTGTATGAACATCATGGAAATGAAAAAAATTACCTCATATTAAGCAAACCTATTTTGGCAACCTATGGATACTTTTTTAAAAAGGTATTGGAATGTTATCAAGTTTGATTGGAAGTCATCTGTTTGATAAAAAGATAATAATTTCCAAATAGTTTTAGATTTGCATTTTGTAATTAGTTTTTTTTCCCACCAAGCAAACAGATACTAAAATATTGCACTTTTTATGTCAGGTCTTCTGAAGTTTGCAAATGACAAAAATATGATTGGAAACAAGTTTCAGTCCATCTCTCTGGGACAAGGCCAAGGACCAATAGCAGCAAAAATGATAAGAGAAGGAATGGAGGAAGGGACCTGGGTTTGTTTACAAAATTGCCATCTTGCTGTCTCCTGGATGCCAATGTTAGAAAAAATCTGTGAAGAATTTAACAGTGAAACTTGCCATCCCATTTTCAGACTCTGGCTGACAAGTTATCCATCACCCAAGGTATTTTTAGTTCCAAGGATTCTTTAATAAGAAATGTAGTAATTGTGTTTGGGGTGTTTTGTGCTTTCAAGTCAACTCTAAGGTAAGATGGCCTTTTCATAGGGATTTCTTGATAAGATTTCTGCGGAGGAGGTTTTATCATGGCCTTCTTTAGAATAGGAGAGTGTGACTTGTCCAAGGTCATCAAGTGGGTCTCAATGGCTGAGTAGGGATTTGAAATGTGAGCTCCCAGAATCCTAGCTGAAATAAGCAAGGAGCAACCAAGCTCTCCTGTCACCTGAAGTGGGAAACAAAGCACTACCCATGCATTGCTGCACTGGTTCCCCTACTTCTACCAAGAAGGTAGAGAGTAAGGCAGGAGTACTGGTACCCCACCGGCACCCTACCCCACCTGGGGGAATTCAACCACAGTGCAGCTTATCTCCCATCCCCAGAAAATGTGGAGAAAGCACCAGTATCCATGTCCAAACAATTCACCTGATGACAACCCCTGCCAGTCTACCTAAAAGAGAGAAGGATGTGGCAGCAGTCACTGAATCGATCTTGTGCAGGAGAGGGAGGAGGCACATCCCACTCATTGAAAGGAAAGAGGCAAGGTGTGGAGGCAACTTTAGTTTCCAGAAATTCAAGATGCATGGCAGAAGATCACCAAAAGCCTTGCCAAAGCACCGGTGGGGGAGGGGGGTGATGAATTTGTCAGTCCTGGCAACTTGTTGCTTCTGAGACTAATGAGCAAGTCATATCTTCCAGCAAAAATCTGACTGCAAGGTTCATTTTTAAAATGCACTAGTTAAGTTGGAGATGCTTTGATTTAGATTTCCTGCATGGCAGGGGGTTGGACTGGATGGCCCTTGCGGTCTCTTCCAACTCTATGATTCTAAGTAATTTGTTTGTTTCGGTAACGTAAGATACACTTATCAGCATTCATACAAGAAGAATGACAGATCCAGAGCTTACGGCCATCCAGAAATGTAATGATACTGTTAGAATAGTGACAGCCACCTAAATGAAATTGTCAGTTTTCAAATCTCTCCAGCACCACTCTGGATATAGAGTGCACATGGCAGTTTATCTTGTAAATAGGTTGGAGAACCCTTTGAACAGTTCAACATTTTTTTTAAATTCAAAAAACCTTCTGGATTTTCTTCCTTTTTTTGCAATCTGTTTTGCCATGCCTAAAGGATATGAGGGGCAGAAAAGTAGCCCCTAACTTGCCAAACTTGTCCACTACTGTTCTAGACCTACTTAGTTAGCTAAGGCCCAAACACACTGCAGAAATAAACCAGCATGATTTAATTGGATATTTGGGAGCATGCATGTACAATATAGTATACTAAAATTAACTATGGTCCAAAACACACTGCAAAAATAATCCAGTTTGAGACTGCTTTAACTGTCCTGGTTCTATGCTAGGAAGTCTGGAAACTACAGTTCCTAGAATTTTCTAGCACTGAGCCAGGGCAGCTAAAGCAGTTTCAGACTGGATTATTTCTGCAGTGTGTTTTGGACCTAACTTTAGCTTTCTAAAAGTTATGGACTAATTCCACTCAGGTCATAGTAAAACATTTTTGCTAGATGTTGGCTTGTTAAAATAGGCTATAATGAGATGTATTTTGAAAAAGCCCTGTCTAGGTACTACAAGAAAGAAGTTGGCATTATTACAAGAAAGTAAGTAGGCTTTAATCTATGAAAGCTCATGCTGCCAACTTCTTTCTTTCAGTTGGTCTCAAGGGTACTACAAGATCTCTCTACATACTGATTCTATAGATTAACATGGCTATATCTTTGAATTCTACCACCATAGATATTACAAATTATTGATCAATTTCAAAACTGTCATACTTGAGAAAGATTACAGAGTTTGTGGCAGTGGATCAATTCCATAGCCTCTGGATAAAACTGACATCTAAACTTATTTTCAGTACATGTTTGGTCAAGGTTTGAGCTTTGTGATTGGATGGTATTTGCTTGGAGATGTAGAGTGGTGTGTGATATTGTTGTCATTGAGTATAGTATCCTTCTGGACCAGCTGTCCTTTTATAGGTTTGTCACTGTAATAATGATACTGGGTATCTGAAAGAATGGTTTGGACCTGAATGGGTCAGGTTTGCAGCCGGAGGTTTCTTCTCTCAGCTTTTTTGGTGTGCGAACTGCAGACCCTGTTAACTATAGAGATTTGCGTGGACAACTGTAACTGTTGACCTTCACATAATTATTCTGGGACTGACAAGTTTCGTTTTAGAATATGGGCAGTCACTAAATTTTGCACAGTCTTTATAACATGCCAATTTTGGTATTGAAAGAAAATAAGCAAATAATTTATACACATAAAAACCAGGAAACAAAAACATATTAAATATCATATGATAATATTCTATATTGAACATGTAAAACATAAGAGAAGTTTTCTTTGTTGAATAGTAGGGTTGCATTGGTCAATTAGAATGGAAATCTCCTAATCCATTTGTTTTGTCATATATGTTTTTTCTAGTTTCCGGTAACCATTCTACAGAATGGTGTAAAAATGACAAATGAACCTCCAACAGGTCTTCGATTAAATTTGCTGCAGTCCTACCTCTCTGATCCTCTTTCTGATCCAGCCTTCTTTGCTGGGTGTCCTAAAAAGGAACTGGTAATTTTCTCGGAATGTTTTTATGTGATTTGCTTAATTAGCCAAGCTACTCATTGTTTTCCTGGTGATGATTGTAAGCTAAAGTGTGGCCTTAAATTTGGGGATAAGGAGGAGGATGGGGGGTGGGGAATCCAGATGCTAATAGAAAATTTGTTGAACTTGCAACACATTCCTGATTGCATTTGCCTCTGGAGTACTTCTGCAACAATGATGAATAAAGAGGTAGGAATTATTGAAGTGTCCCTTCAGACGTGCCTCTAAAGAAAGATCACCTAAGATGCATTGTTCCTTTGGTAGTATTCTTAGTCATGTCTCTAACCTTTGCACCCTGTCCTGATGTTCCTACCCCTAGCAGCTATGAAGACACAGGAGGGGTTGCTGCTGCTGCTGCTGCTATTTGCCAGTGGGTAAAGGAGGGCAGAGAGACACTCGATGCTGAAGGTTCAGCTGGTCTAGGCTCCAAAGGAGATGGACACAAACTGCACTGTACCACCACCGCCCCAGCTGAGACCAGCTGCTTCTTTCTCATCTGAATTACCTCCCTCTGCCCTCCCCTACCCACTGGTCTGCAGTAACATTTCCTAAGGCTTGGCAGCTGAATGGGGTGGGGAGAAAACATGAAACTATACAGAAGTGTTATTGTAAGGGTTCTGCCTATCCCTCTGCTGCCATCAACTGTATGGACTTCCAGTTATCCCAGCCACTGCTACCAAATGTGAGGGCTTCCTATTATCTCTGCCACCAATGTGAGGACTTTCTTAGTCCCACTTCTGTGGCCACCAGCTTTGGGGACCTCCAAGATCCCCTTGTGGTTTCTGTGTGAGATTTTACAGTTGACCCCATCATATCTGCTGGCGTTCTGTTCTCCCCCCCTCCAGCTAACAAAAACCACAGGACTTGATGTTCTGCTGTTTCCAATGTTAGCATGCGGTGACCTTACTGGTGCACCACCATTGCGGTGAATGGAATGGGCCATCCATGGATGTCCAAATTCATGAATGGCAAGCTCATGGATGGCAAGAGCCTACTGTATTTATCTTCTACCCCACCGGATACCACAATTCATTATCCACTGCTGCCACCAGAGACACTGTGTATGAACTCGACTTTCCAATATATAGCATTTGTGGAGGCAAAAGCATATAATACAAAAAAAAGATTATTTATTACACAGAATTTGAACCTAACATTACAGATTACTTTTTAATCCATCCAAATCACATCTCTCTCACACTCATGTACTTGTGTATGTGCCTTCAAGTTGCCTGTCAACTTATGGCAACCCCCAAGAATTTCATAGGGCTTTCTTAAGCAAGGAATACTCAGAGATGGTTTTGCCAGTCCCTTTCTCTGAAATATAGCCTACAGCACCATGTATTCATCTGCATTCTCCCATCCAAGTACTAACCAGGGCCAACCCAAGTTCTGTTGGGATCTGATTCCTTTATGGTATTTAGGCCTCAAACACTCATCTTCTAGCTAATTCTGACCGTGACTCTAACTCACTTAACCACTTAAATGCCAATGGCCCAATACAGACTGGCACTATGCCAGTTTTAGGGCTCGGGAGAGCGAAGCGTCCCCACGCTCCTGAGCTATCCCATGATCTACCAGTGCCAATGACATGTGTTGTGTGCTGCGTCCAGATTGTGCGGCACACAACAGACGTCACCTCACCATTGCAGGGCACTAATGGGACCTCAGCAGTGGCCGAGAAAGGAGACGCATTTCACAGCTCCTTTTTCCGGGTGCATCATTGCCTTGGCATGCGGAATCTGTTTTTGCTTCCTTCATGTCCACTTCATAGGGAAGCAATATCATCATTATCATCATCATCATCATCATCATCATCATTTGTATGCCGCCTTTCTCCAAGTGACCAAAGCTGCCTCCTCCCCATAGCCAGATCTGAAGCCAGATTGAAATGGATCTAGATAATCTGTCTCATCCAGAAACTCCTGGAGCTGGGAGGCCACCACTCACTCCTTGCCCAAGAATGGAATGTTAGAAACTGGCTGATAGTTGTTTAGAATGGTGAGATCCAGGGAGGTCTTTTTCAGTAATAGCTTCACCACAGCTTCCTTTAAGCAGGATGGAAACCTCCCTTGCTGCAGTGAGGCATTCACCACTGCCCTTACTTACCTGGCCAGTCGGCCTCTAGCTGCTTTCAGAAGCTTTCAGAAACACTGTAGCCTAAATCCAACATTATAGTAATTGACAACCGCTACCACAGTAGGACTTTCTTTCCTCCCCAATGCAGCTCTCTGTTCAAGCCAAACCTTGTTCCAGGGAAGTTCCAGCCTTTTGAATCAGTTTTGAGGGTACATGCGGAATTACATGGAGCAGAAGGAATCACTTCTCCTATTTCTGTTGACAGAACCAGTTCCATTACTGATATGATTCTGTTGGCCCCTACCCTATATCTATATATCTGTAAGTGGGTGGCAACAGCAATGTCCAGTGGATGGAATCCAGATTCCAGTGAATTGTATCTTTATTATTGCATATAAGAGGCATGAACTGCTTACAGACTTGGTTGGACCTCCAAATGTATAAATAGTATTCAAAATTGCAGTTTAAAATCCTTTTTGAATCCTAATATATCCAATAATTTACTGATAGATAGATAAATAGCCTCTTTTCAACACCATATATTTCATCTTATTTCCTATTGGCAGTGCTAAATACTTTTCTTTTTTCCCTAAAGAGATGGGAGAAACTGCTCTTTGGAGTTTGCTTTTTTCATGCCCTTGTTCAGGAAAGGAAGAAATTTGGGCCTCTTGGATGGAATATTCCATATGGGTTTAATGAATCAGACTTGCGTATCAGTGTAAGACAGTTACAGGTAAATTTCTGAATTATTTTTTTCTGTAACAAATATAAGGCCGTAACAAAGAACCATACACTAATTTCCCTATAAAGCTCATTCCTCTATGGATACTAATAATCTACTTCTATTAGCTGCTGCAAAATCATATCAGTTTTACAAAACTGTGCTGGTGGAGGTGCTCTCCATCTCCCTCTCACAAGACAAAACTGATGTCAGTCTTCACACGAGTGCAGTGTTAGCTATTTGATTCTGCCTGGCCGTCTTTTTGTGACACAGCTGTCCATGAGTAAGAACTATACAATGCCTTATGCTAACCCAGAGAGGACTGTGGTCATCATTCCTTATGGAGGATGCTGAGGGTCATTAATATATCACTATAATTGCTGTTATGTTGTATTGTGCTTCTCAAGCTATCAGATTCCCCTGTAGTGTGCCAGGCGTTATTTTGAGAATCTCAGTGCTTTATTCCTGATATTTACATGTATATTTACATACATGTTCCTGATATTTACATGAGCAGAAAACAACTTTGAAAAGTGTGAATTGGAACTAATAACATTAAGAAGGAATTTATTTTCTTCTTCATTTATATGTAGTACCTAAACTTTTCTCATCTCCTACAGTAAGAGCAAAGAATTGCATGGTTTGAAGTCTAAAATCTATCATTTCATTTTCAATTCCAGCTGTTTGTAAATGAATATGAAAATGTTCCATTTGAAGCAATCACTTACCTTACTGGTGAGTGCAATTATGGAGGAAGAGTGACAGATGATTGGGACAGACGCCTGCTATTGACTATGCTTGCTGACTTTTACAACCCAGAAATAGTTGAAAATCCTCGTTACCCCTTTTCTCCTAGTGGCAACTACTATGCTCCACCAAAGGGAACCTATGATGAGTACATTGAATTTATTAAGGTACTTGATTGCTTATCTCTAACCAGGCCATATATGTTTTAGCTTATTTTAGTATAATACAAAAAGAGGATAAAAATGGACGGTCTTTTCTTTTTACATGTTATTGTATTTATGTTAATTATACTTAGCAGGATTTTTTTTAATCTTAAACTTTTCCTCTTCTTTTAGACATATAGCAGATTTCCTCTTTCTACTTAAAAAAGGGTCAAAATGGAATCCACACCAAAACCTGCTACTACAATCCACATTGACTCATGTCACTATATGTGACTGATACTTAGTTACAGTTTGGAATCTCATCCTGCTTACAGTACAGCAGGGATAAGGAATGTATGAACATGCCCAGCTCCCCCCAACTTCAGCCAACATGGACACTGGTCAGAGGTTTGGGGAGTTGTAGTTCAACATCTGCAGGGCCAGAGAACACTCACCCCCTGCAGTAGAAGAAGAGGATAAAACCCAGTAAATAATTGTTCACAATTGAAATTTATAGGGCTAAATGGCTCGTAGGACGTGTCTCTCTCATAAGCTTCAAGTATACAATAGTCTGATAATAGTGCTGATAATAAATAAAAATCTCACCATGACACCAGTTTTCTCACCAAAACCCTAATTTTCTGTGATGGTGGGATTGCTAGCTTCTGTGAAGTAAGAGGCTATGCTGATGGCAGCTGTACATTTAGTAGGATCTCCCATTTCAGACAGGTTTTTGCTGAAGTGCCAGACTAAATGTGCCGAACAGCTACTGGGCAGCAGCACTAGTGAGGGGGTGACATTGGCAGAGGATTACTCAGAGACAATGGCAGTGGCACCATAGCTAACACCTGTTAGTACTGCACAGAAGGGGGTACGACATACCCTTTTTGAGTGTCTTTTATCATGAAAATCTCAAGGACCATCAAGTCCAAACCCTGCCATGCAGGAATACACAATAACAAAACAGAAGAGTGTGGCCTACTGGTTTGAGTGCTGGACTATGACTCTGGGACCAGGATTCGATTCTCCACTCGCCCATGGAAACCCACTGGGTTACCTTGCATAAATCAGACACTTTCAGCCCCAGAAAACCTCATGATAGAGAGTTGCCTTAGAATTGCCATAAATCAGAAATGACTTGAAGTCACACAACAACAAGCAGTGCTCTTTTGAGTGCTGAAAAAGCTTCATATGTATTATTTTTGTAATTTTCATAGCAACCTTTAAAGAAAGTTATTCTTTTTATGCTCATATTGGAGATTGGGAGCTAAGCTTGGGAGATGGCTTGCTTCAGACTAGTGGCGTCCCTAGGGTTGGTGTCACACACACCCCCATGGACCTTCTCCCATTTCAGACCATACAGAATCTTTAGTAATGCTTTTTGCACTAATGTTACTCATAAATCGTAACTCCCGTATACCACTGAATGTAATGTATAAGCAACTATTAATGCATAACAAATGTAATGCATAAACAAAATTAAAATTGTACCTTCAAATTACAATATCACACACACACATATAAATGTATTTACATATACGTAGTGAATATTTGGTTAAAATGTAATGTTTTTAAAGAAAATTTTAAAAGAATAAATTCTTTTAAACATTCAATTTTTTAAATGTAAAAAATTAAAATTTTGAAATTTTAATTTTTAAAAATTCTGAGGCCTCTCCTTTCTCTTCCCACTGAGATTCACCCCACTCCCACTGTCTCTTAAAGCATTTTAAAAGGAAGCAGGTGAATGCCACAGCCTGTTTCTGCCAAAAGGTAGGCATTTGAGGAGCAGTAGTGTCAATCCCCCTTAGGATGTCACCTGGTGCAGTCCATACACCCCACACCTCCTAGTGATGCCACTGCTTCAGACTATTTAATGGTTTCAAACAAGACGTTAGAACTGAACCAAGAGTTTCCAAGTTGATAGTCTACTTTTGTAGCCATTGGACTACAACTAGCTCCTAGTATGCAGGTGTACATCTGAATCAAGGTCACAAAAAGAAACTTCATCCATGTTGTGATGGGTGTTCCTGTTCTTAGCAGTTTTCAATATCTGCTGACTATTAAACTCTAAGATCCATGACCACACAGCAAGACTAGCAATTGGAAAAGGGCACACAGACCTGGATGCCATCACCAGACATATGTCATTTTATTCCCTTTGATGGTACAGTCTTGTTTAGCACACGGGAGTACCCTCTGATATTTATATGTAAAGCCATAAAATCCCCAGAGATGTCTCCTAGTCCTATTGTCATCATACCAACTTAAAAGAAATACAGTATTTCCTAAAATTGTTGGCAACTATTTAACCTTTACTGAATTACTTAATGAATTTTGCTTTGTCTAGAATCTCCCTGTCAGTCAACAGCCAGAGGTATTCGGTCTTCATGATAATGTAGATATCTCAAAGGATCTCCAACAAACAAAAGTCCTCTTTGAATCTCTGATACTAACACAAGGTGGAAGCACACAAACAGGATCTTCGGGTGGCAGTGACAATACTTTGTATGAAATTGCAGATGACATCCTCAGCAAAGTAAGGAAAAATCAAATAAAATAACAAGGTTTGTTTGAAGGTGTAGAATCTGGTAAGACTAAGACTAGGTTCTTAAGTCTTTATCATACCATACTGTTATGCCAGGTTATACCCATGGAAAATTGCTTCAGTTATACTCACAGCAATAGCTGGTTGTTGACACTGTGTATCACATCCTTGCCACATTTGCACTGTAATAATGTGATTTACACAGTTTTTTTCATCTGTATGAATTCCATTATCACCATCCCATTTGCCCTGTCTTATGATTTGTGATTGGTTTACTAATCACATTTTAAAAATACATGGCTGTAATAACACGATTACAGCACATCATAATGGTATACTGATCATTCCCTAAATCTCTCAATGCAATTTTTTATGTCTTTCTCCTGCAAAAACAAAAGTGCTTATCAGATTACTCAATTGTTTCAGGTTGTCATGTTCAAAACTGCTTCTCATTAAACCATTATAAAACTATTTAAGCAAAAATATTTTAAAGTGTACCCAATGGCCCGGAGCTTACATTGTGAGAAGTCACACACGAAGAGAAACAATTTGTCCTGTGATTTTATGACATAAAATTATGTCATAATTTATGACATCATACCTCTATTATGCTATTATCTTTAAAATATTTTAAATAATTAAAAAAATAATGCTGTGGTAGTAACACTGTAGTATGTAGTGTCACAGGAAAATAGTGAATTAATCTTTGGAAAACACCCTCCATTCAGTAAAGACAACTGATTGCAATGGTTAACAGCTGACAATCATAACGTTATTGCACTATAACAGCAAACTATTTTGGCGCCTCGATTGTCTTCTGTCAGAGAGGCAGGGTAAAAATAAAGTTTTTATTTATAATAATAAATAATTAAATAATTGTTATTATTTATTATATTTTTTAAAAACCTAGAAAAATCTGGAAATACCACAGAAAACACAGTTGTTCTCTTAACTGTAGAATTAAAACAATGCATTAATATATTCATTTCTTTCTTTCTGATGTTTTGTATGTGTTTTAATCTGTATATGTTTTAACATTTTGTAAGCTGCCTTGAGTCCTATTATGAGGGAGAGATAACATATGAATGAATAAAATAATAATAATAATAACAACAACGATTTGGATGGCAGTCTGAGTTTTCATTACATGGTGTTATATTACAATAGAACAATTCAGTTAAATCAAATTGTATCTGTCAAAATGAAAACAAGAATGTCAATAATTCTAGTTGCCAGGTGATTATGATATCGAAGCCGCACTTCTTAAGTATCCTGTGAAATATGAAGAAAGTATGAATACTGTGTTGGTACAAGAAATGGAACGCTTTAACAAGTAAGGATGTTGTTTTCTTTTAAAATAAATATTTTTAGACAGTGTGTTTTATCTTTCCTGGTAGGAAAGATACATGAAAACAAATGTCTTCTTAATCCTTCACTGGAAACTGTGGAATTTGTTTTGTAGTGCTGCACATAATTTATGCAACACTGTTGTATCACTTTGAAGAAGTAGATAGTATCATTGAGATTTCATATTATTGAACTTCCTGATTCTTTTTAACATATATAGTTTAATACGTACCATTCGTACAACTCTGGTGAATTTGAAGAAAGCCATTAAAGGATTGGTTGTAATGGATTCTGAGCTGGAGGCCCTTTGTGCCAGTCTCCTTGTTGGAAAAGTTGCAGAAATCTGGGCCAAGCGTTCATACCCGAGCCTGAAACCACTGGGGAGTTACATTCTGGATTTTCTAGCTAGACTGAAATTCTTACAGGTAAAGCAGCATGGTTCACAAATAATTGTGAATTTCTGATTAATGTATTAGAATCTAATTATTAGGGGAATAACAAATAATAAACATTTACATTTGTCTTGAGAATCTTTCAAGTAAATGAGATTTTTAGTAACAGAATTTGTTAACATAATTTTATCAAATATGATTAACCTATAGCTAGGATTTTAAAATACGCTGTTCTATTTCTTTTACAAGGACTGGTATGACTCTGGAAAGCCCTGTGTGTTCTGGTTGTCAGGCTTCTTTTTCACACAAGCATTTTTAACTGGAGCAATGCAGAACTATGCCCGGAAGTACACTATCCCCATTGATCTATTGGGATATGAGTTTCAGGTAAAACAAAGCAGCAGCAGCTTTTTTTTTTTAAGAATGGATTTGCTAGCATAATGTAATATTGCATGATTGTTTTCATTTGTAGCGGGTTTATCTCTGCACTTAGGAGCAAAATTTATTAATGGGGATCCAAAGAATGGCACAGCTAGTTCTATATGTCCCAAGACACCATGGCCCTTTCTTTCTGAGACACCTTCTATGCCACATGTCAGACACTTCTGAAAATGAAGAAATTTTCAAATGCAGTTGTGCTCACTTTCACAGCTAACGCCTCTTAGCATTCCTGAGCTGTTGCTTTTACATGATTGACTGGAAAATGAATTAAAACAAATAATGTAATATAGCACTATGATATCCTAGACCTAGAATGTTCTTTCCTGTGGCCAGGAAATTCTATAAGGTTTATTTACAAGTAAGATCAATTCAGAAAAGTTCCCCTCCAATGTTAATTACATTTTTCCTGTTTGTTGGCCCTCCTCACTTTACTCCTTCCTTTTGATCATGGCTAAGCAGTTTAGTGATTAGCATCTTGATAGCAGCCCCCCAAAACTTATGATAGGTCTGCCTTAGAGTGTCCATGAGCCGGAAATGACTTAAGGACACACAACAACAACAACAACAATAACAACAACAAATATAGTTGACAGCAACTAATTACTTTTTGAGGTGTCATGGTTGCAGTGAAGCTGCCCTTAAAAAGTAGCACAACATTCAATAGTGAAGTTATTTTGGTGGTGTAATAGTGCAGACGTGGGAGTTGTGCAGTCCTCCAGATGTTGAACTGCAACTCCAGGCATTTGTTGTGAGTGGCTGAGAGGGCAAGGCTGTTCAACAAGAACTGGGAAGTCACACAATTCCTACTGCTGGAGTAATTGTGTAAATGTTTCTGGTCGTTTTCAAAAGTTGGTTTTAAAGGACATTTTAAGAGACATTTGGACAGAAATTTTTGACAGGGTCTTTAAGCTTTTCCTGCACTGAGCAAGGGCTTGGACTTGGTGGCTTATGGGGCCCCTTCCAAGTCTATTATTCCATAATTTTAAGCCATTCTTTTATCAATCCTATGGGATTTTCTTTGTCAAATAAAGTCGCAGAGGGAATGAATGACTATTTTAAAAAGTAACATTGCAGATTCTTTTAAATGCTCTCTCAAAATTTCTCTGCTGTTTCAGTTCACTGTTCTAGATGAGGATCAGATTTTAATTGTTTTATTGCATTATTTTCATTCTTTTTTACAGTAGGGAATAAATAAGAAATAAGAAATAAGTTTAGGGGATCTGTTAGTATGAGACTTTACCTCTTACACCATCTGTGTTCTGGTTCTTCTGTGAATTCAGCAGACTACGTTCTGTGGGTCAAGAATGTTATGTAGGCTGTAGTACCAGCCAGCCTGAACATTCATAGCTTAACTGTCCAGTCTAAATTCACCATACTTCACAACCAGCTCTCAGATCCAGCACTTTCTTGGGAGCAGTCTCTGCAGAGACCCACCACTTTTAGTCCTCACCAGCTGCCACCTCCAGCAATGACCAGTACTCCATCTCAGCCCACATCATCTGTCTTTGGTCATTCAGATTCTTTGCCTGGCTGCTCCTGAACATTATTTTTGAAGCTTTTCTATGAAAGCAGTTGGGCCTGACCATTTTAAAAACAAAATAATTATAACATATGAGATCATTGGGACAATTAAGATACTATTGATTAATTATGATATCACAGTCATAATAAACAGGAAGAAGGATCTGGATAGGACCAGCAGACAGGACACTTTAAAAGTATGGGAACTCTGAAATATCTTAATAGTACTTTGCTTGTCCATCTTGGTGCTGAAATTGTGTTTATTGCCAAAAGAAGAAATCACAGTTTCTGAGAAAAGAAGATAATAAAGGAAACTGAGCCACCCAGTTAACCAGATGTATTTAGAAATCCCACTAGCAGGGTCTCAATGCATTAGCCCCCCTTCTCCTTGTTTTCCATAGCAACTTCTATTGAGAGCCACTGTTATTGTTGTTTACCTTCAAATAATTTCTGACTTTGTATCTGAAATTGTTTTTAACAATTATTAATAATTGTATTTTGCAATTATTGTTTTATCAAGTTATTTTTTATACTGGTCAACGACTGAATAAATCTTACTACTAGTTGACTTAAGGCAGCTCAAGGTTTTGTAGGCAAAATTTATTCAAAGGAGTTATGTCACTTCCTTCCTCTGAGAGAGTGTAATGTGCTCAAGATCACTGAGTGGGTTTGCACAGCTGTGTGGGGATTTGAAGCCTGGTATTCCAGAGGTGTAGTCCAACACTCAAACCACTACACTACACTGCCTTTCATTATGAGCATAAGAAGCATACTGTCTCTGATATTGGAGGTAATATATACCATCTTGACCAATAGCCACTGATAGCCTTATTCTTCAAATGAACTTCTGTGAAACCATGGGTGACTGGAATACTAAAAGAGGCTTCTCATCCTGTACATAGTTGGGATGGCTACGTATGTATCACAAATATAGGCCCCCCTACAAGAAAGGCCCAAATTAAAGATGCTTCGGGTCACTTTGAAGGTATGCTGTTTAAATGTTCATGTGTCTAAGAGTCTGGAAGCTGCGCCAAAGCTGTGTTCTAGTCGTTAGGACTGGATCATGCCTTGGCATGGCTTCAGACTCTTAGTACACATCATCATTTAAATAGCATACTTCCAAAATGACCCAAAGCAGCTTTATTTTGGCCTGTTCTGTAGGGGCCACATAGAGAACAAATATTACATATGCTTCTGTTTTATATATTAGATGCAAATTTACTTAAATAAAAGAAATAAAATGTATCTCACACATAGTGGGGACAACTGTGCTGCTCACTGTGCTGTAGCTGCCTTTGATGGTTAGTTCTTTGTATGTTCTTTTCTTTAAATTATATTTGTACTAGAAAGCCATTCAAATGGGGGTGACTGGGAGACTGGGATATCTGATTCCTAGCATCTCACTTCTCCATCTTCTAACAGATAATCAGTGCAATCTAAACTGAACCAGGGCAATGGAGTGATTTTCATACTTATGGTTTGCATGGATAGGGATGGGTCTATCCTGCCTATTAAAGACTGGCATATGAAGCTAAAGTGGCTACAAAAATTTATTAGACTTTCCATTTGTTTCAGGTTATTCCTAGGATACTTCGAATGTTGCTCCAGAAGTGTGTTTATATCCGTGGATTATTTTTAGATGGGGCCCGTTGGGACAGACACCAGTCAGTAACTCGATATATTGCATTTTATTGATGTGTTTTAAATTGCTTTGCCCCCATTTCATCTCTTATATTCTTTTTTTTTAGTGTCTTTATTCAATTTTCATATAAAAGCAAACACAATTGAATATGTAAAACAGCTACAATTGTGTATCATCTCCAGTAGAATAAAAACATTCCATAAATAAGTTTGCTGTTACTCAAATCTTATCTTCGAGACCCTTCTTCTGGTTCCCTTCCTTCCTTCCCAAATGGAGAGTAATACTGCTTAAAAGTACATCTAGATCTCCATATTATCTCCGTTTGATGTATAAAACAAAATCCGTTTCGTCTCCTAACTTTCGTATGTTTATCCAATCACTTTAGTTATTGTAACAGCTTAAGCCAATGGTTACAAATCATTTCCCAAATTATATAAATAAAACATCCAATTCCTGTAAATACCAGCCCAAATATATACAACCTTATTGGTTTTTGTGGTATTTTCCTTGGTTGCCTCTTTTAGTCTCTCATAAACCCTTTTTCTTTTACTTGTTCTCTCTCCAGATAGTCTCGGAGCCTGTCCTCAACGTTGGAATATGACTAACAAAACCGGGGAAATGTAAAAAAGAAAGGGGCAATTAAGCCTTTTTTCTCTTAAACGCATCTCAAAATCGCTTACTATGAAAGGAACTTTAAATCACCAATTAGTATTCTCGTCTACATTTCAATAAGTCCCCCTTTATATTCCATTCACTTTCCAAAAGCTAACTCTTCCAATCTTCCTTCACCCTTTTTTTACTAAAATTCTTTACATTACAAGAGATACATCAAGTGCTCTATATTCATTGACATTCATCATCCAATATTCCAAGTAGGAGCTTTGTTGGATTTCCACAACTTAGCTATCTCTACTCTTGCAGCCGTTACCATATAGAGCACTATCCTCCAATGTATCTTCTCATCCTCAGTTTTTAATACAGTTGTCATATTCAAAAGGTAAAGTTTGGGGTCTAATGGAAAGTTTATTCCTAAATATTATGTATCGATTTATGTATTTCTTTCCAGAAACCTTGGATCACCTTGCATTTCCACCAAATATGTATTAAATTGCCTTTATCACAATTGCACCTCCAACACTTTCCATGATCTAAATTAAACATCCTTTTAATCCTCCAAGGAGTATAATACCATCTATTCATGATTTTAAGTGAGTTCTCTTAGGTTCTTGTGCAATAGTAAATTCCTGAGTTTTTTCCAAGCATTTTGCCATTCCCTCAATCAATTGTTTTCCCCAAATCCTGTGCCCATTTCGGCATATATTCCTTAATCGTATCTTGTTGGGACAGAACCAAGTCAGTAACTCGATTATTTGCATTTTATTGGCATGTGTTAATTGCTTGCCCCATTTCCTATCTCTTTTATTCAACTGTTTTTATATCTTTCTTCAATATACAATAAGTTTAATATTGAAACCACAGTATTTTTTCTTACGTAATAAATTAAATAAAAAAATAGTATTATTGCTGCCCCTGGTCATCAAAATGTTTTCATAATATAATCAGATGTATTTTTGCTCGTGATTTAAAGGGAAATTGGTGTTCAAAATATAGGAATACTAGACCGCATTCACAGTACTAGTAATATTTACACAGCTTTACCATAGCAACCCATAATTTATTTTAGGTCTCATTTTATGAAAACATTAATCTGAATTTCCATATAACACTATCTAGGCTTCAGTGGTTGAGACCTTTCCTGTCATTTGTCCATACATATCAGTTTCCTCCATTTATTGAGCTCGCTTCCAACATTAAGCACACAAGAACTCTCTTTTGAACATTATTTTAATTATTATGAAGTCAAAACTGTGACAGCTAAAATAAATGGATGTCCCAACTTTCTCTTCTATTTCCTTTCTCCGTCATATCCTCCCATTTCCTTCTTATTTCTAGACTTCTTTTTTTCCAGATATTGTGTATGCATTATTTTGCACAATGTCTGTTCCATTGCTATGCATTGTTATTATAGATTATGTTTCTTATTTCTCTTACCAGAGGACTTCTTAGTGAACAACACCCTAAATACTCTTTGACACAATGCCAATTATTTGGATAAAACCGAGTAAGTACATTCTTGGCAATGATTTACTAAAAAGGTTCCTTTTTTTCCCCTTGTACAATATGCAGATTTCATTCATCTTAGATGACAATTATATCTCCGTTCATGTAACATTTACTTAAACTTTGCTAGCCAGTGCTTTTTCACCTTAATACTGGCTACTGGAAATTTGTACTGAAACTTTACTAGCCAGTACTTTTCAACTTAATATTTGATACTCGAAATGATCAACTTTATACTTTTTCTCTTCTAGCATTTGCTTGTCTCCACTACAAAGTAATTTGCTTTCCTGCCCTGGTTGGTTGGGAGAGAAGAGGACATGGTCTGTGGTACTATGTGTTGACCTTATTGAGGTCCTGCAAGTGTTGCATGCAGTCTGCTCACATAAGGAGCACCTCTTATATATTTTTGAACTAGAGTTGGCACAAAAGCCTCTAGTATGCCCTTAGTAGTAGCAGAGGCAAAAGGGAAGAAAGAAACGTCCATGTTGAAATAATTGTTGCTGGTCTACATTTTAGGGTCCTCTGCATTTAGAAATAATGCAGTTTAGCATCACTTAATGCCATGTGCTCCCTCCTCATAATCCTGGATTTGTAGTTTTTGTGAGGCACCAACACTCTTTGGCAGAGAAGGCTGAAGGCCTTGTAAACCAACAGATCCCAGGATTCCATAGATTGGAGCTACAGCACTTAATGTGCTGTCAACTACATTATTTTACGGTGTAGTTTTCACCCTTGTTGCTTCAAATAGGAGAGTTAACACTCATTTATATAAGGGTGAATTTACATACTTGGAATGTTGTGTTTAAATGCCAACATGCTATTTATGGACACAAACCCCTTTCACAAGCTTAGGATGGTGCCCCGTTCATGGACAGAAGGATAATAGATCTTAGAGTTGAAAGAGACCACAAGGGCCATTCAGTCCAACCCAGGGGCAGAAACTCACAATCAAAGCATCCTGACAGTGACAGATGGCCATCCAGCCTCTGTTTAAAGACCTCCAAAGAAGGAGATTCCACCATTCTCCGAGGGGATGTGTTCCACTGTGAACAACCTGCTCAGGAGTTCCTCTAATGTTGAGGTGGCAATCTTCTATACCTGTAGCTTGCGTCCCTTGTTCCGTTGTTCTAGTCTCTGGAGCAGCAGGAAAAAAAGTTTGCTCATCCCAGCTTCCTAAATCTTTCTTATAAGGCATAGTTTCCAGATCCTTCACCATTTTGGTGGGCCCTCCTTTGGACATACTTGTCAACATTCTTTTTGAATTGTAATGCCCAGAACTGGAGTTTGTCCCGTTATCCACACTCCAGCCACATGGGGACTACTCAGAAAATATTGATGGCTGGTGCTAAACAAAGAAACAAGCCATCATCAGACTGGTTTCTGCAGTTCTAGTTGTAGTGTTCCTGTGTATTCAAGTGTGCAGTTAACCCCTAAAAATCAGGGTTAACATGCACCTGTAGAATGGATGCAGCCTCAGGCTAGCCCCCTCCCCAGGACCTTCCATTCAGACCCGAGAGAAATCTCAGAAGTAACCTGACCACAGGAGTTCATGCACTAGTAATGTTCAACTAGGACTACTGCAATGCCATACATGTGGAACTGCTCTTGAAGACAACTAGGGCCAAGCCGATGGCTGCAAGGAGCAATCTCAGGCTGCTCCCGCACGATTGCTCTGGGACCATGGACACAACAGTGCCAAAGGCTGCTTTGCCAGCCGTTTGGACTTAGGCAGCCTCGGAACAGCTTCCAGCCACTTCGGGGCATGTGGTCACCTAAATACATGCCCCAAGTGGCTCTATTGGCGGCCTGTTTTTTCAAGGCCTAGGAGGTTATATCTGTTGCAAAACGAGCCAGTTAGATTACTTAGTCCAATGGTCCAAACAGAATGAAAAAATAATCCAGTCTGAGACCACTTGAACTGCCCTGGCTCCATGCTACAGAATTCTGGGAATCTAGTTTTGGGAGACATTTAGCCTTTATCTGTCAAAGAGTCTGGTTTGCACCCTCAACTACAATTCCCAGGATTCTTGCACTGAGCCAGGGCAGTTAGCGGTCTCAAACTGCATTATTTCTGCAGTGTGTTTTGGACCTAATGTCTGGTAATACTATTTAAATTCCAAATGGCCTGGAGGTTTGATATTTCAAAGAGTGTCCCTTCTTATATATGCCTATATAAATGTTAAATTGATTTTATTGTAAACTGCCAAAACATCTTATGATAAAGAATGAGATATAAATATTTAAATGAATGAATTAGTTAGAAGTGTTGAGGTGGGTACAGTTGGCCACTTGAAGGCTATTTGAGAAGGCCCTAGGACTGTTTTAGGTCTGAAGTAGCCTTTGTAAAAACCCAAATGTGATTCTTGCTCTAAAGACTAACTATGGTGTGTTAACATGTTGTTAGCTCTTCAAATAAAATTGAACATTTAATTGTATTTAATTTAAATTAATCTAAATTAATTTAAATTAGATTTGAATTAAATTAAACTGTAAGAGATTAATTCATTAAGAGATTTCTGAATAAAAAAGAAAGCACAATTTATATAGCATTCTAAAAAATGGTGTTCTGGTTTTTTTTTTTAACCTTACAGCATAATAATTTTTTATTTTTTATTTTTCTTTTAAAGCAAAAAAATCAGACATAAAGAAAACAAATGCCTACATGTGTCCACTCTACAAGACAAGTGAACGTAAAGGAACACTTTCAACAACTGGGCATTCTACTAATTTTGTCATTGCACTAATGCTGTTAACTGATAAACCAGTCCAGCATTGGATTAAGAGAGGGGTGGCTTTGCTTTGTCAACTGGATGACTAATTTTGTAAAGTTCAGGATCAAATACTTACTAAACTGAATGTATATGTTTGTTCTCTTTTTCTGTTTTCCTTAAGCAAGCAGCTATTTTACAGATGTATTTAGGTCATATAGAGATTATATTTTGTATTGAATAAATGTTACTTCCTTGTAAAAATACTGGTTTGTCTTTCTCTTCTTTTATAGTGGGCTTGACTTACCCTATGGTCAAGTTGCAGTCTGGGGTAGTTGCGACACTGAGCGGCCTCCTCCATGGCCACTATCAGCTTCCTCCTTGCCAGGAGGCAATACAGGCCTCCCCTGGAAGAAAGTAGGAAATTCAGCCAATGCGGTTCAAACATGGTTTGAATCTTATTGGCTAAAGGGCCCTGGCTGGAGAAAGCCTGCAGTCTCCACTCTGGTCAGACAGCAGGCTATTTAGTCAGCTGTCCCCCGCTTTCAAGGTGGGTGAGCACCAAGTGAATTTTCAATTTGGTAAGCACCTTCACAGTAATCATCAAGTTTTCACTTGATGATTACTGTCATATATCTCTATGACTTTGTCACAACTTGGGGATGGGTTGACTTGGGACCTGGATCCAGGACTTCTTGTTGGGTGCCTTGTCAAGGGTAATTTTCAGAGGTCCTCTTATGGGATGGAGTGTATGGAGGGAGAAATGGAGATGTTCAGTCATGGGCCGAGGTGTTTACAGCAAACCCCAGGGAAGCAGGGGATGTTGCTGGGGGAGACACTCCAACTATGGTCAGCTCACTGACCAACAGGTGGGTTGATCAGTGCCTGGATCTGGATCTGCTGCTAAGTATCTAGCCTGAGAAGGTGGGGAAATTATGAACAATGAAGAGCTTTGTGGCTTTTTTGTTTTACATATAAGTCAATAATGTGAACTAGGTTAGGACAATAAAATGGTGTAAAACTGGTTAAGCTCACTCTGGTATAGCAGTTCAGAAAGCTAAATAATAATAATAATAATAATAATAATAGGATTTATTTATATGCCGCCCAATCACTGGGAATCCAGGTGGCTTACTACAGAGGGGATAATAATTAGACAGTTCCCTGCCCTCAGGCTTACAATCTAAAAAAACATGACACAAAAGGAGAAGGGAATGGTGAGGGGGAGGGGATCAGGTTCAGCATTCTTCTCTCCCTCTGAGGCCTGGACCAAGGCAGATGGACTGGAGGGAGGGCCTGTCCTTTCACTCCCTCCCAGGCCAGAAGATGACAGTTGGAAGGAGGGAGGGGAGGGCTCTTCCTCTTCAGGCCTGATGGCATTGGGCCTGTCCTTTCACTCCCTCTGAGGCCAGAAGATAAATAAACGTGGACATCCGTTTTTGAAAATTTAAATTTAAAATAGTTTGTGTCATCCAGCTAAAGGTAAGCAAACGTACACACAGGCATAATTATTTCAGTGGTCGAGATATGGACATGTTTTATTCACTCCCATTCAGTTCATTGGAAAATGGTCTTCACTGTTTTCCAAATTTACAGAAGGTATAGATACAATCTGAAACTTTTAGTGTAATTTATTGGCTCTTATAAATCTTTTAATTTATTAATCATTGAAAACTGCTTTGTTGAAAATTACATTTAGGCATATTCTGACAGAGTAAACAAATCCATTTTTTTTGCAGTTCTTGAAATGTGCATGCTCACCTAACTGCATCTAAGATATTCTGGTAAAAAATGTCTGGCCATTTGATCTTTTTTTATTCCCACCCCAGGGTCATGTCTCTTCTGCTAACCCTCATATAATCTTCATGGAGAAACTTGTGGACATGTCAGAGTGTCTTATGCACTGGTATTTATAGTAAGTTATTCATGGATATGGACTATGCAAGAGGCACAGATCATTTTTCAATACATCAAACATCACACTTAGACTTAACACAGGCTTAAAGTGCAAGAACTTTTCTGATTTGAATATGGAAGAAAGGTGAGATGAATGTGTGGTACTGTCGTGTTTTAAAATCATTTCCATATAATTTTAACTTTGTGATTTATTCCCAAAAGCAACAACTAATATTGTAGACTTAAGGTAGTACTGGGATTTTGTTAAATCTTGTTGCAAAGACAGTACAAAAAAGTCTACTTGTTTGACACTTTGATGGTTTTGTTATCAGTATTCACTACAAGTAAATGGGTGGATAGTTAATGTCTCCAATTTCCTATAGGCTACTAAGTATGAAAATGTGGATAACACCTTTTCACATATTAATGTAATAGATAACGCTAATGTTACCCTGAATCTTTTCAGTGTGTGACAAAGAAGTATTTTTTCAAATTGTTAAACTGGCAGAATCCAGGTACATTCATAACAATTGGAATTTTGCCATTACACAGCATAAATGTGTTACTTCATGTATTTATAGTTTGTTCCATTTTTTTTCCTTCATAAATTAAATAGTTCCGGGTACATTTAAAAAATGCCAGTACAAAATTATTTACCAATTAAAAATAATAATTGTAAGCCACTCTGATAGCCTTTAGGGCTGAAGGGCGGAGTATAAATACCATAAATAAATAATAATAAATAAATAATGATTTCCAATGCTGCCTATTTCTGTTCCAAAATGTAATGAATAAATACTACTAAAATAATAATAATAATAAGGAACCTTTGGGTTCTGGTTTTCATCTAATTTGCCCATTTAATCAGTTCTGCCTAATTACAGTAAATGTTTTCTACATGATTTAAATTTTAAATGTACATTTTGATGGTATCCAGGTACTCGTCCACTGAGTAACACAGCAAAAAATAACAAGGTGACATGGGGATCTAAAGTTGCTGTTGTTTCCCTCGTTAATTTCATCATGCCTATAGGAATCACTGAGATTGATTTGGCTTGATCTGCAGCAATGTATGGTATACAAACTTACATTAACTTGTCTTTGCTTCATTTTTTACTCCTATGCAATGTAATGATCTGATATAGTAGTGCGGTAGATTTATGCAGTTGCTGGATTATGATAAACTGAATCAAAAATTAATACAGATGTAGATGTTGACTTAGTACCCAAAAAACCCCACCAGTATTGTGGAAATGTTATCTTTTCTGAGCCAGTCTTTCCAAATGCTTGTGAGTTTTTCTTATTTTTTTAACCAATATTTCTAGTACACATTTTAAAAACTTACTCTGCACTATTTTACGCAAATGGATTGCAGATCTTTAACATATGCAGATTATATTTTTTTTATTTGTGCAATTGCGGCTAAATTTTAACACTGTGAAAAAGCTGACATAATGATGTAACACAGAGAAAGGTCCTGTGAAAGCACCTACGACACAAACATGACTCCACATTAGGATATTGGAAAAGCCACATTTACTCAGCCCTAATGATTGTGTGTGTTTGTTTTTATGAAGACTGGTTTACTCAGCAAACATCTACCATGAGATTATGATTAAGGCCAACTGTCATGAGATATTTAGGTCTTGGCTTCCCTCTTCTTTCCTTTGCTGTTTCACAGGGTGACTGGTTTTCCTTTGGTAAAAGATTGCAACTGTATGCTAGAGAGGAGTATCAGGTTGTGGATGTGTAGATATTTCAGGGGCACTTCACAGTGTTGCTTTAGGACCATTAAAGTGAATTCTGACATACAGTCAATAGCTGTCATCCCCGTCCGTGTCTAGGGACAAGCAGGAGCAATAATGGAGATTATCCCAGTCACCAGAATGTCCCATAAGCATTATGAATCTGTGCTCTAAACCTAATCACACATGAAAAACAAACTGATAAATGTGATATTACATAATGTTTCCCTTACTTTCCTCACTGGTTGTGTGTGAAAATTAGAATTATGACATGTTAATATTCTCTCTAGAGCTGTCTACAAAATTACACAGAATATCGCCCTACCAATGCTCTGTTATGGTAGGTTTCAGCTTGCCATTATATTAATTCTTCTTTTCTCCCTGTCATGTTTGATGTAATCCAAATTTGACTGCTTTTTCATATCTTAAGAATCATCCATTAATGGACAGAAAATTACACTAATGCTCAGAGGGAGATTGAGACCTGTTTTCTTTTGTTGTTATTTAGTGAAAGTAAAAAAAGATTACTATGCAAACCTATTTATCATTTAATATTTTTTCAACATACCTATAGTTACTGATGCCTCTGGAAAAACAGAAGAGTCTTTGAACTGGAAAGTCCAGCATAGGACAACTATTGAGTCCCGCCTGGTTTAGTGATCTGAGATACGTGGTTTTAATATGTATGATATTACTAATACAAACGATGATGTTGATGATGACATACCTACTCAATATGTCATTCAACAAAGCTTGCAGGATATTCACAAGAGCAAGACAGTGAATACAGAAAAGAATGATAGGTATGTATAACCTTCTGGATGTTTCTTTTAGCAGTAACTATGAAGTTATTTGTAAAAAAGTCTGAGACTTGCAAAATATTAAGAATTGTTTCTAGAATAATAATATGCTCATGTTATTTCCATGTTCAGTATAATTTATTTCATTTTTAGTCCATTCTTTATCCTATAAGGTCTCCACAGTGACTTACAAACTGATTTATCAAATATGAGGCAGTTCTTGCTGTAGGCTTGCAGTCTCAAGGACCTGACCCCAAAAGAGAAAAGATTGGAGGAGAGAGGCAAACTCTGTCACTAGGTTACTGATTATAAAACTAAACAGATACTGATTTGAGTAGAGAGGGACTGGAATCTAGTTGGTGACTTACACCAGAGGCCCTTAAATGCTCAGTTGGCACCAATGCTGGTTCCATTCTGGTACCAAGGAAAAATACAGCTTTTTATGAAAGCTTTTGGGACCTAATTGATTTCGTCCAAATTTACACATCCAAATGCTTTTAAATTGTCTTAAACTGATTTAACCTGATGTAAAATCTCTGGCTTTAACTTGTCAAATTGTTTAATATACTTTTAGTTTGCTTCACTTGATTTCATGGGATGCCTCTCTGAGAGATCATGACATGGGATAGGATGTAAATGTTCATGGGATGGCACAAGAATCAATCCACTATGACTGGCTTTATCCCCACATGCCATCTGTCAAGTGTCTCATTGGCATCCAATCTTTTTGTGGCTAAGGCATAGCAGTGGTGGGGAAGACAATAGCGAAAGCCATCTCTGTGAGGAGACAAAGTTGCCTTCTTGAATCCCCAGCTTCATCTCCGGACACGGGTAGTTTTCACTACTGCCCCCCCCCCCCACATCCATCACAGCACTTCTGGCCCCTTTTCCTCTACCACTGCCCCTCCTCCTCTGTTTTTGCCACTATCTTTTCTATCATTTTAATTATGCTGGAAAATAGGATCGTAGTCATATGTTCAGCATGTCATTGAGTGGAGCTTAAGGACAGATGAAGAGCTGCTGTTTTCTCATCCTCAGGAGTCAGAGGTGGAGGTGGAGATGGAAGTTGAGGGAGTAGGGCTGTCTACTAGCTTTGTCATCCCACAGTGGTGTCATCAGTGGAGATGGTGACAAATACGCTGTGGTCAAGGTAGAGTTTTATGCAGTGATCCAGCCAAGGTAAAGCATTGTACATTTTAATTAACCACATTCAGGCCTTTTTACTCTTCCTCTTACATACAGTAGGGCCTCTTTATTTAAGCATCTGTGGCTGGCAAACCCTGTTGTCCCTTATGGCGGCACATGCAAGGGGTTTTGCTAGTGGGTGCATACATCACACTGCCATTAAGCACAACGGGACTTGAGATCCCACATTTTTTGGTATCTGCAGTGTGTGTGGTGGGGTCTGGAACAGATTTCCTGTGGATACCAAGGTCCAAATGTAGCATGGTTTTTAGATAGGTTTCACAATTAGACAATTTGACAAAGGAGATTATCAGATGAGAGCAAAGTGGGTTGCTCCTGTCCTTAAACTGTGCTAATCGTGTGATTGGGAGCCAAAGATTAGCACACCCCCGCATGCTTATCTTAGCCTTCTGCCATCCATAAAGAGTAATGGAGCTGCCATTTGGTATTAACAAGAACTCCAATTAATACCAAATGACTGCTTCATTATTCTTTACAGATGGCAGAAGGACAGGATAAGCACACGGGGTGTGATACTCTTCACCCCAGTTGCGTGATTAGCACAGTTTAAGGACAGGAGCAAGCCGCTTTGCTCCCATCTGATAATCTCCAAGGGCATAATAGCTTAATTTTGACTGTGCTGTGCAATTTAGATAATTTTGTTCATTTAATTCTCCTGTGGAAATGAATGGGACTTAAAAGTACTTACCTTTTTGCCCATTACCTATCACTGGGTGCTGAATTCTATATAACTGAGGGTTGTTATAAGAACAATAAGTGACTAGTACACATTTATTCTGATCTTCTAAGTAGGACTGAAAATACATGGTGAAAAATTAGTAAACCAAAGGTGAGTGTAGACATACACATGGTGAGTGTTAAATTCTAATGTGTGGCGGATGGAGGAGAACCTAACATTTATTTTGTATGGTTTTGTTCTGTCCTTTTCTTGAAAAACAAAAAACAAGTTTTTCATCCAATCTTATGTATAAACCCAAACAACTCTAGAACAGCTAGAAAATATTGATAGGTGTAGCACAGCTATTTCACTGGAATTGAAAAATTGTAAACTGCATTCATCGAAATTGCCAACCATTTTTTGAAAAAAGCTGTCTCGATTTCATTATTGCCGTAGTCATTGTCTGTGTTGATATTGCCATCATCTGGCCATAAGGTAAATTTCTTGACATTTGCTTTTTTTTTCTTTTTTGTAAAAACTGAAAACGAAAGAGGCACTGATTTATATGATCCTTCTTCCTGCTAATTAGTAGATCCAGTTTTTTGTGCCACTCATTTCTGGACATATTTACTTGGAAGTAAGTTGTACTGTGTTCAGTAGGACTAAGATTTTGGCCTGTTTGGCAAGGCTGCTACCCATTACACAATCAGCATGCATCCCACCAAAGGATTTTAGGTGGCCCACGAGGGTGTGGAACAACTTCAAGGCTCCTCTGCTGCTAGGCCTTCTCCTGAGGAGAAGGCCAGGCAATAGAGGAGAAGGATGGGCAAATGCTTGCCCAGCAAGGTCCCTCTACCATCCAGCTTTCTCCTGAGGAGGAGGCTGGGCAGTGGAGGAGGACTAGGCTGGACAAATACTTGCCCTACAAGGCTCCTCTGCTGCTTGGTTTTCTGCTGAGGAGAAAGCCGGGTGGAGAATGAGGATGGGTGAACATTTCCAATGCTCCTCCGCTGCTCAGCTTTCTCTTAAGGAAAGGGACAGGCAGAGGAGGAGAAGGATGGAATATTAATTAATTGATTGATATTTAATTAACACCTATTTGCAGCCCAAAGAAATTAATAGAGGATGGAAACCTCATTTTTCAATAAGCTTTCTTGATTTGCTGCTCACAAGCCCTGATTCTAATTTGCAAGACACTGTGGTCCATCCATGTCACTACACGCAGATATTTTGTCCAGTCCTAAATAAATCCCCCTATTTAGACACCCAACAAACATGAATATCTGAATAGCTGAGTGATCTCTTAGCTTTTCAAAAGGGCTTCTATTAGAGTTAGAGGTCTATAGTCCCTAACCATAACCATACTTTGTAACAATAAAGTCTGAATGTGGCGTTTGTCATTTAGAATCTTGGTTTTGGTTTTGGCTTTGGAACCAGATGTAGAAAACAAGTAACTAAAGTGTGTGTCTTGTCCTTCAGGCCAAAATGGAACAACTAAAATTGCTTTTTAGCCAGATTTTGAAATATAGGCCGGAATCCTATTGCGATGTTATGTGCTAATGAATAAACTTACATGTAATACAATTGTGAAGATGCATAACATCCATATTCAATAGTGGGCTGCTGCTTCATAACTGTGCAGTAAGAACTGGCACAATAGGACAGCGCTCAGGAGATTCCAGTGGTGGTGGTGATGGCTGGCATCCTGTTAAGTAGTCATGAGATTGTAAACTGGACTTGTTGTTGTATGCCTTCAAGTAATTTCTTATTCAAATAAACCTGGGATAGGATTGCCTCGGGGTTGTCATAAGCTGGAAATGATTTAAAGTGCCATGTACATTGATGGTGCAATTATGAAGGTGAATAATGTAAAAACAACAACAGAGGGTGGGAAAGTGTCTGTAATGACTGGGAGAAAGTAACCACTGTCCCATTTGTGGCAATCTTTGATTTTTTTTTTTATTTTTATAGAGATGCTTCTGAAAATGCAGTATTAAGAGGTCAAGGTAGAAGGCAGTAGAATGAGAGAGGAAGACCACGTACCAGACTCAATCCAAGAGGACACAGCCTTAAGTCTGCAGGAACTGAGCAGAGCAGTTGAGGATAGGATGTCTTGAAAGTGCCTCATTCATAGGGCTGCTATGAGTTGAAGTCTATTTGGGGGCAGTTAACAACAAGAGCAACAAACCTCTTGGATTTGTGTTGGGACCCTCCATGGGAACTTAAAAACAAGTGTGTGTAGTAATCTAATTACTTTAGTAACATGGTTATATAATAAACCTGTCAATTTAATATAAACTGTATTTTTCTCGTTTAAATTCATTTTTACATTCTGCACTTATAAGGGGAAATCAGTATGCAAAGGGATCTTGTAGCACCTTTGAGACTAACTTTAAGAAGTTGAACTCAAAGGTGCTACGAGATCTCTTTGCATACTGATTTTCCAGACCAACACTGCTATATATTTGAATTATAAGGGGAAGTGGTTTTTTTTTTAATTTGAGTTATTATTTTGTTGTCTTTGTAGCTTTAGTTTTGCTACAAGTGAAAATCACAAGAAGATAATTGCTGCCATTCGGACAGTTAAGTGTCTTTGTTACTTAATGATGTATGCTTTGGCATGGGGGGGATTTCAGATGAAAAATAAAGCATTTACTTTGCTTTATGTCACATAGACTTTTAAATAACCAACTCGTAATGAACTACTGAGTGCTGAGAGATCATATGAAGCCCATATCATTTTAGTTGATAATTTGCCTTCCAGGCTTCCTGTCCATCTTAATCTTTTTTAAAAACCAACAAAACTGGAAAGCTGGCTTGCTACAAAGCCTCCAAAGTCACTTTTATGTCTGTTAATCCTGGGCATTTTCAGAGTCATTTTGTGAAAATAAAAATGCTGTGTGGATGCAGCCCAGTGCTTCCTTTTGAAGGTTATGTCTGGTTGCCCTGGAAAAATGTTAAGTGCTAGGATGGTGGTCCAGAGCATCTTGGAGGGCAAGAGGGAAATGGTGGTGGTGGTGGGGGGGAGCGGTGCTATGTTTGTGCCTTTTGACAGCTGTTTTGGTGTGGGACAGCATGCGGGCTTGTTTCCCTGTGTTTTGCATGGTGTGTTTTGTCAGGATTTAAAGCATTTGTGTTTTGTGTGTGTGTTTTTTGCTGTCTGTTTTGTATGGGTGTGAATGTTTTTACTTTTATGTGCATGTTTTTCTTTGAGTATCTCTAATTTACCTGTTGTTACATGGGTGCTTTGCACAGACAAATATGTAATTGTGAAGTCGAAGGCTTTCACTGCCAGCCTCCTTAGTTTTTTGTGGGTTTTTTGGGCTATGTGGCCGTGTTCTAGAAGAGTTTTTCCTGATGTTCCTGAAGATGCCAGCCATAGATGCTGGCAGATGTCAGGGAAAACTCTTATAGAACATGGCCACATAGCCTGAAAAACCCACAAAAAACTATAAATAATTTGTAACTGCAAAGAGGTTAGCCCCTTCTCTGGTTTGTACTCAGGTCTCCTTCCCATTGCACAATGATAGACACTATGGCTTTAACTTTAATTGCCATGGTTGCCCCATGTGTGATGGGGCTCTAGAGTTCCCTAGGAGAGAATTCTAAATACTTCACAAAACTACAGATCCCATGATTCCTTAGGATGCAGTCATGGCTGTTAAAGTGGTATAAAAGTACTATCATTGTGTAAGTGTAAGAAACCTCAGTTTCATAGCAAGTTATGATTCTCTATTTTGCAATGCATACCCCACCTCTGCCTTGTACTTAGGATCTAGGGCAGGTTATTTTTCTTTTACAGTTTGCTTTCTGGTGGGCAAATGAGTGTTTATCCACTCACTA
Source organism: Sceloporus undulatus (assembly GCF_019175285.1). Classification (NCBI taxonomy): domain Eukaryota; kingdom Metazoa; phylum Chordata; class Lepidosauria; order Squamata; family Phrynosomatidae; genus Sceloporus; species Sceloporus undulatus. The sequence continues at coordinate 57,732,447 of NC_056523.1, forward strand.
CAAACATTTTATGAATGAGCAAGTACTGTTCAGTGGCAGACATTTTGAGAACATACCAATGGCATCGTTAAAATTCCCAGTGTGCCCACTGGTCCACACAGGCCCTGCTTTTCACTAGAGTTCATTAAAGTTAACAATATTTAGAATTATCTTAGCAAGTACATTTCTATACCACTTACCGACGTACTAAGCGGTTTACAATATGTAAACTAATTGCCCACAACAAGCTGGATACTCGTTTTAGAGACCTATGGAAGAATGCTAGGTTGAGTTGACCTGGAGTCCCTGGCTAGTATTGAACTCTATATGCTGGTATTGGTTTGTGAATGAGTGACTGCAGTACAGGCATGTAACCACTGCACCACCAGGGCTCTTTGACTTTAAAGTACATCAGTATACATTGTTCTGGCTGTTATATCCTCAACAGGTGAAGAAGCGGCTCTGCTCAAGCTGATGAGGAATGGCTCTGCTTTTCAGGAGACAGACGGAGAAGGTTGCCTCCCTTTGCATGAAGCTGCATCACAACCAAATAAGAATATTCTAGAAATAACTCTGAAAGGTGAATCCATTGTGGGTTTTTCTCAAGGCTGATTTGTATAATCTTTTGGGAGCCCCCAGGTCCAATTTAGGAAAAAGGTGGCATATAAGTAAGTAAGTAAGTAAGTAAAGAAAGAAAGAAAGAAAGAAAGACAGTCAGCCCTTCCCTTATGTGGGGGATCCGTTCCAGATACACCCACCCCAGTGTAAGGGGGAACCATCCATGCTCATGCACACACACCATTCATTTAATTGTACTGCAGCTTCAGCGTAAGCTGAAAGCTGCATAAACAAAGCCCGCATACGGTGAGGGCTGATTGTAAGTTATTTTGCTATGTAAACATATGTCTGTTTGTCATGGTTTTCTTTCAGCTTCCCACTGCATTGTATGGCAGCAGACAAACCTGAAAGGAGAAACACCTCTGTTTTTAGCAGTGGACAAGTGTCTTGCAAAAAATGTACATTTTCTGCTCCTCAATGGCTTTAATCCTGATGTTAGAAATGAAGAAGGAGATTCTGCTTTAATCGTTGGTAAAACAAATTATACTTTTTCTCTGCCAGTCTTTAAGTACTGTTATTATATTTAAATTGGTTTGTGCATATTGAACATGCATATCACACAAAGATCTGAGATACAGTTGCCTGTTTTGTGCTCAGTGACCCATGGACTTGTTTCTGCTCTGTCATTCTTACTCTAAATGTGCCTCACAATTTCCAAAGCCCATCTCTTCCCACTATCCCTGCTACCACAATTGCACTTTCCTACTCTTTTTGCCTCTTTAGGAACAGACTGAAATATGTAGGTGCTTCAGAATCTAAGGCTGAGTTATCTCAGCCGGCTAGTGGATGGACAGCCTCTGGCACAGTAAGCTTGGAAAACGTTTTGAAGAACATATGCTTCTCAATTTACAGGCTGAGTGTCCCTTATCTGAAATGCTTGGGACAAGAAATCTTTTGGATTTTGGAATATTTGCAGATAGGTAGGTAGGTAGAGAGAGAGAGAGAGAGAGAGAGAGAGAATCTTGGAGACTGAACCCAAGTTTAAACATGAATTTTAATTTTGTGTTTACCTTATACACATAGCCTGAAGGTAATTTTATACACAATGTTTTAAATAATTTTGCACATGAAACAAAGTTTGTGTACACTGAACCATCAGAAAGCAAAGCTGTCATTAGCTCAGCCACTTATGTGGACAATTTTGGAATTCTGGATAAGGGACATTCAATCTGTATTATGATTTTGCTCAATTATGGAATTATGATTCTGAACATATACTATAGAAGGTATGTGAAAAGCCAGTGGGGTTCTCTTTCAGGTTTTTTTTTTCATAGAATGAAACCCTAAAACTGCATCAGCATGCAGCTGTTGTTCCCACAGAACACTTTAGCCTGCTGCCTTCTTCTGTCCTCATGGGTTGGAAGAGGGGGGTTGCTTGGGGGTGTTGCCTGCCTAGAGCAGATCAGTTGGTTTCTCTGGGTGCAGTGTTCCCATGCAGATGGGTGGCTGAGATTGCAAGTCTCGCTGGGCTCCACTTATTCTGAGGCACTGTTCTTCCTGTTATGATAGTGTCCTGTAGAATGAGGTTACTTGGAGAGGAAGTCCATTATTAGCTTCAGAGAATCTTAATGATCTATGGAGAGCTCCACTGTTCTCTTGGGCAAAAATGGTATGATACCACTATGATCAGGTCTGGTCTCTTTGGCAATGGAGGACTCAGAATTTTTCTTCATACCGAACATTCTTCCTCCAGAGGCAGAACTCATTGGTCTGTGGATTGTTCAGCCATGGGTCTTGCTGCAATCAAGTATCACATGCCACTTGATGAGGTTATTTTCCTCTGAGTCATGCAGGGTCCAAAAGGACAACATTATCACTTCTTCTGAATAGAGTGAGATTAGGGGAGCTGCTTTAGCCTCGGGAGAGCCCTGCATAAAAAGACTCATAAAATCAGCCCTCCATATACTGTACACGGATTATTTTTATCCATGAAGTGAAGCATCCACAGTTTGAAAATATATTTAAAATACATATTCCAAAAAGCAAACCTTGAATTTTTTTCCATTTTATGTAAGAGACACCATTTTACTATACTATTTTATGAAGTGGGACTTCAGCATCCATGGATTTTGGTGTCCATAAGGTGTCCTGGAATCAAATCCCAGCTGATACCAAGGTCCCACTGTATTTGTGTTCTGTTTTTTTTTAAATCTACAATGAAAAATGAGCTTCATTCTAACTTTAGCCTTTTCCATTCTATGTGACCTTTATTGCTGCATATAAATACCATGGGACAGCAAAGTAAAAGGTTTGTCCTGAGATGGTTTCACAGGAGACAGAAGCATTTCTCTTTAGTGTCTTTTAAAGTGAACCTTTTAAATTTCCTCTTTCCAATTTTATTTTTTTTACAGCTATTAAACACAACTCTTATGAAATTGCTTCCTTGCTGATACAATTTGGTGCTGATGTCAACCTACAATGTATAAATAAGAGGACAGCTTTACATGAGGCAGCCAGGCTAGGCTTAAAAGATATTGTGGAGCTTCTGCTTTGCTCGAAAGCAGACCCAGATCCACGGAGTTCCTATGGACTGACACCTTTAGCCCTGGCAGCACAGAATGGGCATACGGAAATTCTGGAAATCTTACTGCATAAAGGTGAGAACTAGTATACCTTGAAAATTAGATGTGCAGTTTAAATCTCATTAGTTTTCTGGCAAATGAATGTTTATGTGACATGTTAAGTGCATATTCACTTCCTAATGTTTAATGCAGGATATTAGAAATTTAGTCTGCCTTCTGTGAGGAGGAGATATAATAGTCTGTACTATGTTGAATGGGGGGGAAAGCTTTGTCCAGGTATAATTGGATATACTTTCTGAGTCCTCAGTGGACTCATAGCAGTCAGTCTGCAAGTCAATCATATCTAATGTGATAGTGCAGATCTTTTCATGGTCCACACAATTCAGGTTGATCATAAAGTGTATAGTACATATTGGCTCAGTAAGTTAGGGTGTTTGGTTAAGCATACCTGTTCAGTATTCTTTATTGGTATATTTGGCGTGCTTTTACAGTGCAGATGTGTTCACAAATGCTACTGGCTTAGCTCGTCTCAAGTTGCTATAAAGGAGGAGCTTGGAATCAGTAAAACAGTTAATCTTATTTCCTTAGAACATTAAAATGTGGCATAGTTGGTAAACAGGTAAATGTTGACATGAATGTCTAGTTGTAAGCAACTGTAGGGGGTGGTGCTCATCCCCATTACTAAGCTGAAGAGTCAGTTTTCTGCAAGGACTGCTCTGGTGGTCATGACTGCACTGAATGCTGTTACCTTCCCACCGAAGTGGTACCTACCTATCTACTTGCATTTGCTGGCAGAAGCTGGGACTAGTGACAGGAGCAAACCCCATCATGCAGCACTCGGGCCTCAAATTGCCAACCTTCCAGTCTTCCAATCATCAGAATTGGCAATTTAACCACTAAGCCACCGCATCCCTGACATAGTTGGTAGATAGTACTATACCAGTTTAGTAAGAGACAGGTAAGTTTGCTGGGATATTTGGTAGCAGCAAATGAGTGCATATAGGGAAATGTAATCTGCTACTCCCATTTTGACTTTGACAGCCTTTCTCTTGTGCAGCATTCTTCAGCCTCAGTAAAGCCCTGCACTAGAATCATATAAGAGATTAATAGACTAATATTGAGCCTATAGTCTCACATTCTTGCAAACAAATCAACTTATTGCAATATATTTCTTCTTCAAAGAGCTAGAATTAGCAATATCACTGGCCGTTCGGGTCTTCGGCTACATGGGTAAACTCACTAAACCTCTATTACTCTTTCCCAAGCAGGTGTCAATGTTCTTTCCCAGGCATCCGATTGTGCATCCATATTATTTGAAGCTGCTGGAGGAGGAAATCCAGATTGTGTCTCTCTCCTTTTAGAGTATGGTGCTGATGCCAATGTACCAAAGCATTCAGGTCATCTGCCTATCCACAGAGCTGCTTACAGAGGACACTTCTTGTGAGTTAGAATATTCTGACTTGGTGTATGAAGTTGGGGTGGTGGGGTACCTCAATAGTCATAAAATCAGCCCTGTAGTTTGTCACATGTCTGTGGAGATCAAGAGTACCTTAGAGGTGAGTAGTTTGTCAGGTTACCATGACCAGATGCAAAAAGGCCCCCTGCACCTTTAATAACTGCAAAGAAGAGAAATTATTGAAGCAACCCATGTACGGACAGGTTGCTTACCTGTAACTGTGTTTTTTTGGACTGATCATCTGTGACCTCACATAACATGGGATCTCTGTGCCTGCACAGTGCAACTTTCAGAGCTTCCAAACATTTTTATTTTCCTTTTGCTCTTGTGATCCTTCTTCGTTGGCTCTCATTTTTAAAGTGTTGGCTGGGAAAGGGACTGGCAAACACTGCACAACCGAGAGCCACTATTCATGCCTGCTTTGTCTCTGTTGCCTTGTCGTCATGACTGAATTATTCTTGAATATTTTGGATGTCTTTCCTTTCCTTCTCAGAGCTTTGCAGATTTTGGTTCCAGTGACGCATTACTCTGCCATAAAGGAAAGTGGAATCAGTCCAGTTCACTCTGCAGCAGCAGGTGGGCATCCTCAGTGCCTCGAGTTCCTTCTAAAATCTGGTTTCGATGCTAATTTTATGTTGCATCAAAGAATTCGCAAAGGTTATGATGATGAGAGAAAGTCAGCCTTGTATTTTGCTGTTTCTAATGGGGATATTACCTCAGCTCAGCTGCTCCTGGAAGCTGGAGCGCTACCAAATCAAGACCCAGTTAACTGTCTCCAGTTAGCCTTGCGGATGGGCAACTATGAACTCATTAGTCTCCTACTTCGCCATGGGGCAAATGTGAACTACTTCTGCAGGGTTAACACAACACATTTCCCATCAGCTCTGCAGTACACACTGAAGGATGAAGTCATGTTAAGAATGTTGCTGAATTATGGATACAATGTTCACCGCTGCTTTGACTGTCCTCATGGAAACAACGTGCATGCCCAGTACATATTTGAAGGGTGGACCTCAACTGTTATCAAAGACACAATGGTAAGTACTTCCTGTGGGAGGGAAGCTTTTTCTGCCTTGATGGATTCCAAATCTGGAAGTGAGGCTCAATGGGTGTTGGGACCTTTTTAAAAAAACTGAAGCTGAATCTACAAATTGAAGGAGAGATATACACAATCTACACATTACTGTTTCAAGGGAATCACGGGATTGCAGAACTGAGTGCCATTCTTAAAAAAAAGTCCTCTATAGAAGAAATTACAGGTGCTTGCTTATCTAATTGTAGCTAGTGCTGCTTTTGCCTAATTTTATTAGCTGTATAGTAGATTAGCAATTGGATTTGTGGGGAAGGACTGAAGGTCTACTAGGTTCGTTCTCTTCAGTCATGCAAAATGCTGAATTCTGTGGGCTCACACTTTTCTGTTCTTCTTTCTCAGTTCTGTGAAGTTATTACTCTATCATGGTTAAGGCACCTATCTGGGAAAGTAGTGCGTGTGATGCTAGATTACGTTGATCATATCCAAATCTGCGCTAAGCTTCAAGACGTTCTTCAAGAACAAGAACTGTGGCCAGAAATTCATGCAATTTTGAGTAAGTACAGTTAGCATCTATCGAAAGGTGAATTGCGGGGATGAATGAAAATGGGTATATTACAATCCTCAAACTGATAAGGATTTTGTAATTAAACAGTTACTGGATTTTGCTAAAAGACAAGATTATTGCTGTTATTTTGGGTCATGAAGGAACTTCTGCATTAAATAATTTTGGTAATCTATAACAGTCTCTTCACCACATTACTACAGATAAAACAGATGTGTACATACCCAAATGAAAAGTATCAGCAATCTCTTCAAATAACTTACTATTTAATATTTTATTTAATTCTATCACAATATTTTAATCCAGCCTAATAAATCTCAGCAGGATATAATTAGCATGAGATCAGCATGAAAAAAAAAAGCCAATTCAAATTCCAAATTTGAACCCAAATGGGACTCTGCATGTAGGCCTGGGATGGGGGAGGTTATGGGTTGCCACAGCCAAAAGACCAAGAAAACCCCATGATACAGCCACCATAAGTTGGAAATATCTTGAACACCACCTTGAAGTCCAATTGACTTATATTGGCAGCCAATCCAGTTCCGTTAAAGTATGTATTAGTAATGCTACTATATGCAGTTCCCATCAACAGCATAGACACTGCATGCTTGCAGCTGCTGTCATCTTCAAGTACAAACTCGTGTAGAATACTTTTTAGTAATCTGGATGGAAAATCACCAAGCATGGAGTAGTATAAGACAAAATAAATGTTTTCTAATTATTTAGTTCCTTTATATTAAATATAAACTATAGACTGACATTACTTCTGCTTTTCTACTCTTGTGACTTCCTTATATACCCCAAAACTTCACTGGTTTTATGCTGAGAGTTCTCCTTTATTTAGTATTGTGATAATACAATCATAGAGTTGGAAGAGACCGCAAGGGCCATCCAGTCCAACCCCCTGCCATGCAGGAAATCCAAATCAAAGCATCTGACAGATGGCCATCCAGCCTCTGTTTAAGACCTCCTAGGAGGGAGATTCCACTACACTCCGGGGGAGTTTGTTCCACTGTTGAACAGCCCTTACTATCAGGAGGTTCCTCCTAATGTTGAGGTGGAATCTCTTTTCCTTTAGCTTGCATCCATTGCTCCAGGTCCTAGTCTCTGGAGCAGCAGAAAACAAGCTTGCTCCTTCCTCAATATGACATCCCTTCAAGTATTTAAACAGGGCTATCATATCACCTCTTAACCTTCTCTTCTCCAGAATAAACTTCCCCAGCTCCCTAAGGCTTTCCTCATAGGGTATGGTTTCCAGACCTTTCATCATTTTATTCACCCTCCTTTGGACACGCTACAGTTTCTCGATATCCTTTTTAAATTGCGGAGCCCAGAATGGGACACAATATTCCAGGTGGGGCCTGACCAGAGCAGAATATAGTGGCACTATTACTTCCCTTGATCTAGACGCTATACCTTTATTGAAGCAGCCTAAAATTGCATTGGCCTTTTTAGCTGCTGCATCACATGGTTGACTCATGTTGAACTTGTGGTCTACTTGGTCTCCCAGATCCCTTTCACATGTGATGACCTACATACAACTAAACCCAGAAATGTCTGTACTCATGTTGTACTGAAGGAACATGATGAACATGAACCATATTCACCACAGACCTCCAAGTGTGTCATGTTACATGTGATATTAAACATACATAATCTACAGGATTTTTCATCCCTTGACAACACATTCAATAGGTGTTACAGAAGCCAACCCAATGTTTTGATTCTTGCTTTTCTGTATAAACCATCCTTGATTAGACAATACCTTGGAAAATCTCCTAGCAGCCAACTGTTTTATTGTGACCAATAATATACTTAATCTTTTAATGTTGCTTTTTACATTATATTATTTCAAAAATAATCTCAATTTCTGTTATTCTGAGAGCTTTCACTATCCTGAACATTTTTGACAGGTGACTTTTATCTCATTCGCCATAAGAAGATCATTAACCCCATTTTACAGATGGAAACCAAGGCTGAAATGACAAAGACTTGCCACTGTGGCTGCTCAGTGACTTGACACCAGCTGTATCCCACTCCATTCCTTAGGAATATAAGGCTGAGCTAGGCTTCAAAATGAGGTGCAAGGATGGATAAATTGTATAATAATAGAATATGTTTATTTCCAGCAAACGCCCGTTCTTTGAAACATCTCTGCCGTCTGAGAATCCGGAAATGTTTAGGCCGCTTGCGTCTACGCTGTCCTGTCTTCTTGACCTTTCTACCACTACCAAACCGTTTGAAAGAATATATACTCTATAAGGAGTATGATCTGTATGGACAAGGAAATCTGGAAGGAATCTACTAATTCAGATGTGGTGGAGGGCGTCCTATATGCATTTTATATACATACAAATTATAGCTTATGTAATTGTTAGAAAAAAATATGTGGGGGAAAATCATGTGGGAGAAATCAAGCAATTTGAATAATTTTTAATAAAATATTTTGATGGATAAAAAGCATGACATTCCATCATCTGTAGAAGTATATATTCCTCTTGAATAATGTGTTGCGGAGGGCTTAAAGATTTATTAAAAATTGTCATCTAATCAGGTGACTTTAAAAAGAATAAATACTACACTACTGCTTTCCCATGAACTATATAGTAGCTCATTACTACAACAAAGGAACAAAATTAAATTACTGACTAGATGGGCTCTCCCATCACTGGATAATCAGTTTATTCTATCTGGGTCAGTAGGCAATATCAAGTATTTCAATAAATGTACATTTCTTTCTGACAAACTGAATGCTTAGTGTAAATTCTTGTGAACACTGTGACACACAAAAATGGGCCCTACATGGAACGTCCTGTGGTTGAACAGCTTTTCGTGGCAACTCTATCTCTCCTCCCTGAAATACATACTTGGGCACACTAAAGCTACTGCCCCTTTCCTTTTTGTCCAGTTTAACACATTCATTCAACTGTTCAACAAGATGCCAGCCAAAGATGGGTATCAGCCTTTGCATAACACACTATTCTTCCTTATTTTCAGGCAAATTAAAGGTATTTTTCCAGCTGTTGATTTTTTTAAATTTAAGTACAATATATGATTATCTGACTAATATGAAATGCATGGATAAGATTCTTGGTTGACTGACAGACTTAAAATACATTTGACAAAGATTTCAAGTAATTCTGAATGCTTGGATACATCCTGAACCTTTGGGGAGCAATAGCAAACAAAATATTTATGAAATCATTACAGAAATCCACCTTTAAAATTGACTGGACTTCACTGAAATCCTCCACACAGTTTTATTGTTAATATCTAGATTTCAATCTGTAATTTGACAATATCAAGTTGACAATCATTGGTTATTTATTAATACAAGAATTAAGGGAAATTATGTTACACTCTTTAAAGCAATGCAAAAATCACATCCACTGGAATAGGCCCAAACTATTACTTTACTTGTAAGAATTTGACCAATCCACTATACTGTAAAAATCCCTTAAATTGTTGTACAGACTTTGTGGCTTGCTTACAAATCTTATCATGGAGCATTGTTCCTTCAGAGTTACATGCTTGATTATTCTTCCTACTAAGCTGGATCATGTTTTCTTTGGTGATGGGTGTGGAACCATTTAGCTAGAGAGGGGAGATGCATGCCCTTCAATCCAACCTCTTTGCAGGCCAAATGATGACCTACAAGGGATGGATACTCAGCTTTGCTTCTTTTCTGCCTTCCCTACATGATGAGTGGAGATGGAAGAGGAGTGAAACTGAGTGTGCAGGGTACAATGGAATACACCCTGTTGTTATCTCCCACCACTCACCACTAGCTTCCTGGAACTGGGGCATCTGGAGGGCTCTTCCAGGACATTGGCATGACAATGGGGAGCCTAGACTAGCACCCATCTGTTTTTGACTGGTGGATTTGCAGAAATTTCACAAAAAGGGCTAGAAATAAATATGCCCCGAAGAATAAAAGTTAAAAACCAATGAAGAATTCTTATTTGATTTTTTAAAAAAGAAACCATCTTCATTTGCAAACAATTAAAGAATGTCTTCAGACTGCAATTCACGAAGAAAGAAAGGAACATGCAAAAAAAATTCTCTTTTCTACATTTCTCAGGAAAAGAAACCCATCTCTAACATTCTGTAATCTATTCCCTTCTTAAATTTTGTTTTCAAAATCGGCAGTTTGAGAGCAGAAAGGAAGCATAGTCCCCCAGCCCACCCAACATGTAGAGTTCAGATCTTGTATCCTGATAGCACAATCCCATACATGTTTACTCAGACGTATGCCCTATTAGATTCAGTGGGGCTTACTTCTTGGTTATCGAGTACAGAAGTGCAGCCCCCATGAAACAAGAGGAAAATTTGATTTTATTGTTAAATATATAAAGAAAAGTTGATTTCATGATTATGAAAGCACTGTTTTGTACACCACAATATCCCTACATGAAAATAATCGCTCTATAGGAAAATACATGCTTACCATATGGTAAGAAGTGGGGCACAAGCAATTTTTGCACCATGAACATACCAACCAGGCAGCCAAATAACAGTTCTCTATACAGAATGTACACCTAACAGAAAAATTAATGAAGGGGTTATGGGATATTTACATAACCAGGAAAATTGTGCAATCAAATTAGGTCTGAGATCTTTTTAGGGACATAGGCACACATAGGTTTGCCCTTACATGTGCATATGTCATTTTGGGGAGTGCCACGGGTATTCCCTTCCTCCTCTTCCTGAATTACTAAGGAGCATGAGAACCCCCTGCATGGCCATTCCATGCTTCCTGGGGAGTGGGCTGGATCACCCAAGTATGTGTCTACATCCCCATACCAAAATGTGAAATGATAATATTGGCATAGAGGCCAGTCAAGTGTCCTCCAGAGGTATCAATGCTGTTGTAATTGTTTCACATCTGGCTGCAGAGATATAGCCAGACAATTCTGCAAACCTGCCTGTTCCGCACAAAGCACACAATGGCTGGGGGCAGTGGCTTTAGAGGCTGATTAGTAAGTTGGTGGGTACTCACGACTGGCAGAGGTCTGCTTGTGGACCTAGTACACTATGCTGATACAGCCTACATGTGGGAAGTATAATACGAATACGTACTAATTTTAGAATATGGGTGAGAAGATCTGTCAAATGTTTTTCCTAACTTTACTCCCCAAGTTAGTTTCATGTAGATTTAAAACAAACCAACAAAATGTGTACATATTTGTTGTGGACGAATAGTTGCATTAAAGGACATATGCCCCACATGCTAAAATGTGTTTCTGCAGACTTTAGAAATAGATAAGAGTGGTTTCTGCACACTTCAAAAATATGTGCTCGGCATGGAACCTTTTTTCTTTCTTTCACAAAATGCACTGCAAGGCCAGATGTGTATGACTTTCTAACCGAAAGCTAACTATTTCTATATTAAGCCCAAGAAGTGTAAATTGGGTAAACCCATTTTTAAAAAATTGACAGAGCAAATTTTGCATACATCTGTACCAGGGCTAATATGTATAAAATCATGGCTTACCAATCTTTTAACCATGGAAAATCTACAGATTCTCCCCTTTTCAACATATTCATATAAATGTAGAAATGTAAACTCTCTCCTTCATTAATTCTTCTTCACAACAAATGGGTAGTTATGCAAAACAAAAGTGAAAGCTTTCAATTTCACAAAGAGCAAACTTATATGCCCCTTTAAACTTGATATCTGACTTAATATGCAAAAGATTAAAATGACCAGTTTTATTAGTGAGGAAACTTGATATTATGCACATTATAATACATTAAAGTAACATACATCTTTACACATATATACACCATACTGCAGGTGACAGCTGCTGGAGGTTAGCTACAACATAATGAACAAAATCCATCTGTCGACATGAATTCAGTATTCACTTCAGCACAAAATTCAAATTCTTGCAATGTTATATGTGACGGTAAGAAGCTCAAAAAAGCAGTAGCTATGACAGCTTTTGCCAATTAAAATGAGCTGCTGCCAAATATAACACAATGGCGGGGTACAGACCGCCGCTTTGCGGCGGTCTGCCGCCGCCGCCAGTAGGTCCGCAGGGGAGCCGGAGCCTTCACACGGCCCGACTCCCGCGCGGACCAAAAAAGAAGCTCCAAAATGGAGCTTCTTTTTAAGTCGCATTTGCGACGTAGCGAGGCGCCAGGGGCGCGCTCGCTACGTCACAACGCCCGCGACGCGTACAGACGCTCAGCCTCCGATACGTAAAGATGGCGGCGCCCGTATGAACAGGGCGCCGCCATCTTGTACGTATTCAATACGTACTAGGGTTAGGGGGGTGCGGAAGCACCGCCCCTTCCTAACCCTAGTACGTATTGATGACGTACTATTTGGCGGTCTGTAAACCGCCAATGAAAATTAGTATTCCTTATTAAAAACATTAGGAACTCCTATGAATCGCATTTCATATGTCACGCTGATCTAAACCTTAAAGGAGGTAGCAGGTTCCTCAGGTGATTAGATGAAACCCTCCTTAAATTTATCGGGTGTACTATGTGTGTCTTTCCGATCATCCAGAAAAGGAACACTCCAATCAGATTTCAAAACGTTTTGTAACACAGACACAGCCAAACATCACTTTACAGTCCTAAAAGGAAGTCCCTTACACAGATGTCTGGAAAGACTGGACTGTGGACTGTTTGGGCCATTTCCAGTCTGAAACACCATATGAATTATGGCATCTTTTCTTTTGCAGCACATACAGTTTTCAGATAACTTTATTTTTTATATTATGATGAAAAATTGGTGTCAGAAGTCAGAGGAAATAATAGTGATTTCTCCTATCGTAAATTTGTTTCTACCAGCTACTAAGCCATTCTGTTGAGCTTTGAAAAGAAGGAATTTTAATTAAAAGGCAGATTATATTTTAAAAATCTGATGAATCAATGGGATGAAATGAATTTTACTCAAGACTCTTCATAAAATAAAAGTTCTGGTATAAAATCAGACACAATAGGTTTGATCCAGTGAGAGGCACTTCTCCATCTCTTTCTCCTTGCAGCAAATCTGCCATCCCCTTGAAAATGCACAGGAGATCCTGATGAATGGGGTGAGCTGGGGCAGTGATGGAAATTGAGTAGAGCCAATTCTTGTGACACCCTTAATCTGTGGAAGGTTCCTGAATCCAACCCATTGTTTTGCATTAACCATTCTCTCTTTTTCTTTTGGGGGTGGGGTGGTGGGAGAGGGGAAAGGGGAAGGAAAGACCAATGCATGATTTATTTAATTAAAATTGTTTTTAAAATACAATTAAAAACACTAAGAAGATGATAATCAGCCATTAGTTTCAAAACTTAAACAGATCTATGCAGTCTATATGCTTTGGTACATGTGGAACCGGCAAAGATATTCTGGAAGAGTTTAATGAAATCAGGCTAATTATGACCATAGATTTAAAAAGCAATTTCATCTCAACTGGCAAAGGCTTCATTTATGTACAATACTTTCATCAACATAATCTCAAACTATGTTGATAAGGGACTCTAAAGAACATGTTGGCACCTGTCCAGTTCTCCACCAGATATCCAACAGTCTTTAATTGTATGTTACTAATCCAACAGTGTCCGATCATACTGTCAAGCTTTTCCCCCCCTTCTCTCCTGCATCCCTCTGCAGCACCAGAAATCTACTGCAGAGGGATTCCTAGTCCTTCAGAGCAGATTCACAGAGTGCACAGAAGGACTGGAGATGGAAGAATGCATTCTGTCCACTAAAAGAATGCATTCTGCCCAGTACTGTTATACCTCACAGACCAATTTATAATGTCTCCTTTAATGTCTTTGTTACGTAATTGCTCTGAAGTATAATTCAGAGAAGCTAAGACCAGTATCAGCCAACGCAATCTCATATAAAATAATGATTTCACATTTAACCAAAATGTTACATACAGGGTTGTTTGTTTCCTGAATACTTCTTTTTCCTACTGGCAATTTATTCCAAGATTTATTTAACTGCAAATTAACATTCTTCTATTTCTGTTCTCAGTAATCTTTGGGTATCAAAATAAGATCTTAAAGACTAAAAAATGTATTATGGCATAAATTTCATGGACTGGAGTCCACTTGATCAAATTCAATTTGTTTATATTTGAAGGTGCCATAAGACATCTTGTTTTGTCAGTTATCCCTCTGAAGCGGGAAACAGAAAGTGAAGATAAAGAACATAAAATCTTTGTGCTTAATTTATGACAGTATTTTCCACATGAAGTCATCTGCAGAGAAAAATAAGGTACCAATTCTGCTGTAATTATTACCACAGTTTCTTATGACTGGGAAGAGAGTCCACATTTACATTAAGCAGACAGTTTAAGTAAAATCAAAGCTTAATGGGTCAGAATATTGAATCCCATTTAATAAAGCAAACCCTCCACCTTTGCTTCTTCTGTAACTTGCAAGCTTATTTTGTACAACCGGTCCAAAAACTTGCACTGAAGTCACCTCATGCTTCAGATTCTCGTTTCTTCTTCCCATCTTCTCCTAAATCACTGTCTTCTGACTGGCTACTACTAAGGACTACAAACTGTCCTTCACCAACACTCTGGCTGGATCTACTAGAAGCAGCTATTAGTCGACTTTGCTCTTCTAAATCCTGCAAGAAATCACTCATTTTTAATCAATATATCAAACTGACTTTGTATTGTAAATGCCCTTACACAAATCTATGTTATGACCACACCTGCAATACTGTGTACTGTTCTGGTTACTGTTTCTCAAATGAGACAGAGCTGGACAGAGATCAGAAATGGACAACCAAAATGATCAGGAAACTGGGAGAATTTATTCTGTGAGGAAAATTTACAATGTTTTGGCACTTTAGTGAAAGAAAAGCATTAAATGAGAGACTACAGAGGTTTATACAAATATACAAGATATGATTAAAGTGGTTTGAAAAGTTGGACTTAATATGAGGTGTCCTTCTGGTCAGTGAGGAATGGAACAGGTAGGAACAGACTAATTCCCACTTCTGTGGAGGGCTGGGTTAAGCAACTGAAACTGCTCCTTCACTCGCTGGACACACAAAAGCTAAGAAGTTAATATTAGTAAACTGTGAATCAACTGCAAGCTCAAAATCAAACAAGGACAAAGCATCATAAACAAGGGGACAGCATAAGATCCTCTTGTGTTTTGAATGGGGAGAGAGGGAAAAAAGATGGGGACAAGGAGAGCATAACTCAAGAGAGAGCACACAGCTGAAGAGCACAACTTAAGATGTATCCATAGGCCAGGAACAACCCTTGCCCCTCTGCAGCTTATGGGAACAATAGATACAAACTCTTAAGACAAAAGAAACATTTACACTACATAATTATAGTACTATGATTCCACTATGGAATGTTGGGGCTTGTAGTTTGCTAAAACTATCAAACTCTCTGGCTGATCATTCTAAATGCCCTTCCCTAAACTGCAAATCCCAGGATTCCATAGGATGTTGTCATGACAGCTGAAGTGGAATCATGGTACTACAGTATAATATTACAGTGTGAACAGGCTCCCAAAGGATATGATTTCTTTGAGGACTGTCTACTTCCATCACTTTGAAGACAATGGGGCTGAGAAAGAATGGCTTTATCCCTGAGACAAGGTGACAAAGCCTCTTGCTGGATTCTACTTACCACTTCCATGGAGCCCAGCAAGGCAGCAGGAGCAGCACCATATGGGGAAAACTGTTGGTGCACTCACATAATGATGGTCATCTCACTGACTGCAAGGAGGCTCTTTTTTTCTTCATCACTGCAGATTCACAACAGTGACATGCATGTGGTCTCAGACTCTGCTGGCTTACTTTTCTTGTAGCAAGATGCCTGACAGGAAGCTACAACTGGGCAATTATCCTTCTTCTATCAGGAAATCAGGCTGACTGGCTTAAACACCACATACAAGGCACTGAGAAACTTGAATAATTTTCCTAATGACAGCCCCATGCCCACAGGCCTTGGGAGATGTTTGGACAGCATTCCACCCACAACTCAGTCATGGGAGGGCCACAATGGCTTATTGAGGTTCCTAATTCCCATCAATGGTGCTTTCTCAAGTTCTTTTTAAGGTCCACGTCTTATTTCAGTGCCTTCTCTGTCAGAGTGCTCTGGTATTCCCCCCCCCCCGAAAAAACCCTACAATTCCCAGAGTTCCATAGCATTTAGCCATGGCAGTTAAAGTGGTGTCAAACTGCATTATTTTTGCAGTGTGGATGCAGTCACAGCCTCTGTTGCTTTGCCCTGCCTACTATGGAATTGGATTAAGCTTTCTCTACCTGCTCCATACCCTCACTGACCAAGAAATAATAGTTATGTCTCCATTTTTATAATTCCAAGGTCATCCAATGAAATTTAAGTGAGATATCCAGGATACAAATAAAATAGTACTTTTTCACACAGCACATGGTTAAGCTATACTGCTCCATATCAGAAGATGTGGTGATGGCCATTAACTAAGATGGGCTTTAAATTGAGATTAGACACACTTGTGGAGAATCAGGCTATTAATGGCTATTACTCATAGTAAGGCTTCCCCTGAGATGAGAAGCAGCATATCTTTGAATATCTGATTCTGGATAACATCAGCAGAATGTTGATACTGCTTTCACATGCTTTTTGTGGCCAATACATAGGTACCTGGGAAACCACTGGGAAACAGGAGTTATGGTTAGGTCTTTGGTCTGATCCAAAAGGGCTTTTGTGTGTACTAGACATTCAGTCTTTTGTGTGTACCAGACTAAATAGTAAAATTATTAGTAAGAGTACAAATTTGGAAACAATTTATCATGGCTCTTACATTTCTGAGATTCTGGGATAATGTAGATACAGAGGAATATGCAGGGCATACTATCTATCACATAGGGTAGGACGTCAAGATATAATTGCCCAGGAAGAGTACAATTCAGATAAAAAAGCCCTTCTGGTCTGCCATCACAGTTCCAACAACACCACCAGCTAGACTTACTTGAAGTCCAAAAGTAGGGCAATGAAAAAGTTACTAGGCCTGTTCCCAGCAATTGAAATTTTCAACTGAATGTTGGTGGCTCTATATAGACTCCATGATTACACACCTCTGTCAGGTTCCCCCTTAAAAGCCATCAAAACCAGTGACCACCATCACACCTTCTATTAGAAAATTCTAAAGCTTATCTGGGTGTGGTGTGAGCAAGTACTTTGTCTCGTCTTCCCCAAATCTACTGGCAATCAATTTCAATAGGCAAGTTCAAGCGCTAGTGATGTGGGGGAGAAGACTGACTGTACATTTTCTTCAGATGATTCATAACTTTTATTGATCTACTGTTATGAAGTCTAAGATCACAGAAGATGTAAGGCTGGGTCTGTATTCTGATTAAATCAACATTTATCAAATACATACCTTTTCAATTTGTTTTTGTTTACTGAGTTCCTTTTGCTGTTTTTCTTTTACTTTCTCTATTTCTTTCTGCTTTTCTGATGTTCTACGATCCTGAAAAGTTAATATTATGTGTAAGTAACTAATAAATACTGAGGGAAGGTGTACATTGGTATATTTTGTATGATCCATTTAAACAATTTCACATCAAAATAATGACCCAGGGACTAAATATTTCAACAAAAACTGTATCCTGGTTCCCTTCAACACATACCAGGGGAATTACCTGCATGAACCTAAAAGAAACACTCGCTTCCACACCACCAGACTACGAAACCGTTAACCATTCCAATAACTAATTTGGCAACTAGATAATGTTAGCAATACTAACAACCTCTAGTTTAAAAAAAAAAGGGAGGGTGTCTCAGTTTGCAATTCACAGCTTCTTTACTCAAGTTTAGCATTACTTAAGAAAGCATTATTGTTTTATGTTGATAGCACTCATGCACAGAGGCAAGAGATGTCCATGAGAAACTGAACTAGTAAAAAAAATAAATCATATTTTCAAAATGCTTGGATATTCTGCTGGCTAGCTATCCTAGAAAATTTCTGCCTTCTCTTACTACGTTTGGATGCAGACTGCTTTGCTAAGTTATCTTCTCCTTACACGCATCCTCTGTCACAGTATACTGTAGTTATGACTGCTTTTGACTCACACACACACACACACACACAAAACAAACAAACAGATCACCTGTGAGAAAGGACTGGCAGAACAGTGTGTTATGGCAGACATCTAATTAGGTACCCTACAGCTTTCATCAGCTCATTGTTCATATGAAGCCTATAAAATGCCTATAGATTTTATTGCAATTTGAAGTCTTACCAATTCAGTATGATATGCAATCTGTTTTGCAATTCCTACAGAGTCACAGATCTAAATGGGGAAAAAATGGAAAAGCAGTAAGGATAATAAAATGTGATTATTTTTAAAGGGTTGTGATTTAATGACACATTTAAATCATTTAATGGTTCAGAATGGTTTTGTTTATTCAAGAAATTTAATTGGGACATAAATACCTTTTCCCCTTCATTATTTGATTCAAATATGTAGCAGACAAATGTTGGTCTGCTATCTGCTCTCCCTGTTGATGTCTGAAGTACAAATCCAAAAAGGCGTTTGTTCTCCTGGTGTGTGGCATACAAAACTACATTTGGCAATGGGAACTATTAAAGAGGAATGGAAAAAAAGAATGAAAATTCAAAGTCTGACACATAAGAGATAGTAACATATTGGTGGTCATTTAGCAACTATAAGACATTCACTTGAATATGGTGAAATGATCATTGTCATGTGCCTTCATGTTGACTCTAGCTTATGGCAACCTCATCTCAGCGTTTTCTTGACAAGATCTATTCAAAGCAGTTTTGTCGCTTATTTGGTTCAGAGAGAGTGGCTTGCCCATGGTCAAACAGTAGAGCTTCCATAGCTTCCACCAGGAATTCAAACCTTAATTTCTAATGATAATAGGATTACCATACCAATTAATAAAATGGAGATGCTATCTTGTTTGGCATAGAGTGGCATTTAACAGTACAGTGGCCCCACTGTTTTCACGGGGAATCCATTCCGGATCCCCCCTTTGAAAACTGCCCATAATTCAAGCCCCATTGGCTTGAATGGTGGTGCGTGCCCCATTATATCCCCCTCCATTTGCCACCCAACTATATATTATTTCCTCCTGCTGTTTTGATGCAGAAACCACATGAATTCCTGTTTCTGTCATTTTGTTGACCACTCCTCAGAGAAAAAGACAGCCCTGTCTTCCTTAAGAGATGCATGCGTGGGCCATGCAGCTGATGTAGGAACTGCTCTGGTGGAGTAGCAATTAGCCACTCTTTCTATTAATGCTACAAAATATAACCGAAATCATCATCGTTGTCATCATCATCAGGGAGAGAGATGACAAGCTTTTATCAAAGAAATCAGATTACAGCTTCCATATGCAGATGGGGTAAAAAGGTACAAAATCCTTGTCTGCGTCCTTGAATGACTCTGTATGTTGCATGTACATCTTGAGTGCTTTCCTGACATGAGTTACTGTATATGTCAGCAGTTTTTAAAAAGTGGGGGTTGGCTTGAAATAGAAAAGGGGTCAGGCCAGTTCTTGTGATCTGTGGAAGTTGAGACTAACTTTGGGATGAAAGCAATGTCAGTTTGGAGTATAGCTCTACTCTTGCAGAATATAATGAGAGCTATGCTGATCGATAGGGCATCCAGATGAGTGGCTATGAAAAAAGCCGCTTGGAGGGCAGCAGTGGAATCAGTATGACTCAAACAGTTTCGCAGGAAGCAATATGTATCTACATGATTCAAACTGTTGCTCATAGAATCAAGTGGTAGCTAATTCATTAGTGTCTGTGCTCCTCTGCTGTTCACAATATATTTTCTGGGGATGGAGGAAGGTAGTATGTTACAATAACTATTAGTAATCTACTACTCCAATCATTGGATGTGATCTTATAAATAAAGTGGCCAATGCTTATCCCCTCACCCCTAATTTCCCCACTTTTAAACAGTCCAATGTTACTCCATCCACGATGTGACCTTAATTCTTTCTTGGGCTACAAAGCATCTACCCAGCACAACAAGTAGCTAACCAGAGAACTTCACTCATTCTACAATGAAGGCTGAGGTCTTGATTAGCTTTTAAGTAGTTCTGCATAGCCATGCTTGAGCTAGTTTCCTGGGTTCAGGTTTTAAAACCAATGCAATAACTGGCAAGACCTAGTGTGGTGGTTGCTGCCTGGAAAGATTTCATGGGACTAAGTAATCCAGGTGTTCATTCTTCCAAATCCCTCCAGGTCTGAGGGTGCACTTGTGGGGAGCAGGGGGAATTGCTGATTGGAAATATTCAAGTCACTACTGTGTCCTTGAGAAATGGCTCTACTATGTGGTTTTGGATTCTCAAAGGAATGTTCCTCCTTGGGAGTAAAGAAGAATGAAGAGAGTCATGGTCAAATGAACCCCTTCCTATGCAAAACAGATCTTCATTTCTCCACCTGGCCAATGACTCACCACTTCAGTTTCACTACAAAATGATCAAACACTAAATGGTATTTTAAAATGTAAAAATACATAATCATGAAACAAATCTGTATAACATGTTTAACCCTGAATTTACAATAAATACAGTACATGGTTTACACAGTGAAAATTCCACTGAATTTGTTTGCCCTCTTTAAAAAGTGTTGATAAAATAAATACCATGAGGATTATCAGAAACTGTTTTAGACTTTTATTTTTAGTATATGTTTTTAGAGTTAGTTTTGAGTCATTTTGGTTAGAGATGTAGTTGTTTGAATGTTGGACTGGGACTCTATAGACCAAGGTTCAAATCCCAGTTCAGCCATGAGTCATTCTTTCAGCCTCAGAAGATGGCAATAGTAAACACCCACTGAAGAAACTTGGCAATAAAACCCCATGATAAGTTCACCTTAGGGTCACCATAAGTCAGAAACAACTTAAAGGCACACAACAACAATATTTATACCTTCTCAGCAATCTATATAACGGTGTGTGTGTTATAAGTTATAAATTATAGAGTAATTTTTGTCCCTGCAGTTCCCCCAGTGGCTGACATTGATGCTGAAAATAAATGTCAAACAAAAAAAGCAGAATTTTTAATTGAAGTGGTTATGTAGCAGTCCGGACTATTTTAAAGTAATTTCTCTGGTTTTGTTTTTTAATTGCAGGGGTCTAAGGCTTTGGGGAAGTCTTGGGGTATCTGGAGGCATAAAAATGGTCTGGAGGCCTCATGTGGCCCATGGAATGCACCTCCCCAGTCCCTCACTTTACAGAAACTCTCCAAATTAGGACCACATTACTAGGCTGAAGAGATCCAACAAAGCTCATGGCTGAGGCACATTTTGAAACAGAACATTCCCAGCTTAAACTCTTAGCCACCATGTTACACCAGCTCTTTTGGCAGAGCTAAATTCTCATCCATTTAGTTATTCATAATATTAACTTTCTGTTACACTCCTGTAGATTCTAACAGACTTTGATGTTATAAGTGTTAAAGTCAGTATTCATTTCTTTATTTACAGACCAGCTAATATTTGCTTAGCATCAGGTATACTAGTCACTTGGTCAGTGAAAATTTAGAAGTGGGGGAACCATAATGTCTGGAACTGGGACTCCTCACCAAATGGAAAAGTCACAACTGGAAAATAAACAGGAAACTTTCAGCACATAGAAAATAACCCTGAGTACAACTTAGCAGAAAATATGTTGAAACATCACCAAATAAGTTCCTATATTTGTCTGCTTTGATTTCAGCAACTTACCCTGAGTCTTGTCACTTGGGTCTGTGGATCAATTAACCTAGAAATAATAATTCAGGAAACTAAATGTTATTGTACAAAGAAAGAGAAATATATTAAGAATACTTGATACATGTGTATTAGCTTTAAAAGGGGAGCACTTACTTTAAACAGTCACACGTGACTAACAAATGTGATTCTGTCATTCTGAAAATGTTATGTATTGCTCGAGCTGCTAGTATTTGGCGCATTGTTTCATAAACAACATCAGAACTTTCATCTGACTTCACCTCCATGGATCCAAGGAATCTTACAATAAATAATTGATGGAGGATGGAATCTATATCAAGGATATAAAAAAGAAACAATGTGAACACCTTTGATCTTTTCAGTAAAAATCATTTTGTTCGAACAACATATTTGTCACGTGTATTGCATGGTAATTGTAAGACAGGACTTTCATACATTATTAAAAATTAATTGACAAAAACCAGTGCATAATACATCTAAAA
The DNA here is from genome assembly GCF_019175285.1 of Sceloporus undulatus. Taxonomy (NCBI): domain Eukaryota; kingdom Metazoa; phylum Chordata; class Lepidosauria; order Squamata; family Phrynosomatidae; genus Sceloporus; species Sceloporus undulatus. The sequence continues at coordinate 57,754,780 of NC_056523.1, forward strand.
TCTGCTGCATTGCTATATATGTGAATCTATACTAATTTTAAGCAAAAAAAAAAAAAAGGACTATTTTATGTATTATTTATTAATTAAAATAGTTATATCCTGCCTTATGTCAAAGATCTCAAGCTGGCTTACAAGAAACATTAAAACAAGCCACACAATTTAAAATAATGCAATAATTAAATAAACAAATAAAAACAAATTTAAAGGGTTTTTTTTTAAATTTAAAAATTTGTACACGGTACTTGAGATGGTTTAGTAAGACCTAAAGGCTTTGATGAACAGCCAGGTTTTAACTTGGTACCTAAATGATATGAGTTTTGGAGCCAGTTGGGCCTCCAGGGGGAAGGCTCCTAAGTTATGGAACAACTTGCTGTCTTATTACCACCTTAGATACCTTTAAGAAGGCACTAAAGACGGATCTCTTCCAGCAGGCCTACCCACCTGATCTTCTATGAAAAACCTAAGGAAAATCCTACTTTTGGCTGTAATACTGCATGTTAGATATGTTTTTATCGCCCTGAATTGTATTTTTAAGTGATGATATTTTATTGTAATCTAGATGTTATTGTGGTTTTATGCTTGTAATCCCACTTTGATCCATTGGGAGAGGCGGGAAATAGAAATAAAATTTATTATTATTATTTCACAGTTAGAGTGCCACAGCTGAGAAGGCTCTCTCCTTTGTCCCTAACACATTGTATTGATTCACTGGTGGGACACAGAGGAGCCTTCCTGCCCAGCAGATCTTAATCCTCATACAGGCACATATGGGGAGAGGCACTCCTTCAAGTATTGTGGTACCAAGACTTTAAATGTCACCAAAAGTACCTTGAATTCAGATTGGAAACATACAGGCAGCCAGTGCAATTCTTTTAAGACTAGCATGATATGGTGTCTATATGGTATTCCAGTCAGCAGTCGAGCTGCTGCATTTTGTCCTAGCTGCAGCTTCTGAGTCTTCTTCAAGGTCAGCCCCACACAGAGTGCATTGCAGTAATCTAACTGGGAGGTTACCGGTGTATGGACTACTGTAGCTAGGTTATATCTGTTCAATAAAGGCCATAGCTGGAGCAACATTCAAAGCTGGCACCAAGCACTCCATGCCACAGAGTCCACTTGGACCTCCAGTGGCAAGTTTGGATCTCAGAGCACTCCCAATCTATGCACCTGCTCCAGGACATGTTGTTTACTCAGTTCCCAGACCCAACAACTGCCAATCCACAGAGCCTCCATCTTAATGAGATTCAGCTTCAGGTTACTGAGCCTCACCTAACCCATTACAACATCCAGACACTAGTCCAGCACCTACACAGCCGCAGCTGACGCTTCTGACAAAATACAAAGAAGGAAAGCAAAATGAAATAAGTTTGTGATCTACATTTTGGGGATTTATATTTGTCTTATTAAATTATTATTATTATTATTATTATTATTATTATTATTATTATTATTATTTATATAGCTCTGTAGATTTACACAGTCTTCTACTCTGTAGTGGTGTAACTGCTGGACTTTTGCCTCTACATTGATCCCACTACCCCAGCTTTAAGTAACAATTGTGAAGTCTTTGAAATAAAAAGTACTTCTCTATGTACAATTACAATTGCCCCAATAAAGCACCTGAGATGTGGCAGACTGTGAATCATACAAATACTACTGCAATATAGCAAGTTGTAAAACCTATTTAATACTTTATTTAAACATGAATGATTATCAGCTTTGTACATAAACCAGCCCAGCTGTTACACGTGAACCTGACCACATGCTCTCTTTCTCCCATGGGAGCTTGGACAAAAACATTTTGAGAAGCCATGGGAGAAAAACAACATTTGATCAGATCCTCATGCAACAACTAGGCTGCCTTGCATACAAAACTAATAACCTGTATGCCTAACTTGATCTACTCTTTTCATCTTGTTCAAGTACACAGCCTGCCATTTTCAACAATGGATACCCCACTCTTTTCAATTCTATTTTAGATGTATTTAAAATTCTGTTCTACCTTCTGTTTCTGATTTGGTTCCTCCAGATTCTCCAAAAGGATTTGTACGTCTGTAAAATACAAAAGATATCATCACATCAGTGACCACAGAATATGAATTCACAATAATAAAACCGAGTAATATATTAAAATAAAACATGCAATATTTTCTTAGGTGGTAGTTTAAGGAGGTTAGCCCAACAGACCTCACAATACAGAATTATACTGGATATCTTGCATAAGTGTGGGCAACTGTGGTCCTCCAGATGTTTTCCAGTAGCAACTCCCATAATCCCTCACTATGAGTTATGATGACTAGGCGAGTTGGAGGTTGTAGGCCACAATCATGCAGAGGACCAAAGCTGCTCATCCTCCCTTAGATAAACAAAAACAAGTGAGAAAACCACTATCTTGTAGTAATAGCCTCCTCTTTCACTGGAAGATCAAATCAGCCCAGAACAAAATGAATCTATCTTTATTGTGCTCTGAATATTTTTCTTTCCTTTTGAAAAGATATAGTATTGCCAGAATACAATGGGCAATCCTAACCACACTAATAAAATGAAATGAAATAAAATCAAATAGTATCCTGTCTTCCTCCCAGAATTGGGACTCAAGGCAGCTTACAAACAGCAATACACTTAAAAATAGATAAAAAGAGAACAAAATAGAATTAAACTACTTACAGTATTAAAACACTTCACATCTCTAGTTAAAAGAATAAAATGCAATTAATTGTTTTTTAATTATTTTTAAAAATAGTTTAATACTACACTGCACATCCTAGCCCATTCCTTAAAAACTTTCTGTGGTAAAAGCTTGTTGGGATAAAAAGGGTTTTGCTTGCCCGTGGTGGACAGCATGAAGGGGGCCGTTCTGGATTCCCTGGGAAGAGAGTTCCAGAGCCAAGGAGCAGTCACCAAGAAGGCCCTCTCTTGTACTCATCAACTTTGCTTGTGATGGTGATGGGATTGAGAAGGGCCAATCTCCTGATGATCTCAGAGCCCAGGCAGACTCATACAGGGAGATAAAGTTTGCCAGATAGTGTGGACATGAATCATATAGCAATAGCAGTGGCAAGTACATTTCTATACTGGTTATCAGTGAACTAGAACTCTATAAGTGGTTTATGATGTGTAAGCCCATTGCCCCCAACAAGCTGGGTATTCGTTTTATCAACCTAAGGAAGGATGGAAGTACATTGGAGCCCTTCTCTAGGATCGAACTTACAACTCTGTGGCTGCAATACCAGCATTTAACCACTGCACCACCAGGACTCCTGGTCAGAACCAGAACTTTGAATTGTGCCTGGAAACAAACTGGGAACCAGTGGAGCTGTTTTTATAGGGGAGTAGTTTGGTCCCTGTAACCTGCCCCAATTAGCATACTGACCACAGCTCTTTGAACTAGAGGAAGTTTCCAAACACTCTTCAAAGACAGCCCATGTAGAGTGAGTTACAGTAGTTCAAATAGCATGCAACTAAGGCATGTGGCCAGATCCAGCATCTCAAGGAATGTACACAGCTGGCACACAAATTTTAAATGTGCAAAAGCACTTCTAGTCACCATGGATGCCTGGGATCCAGGTTCAAAGCTGAGTCCCAGAGTACCCCCAAACTGCAAACCTGTGTCTTCAAGGAGAGCATAACCCCATCTAACACAGGCTTAATTCCTACTTCCTGATCTCCTTTTCGACTGACCAGAAGCACCTCTGTCTTGTCTGGATTAAGTCTATCACTGATGGCAAGCATTCCAAATAAACATCCTCTCTTTAAATTAAACTGCATGGTGCCCATGATTAAATATAACTGCTAGCCTCAGTTAGACCGCATATTAGGAAATCCACACTTATGTAAACTCGATTGATTCAATGAGTCTACTCTAGTTGGGACTAGCAATTGGATTTAGGTCCACTTACTAATCTATTATTAATGTATTTGTTTACAAAGTAATTATTTCACACATAACTTTCTGAAAGTATTAATGGAATTTTTGTCTTTGTCAAGAGAAATATGGCTGCATTTGGCTCTCAGAAGATACATCATTACTTTACAAATAATACTTAAAGTGAAAATTTCATTACTTTACAAATAATACTTAAAGTGAAAATTTTCTAGGCTTCCAGTATACATCACAAATAAAAGACTTTACAAAAAAAAATTGATAAATAACTAAGACTCTTTAAAAAGGTAAAAACAGGACATTTTGACACCGGTTGTTTCTTGTTTTCACAGTTTAAAAAAGTGAATCTTTCACTTAACTATGAAGTTGGGTGGGATATTAGTGGTCATATACTCCAAGCCCATACACTCCAAGCTGCCTGATCAGCTCTGTCTAAACTCCTCCAGCAAAGGAGAGCTCATCACATCCTGAAGCACTCTGTTTTACAGTCAAACAATTCATACTTCTATGCCAATTTTACATATTTTACACCTCCAGAAATAAAATAAGAGGCAAATTATTGATAACTAATAAGCTAATCTGTGCAGCTATTCTGTTTATTTAAAGCACTGTACAAGAAGCCACAGGACTCCTTTAGCCTACCACAGAGAAAGTACATTTCAGTTATGTGCTGACTAAAAATTGTAAGTGTTATTCTGAGTTCTCACTGGAATGCATCTGTTCAACAGAATTAAATATAGGTGCATATTAGCCATTCAGCTTTGGCATCATAGTTGTTACAACACAATGCTAACAAGCTACCTGATTAAAATCTGAAACAAACTTATTGTCCTTTCCACTGATGAGACTCAGCACAGCAAGGCTCAGTTACAGCCTTTTCAGTGGAAGAGCCTATGTCTCCATAACAGCAAAACCTAAAAATATCTTGACTTACATCTTCATTATGGTCACTGAATCTCAGCACTATTGTTCATAAGAAAAACAGTACTCATGGACATTTGCTCTCCTGACCTACACCTCTCCCTGTTATGAGTATGTTCATTAAGAGAAAAGGAAGTTCATCCATTCTTTGGCTCATAGGAATCACTTGCAACTGTCAGCCACAATGAGCAGAATCTCTGTATCATGGTCAGCATATTAACTACACTGAGGATGTGCAAGTTGTAACAGGAATTTGCAAATATCAAGCAGTGGTTCTCCTTGTGCTGCCATTCCCATTCAAATTACAAATCTTGGTACACTTGCACAATACTAGGATATAAAGTATTACTGCATATCTATACTTTGGTTTTGAGTTTCTTTCTCATTGCATTTCAATCATGGCTCCAAGTCACAAGTGTGTCAGCACTATTGCCTGGCATCCAAAGCACACTGCCTGTTCACTGTTTTATAAATATATCACCACATAATCTATAAGGACAAAAAATTTCCAATACTATGAATAACTTCACAAGAATGTTCAAAACTTCGTACATCGCTGTACTTCTGTGTAACCCGCTTTGATCTATTAAGGAAAAGCGGGCTATAAATAAACAGTTTATTATTATTATTATTATTATTATTATTATTAAAACTTGAACAAAATCATCTTTAAATGTAGGGGGGAGAAGCAATATTGGGGAGTGGGTGAGCAAAAGATATTTGAAACAACTAACAATTTATCTTTCCAATACATACTATTCTAGAAGCCTAGATCATTTTCACTCACCTTTTTTAACTTAGGAAGAAAATCACCAGAGTACCATCACCAACTGGAGGCAGGGCTACCACATTTCTCTTGAGTTTCCAAGAGGAAATACCCAAGGTGCTTGGGCAAGTGAGCGATAGGAAAGGAAAATATACTTTTTAACAAACAAAAAGTTGAAAAGCTTGCACAACAGGGTGAAAGATGTCTGCTGCAAGAAATATAACACTGCACAGAGAAGCTCAAGCATCAAGCAATTTCCCAACTGTGAAAAGATCTGATTTTGAATCTGTTCTCTAACTTAATAGCCATGAACCCCAATCAGGCTTCACTCTCAGAGACCTAAAATCAGCCTCAAGCCTTGTCTTACATCCTAGTTATAAACAAGGCATTTGGGCTCATCCATCATTAAAATGGATGAAAGAAGTAAGGGCAAATCAAATTTGTGAACAGGAAGGCATGGAGTGAAAGTAAGTACATGATCCACAAAGCCTGCTCCCAATCACTTAATCATGATATTCTGAGTAGCTTCAAAGACATCAACAGGAGGCACTGCAGATTGTCTGTCAGTTTCACTTGCTCTGAGATTTTTTTGTGGGCTCACAATTCTAAATCCTCTGCTGCTGTTACCTTACCTGCCCGCCTGCCCTGAAGTTTTGGCTTGACCGGGTTGATCTTCGCTTACTGGAGAAATGATATCAAATTGTATCGGTGTGTCAGGTGCAACAAGGGAATCCAAGGAAAGTGCTGATAAAGATGCCGAATCTGATGCTAAAGATCCAGTACTACTGGTACGAGTTGTGGAAGGACGGGTCTGCCTAAAGAAAGGCAAAAAGAAGAAAACCTGTAAGAAAGACCAGAAGGAAATTTCTCCAGCTATTTAAATGTTTTCTGTAGAAGGGAAAATTCAGAAACCACTAGTCCTCATCATAAATTATTATTCTCTCCTCACATACTAGAGAAGCTATCTACCTCCAACACATTCCACCTGAAGTAAGTAGAATGGTCCTCTAAAAATCATAAATAATTTCAGGATCACTGCATTGTTGAAGGCAAATCTCTCTAGTAAGACAGACAGTACAGAAGGCAGAAGAAAGTACAATGTACAGTCTGTATATAAGATATGGTAAAAAGAAATGCAAGTGCTAAAAGTGCGATGCTGACATAAAGATCACGATAATTCAAAACCAACAGACAGACTACACAACACCAGTCATCAATTTATATCAAACTCAAATTAATCCTCAGTAATATTTTAGAATAGCCTTCACTAATCCTCCAAATAAGAAAACTTGCTATCAGTGGGATAATCATGATTTAAAGGACATGTTAATTTTAAAAGATCTGATGTTTTGCAACTTACGCTGTTGGCCTCATGCTCTCATGTCTCTGCTGGAAGGAAGGAGAGGGAGTGACAGCTTCCAGTGCCGACTGATTTACACGTGCAGCCATCTCCTGTTTGTTGGAAGCAAAACAAAGAAATGCCTTACATTATGTTACATTACAATAAAGTGTTTCCTTTCACTCACATCTGAATGTTAGCTAGGACATTAAGACTTCTTACTGACAGTTATATGGCACAACAGAAGCCATAAATCTATGCTTACATTTATTTTGACATTAAACAATAACTGATTCACATTACCTCTGGGTTTTCACTCAGGTATATCTGTTTGGAGATGTTGTTTATCGTGCATATCCACTGAAAAATAAAGTCAAGAAGTGCAACTGTCTATAACAGCTCATAATAATTTTCTACATATATATATTTCAACCCATTTCTTTACATAACATGCCTCCTATGTCTGTTGCATTTCAAAATATTTTTTGAGAGAGATAAAAATTGTTGATACATCCTTTTGATGCCAAAAAATTGGAAGGTGATAATCAGCTAATGACTTTTTTGGTCAACAATACTTGGTTACTAACCTGAATATAACTACTTGAGAACACTTATTCAGTTTGCCAACAAATTGTTGACAATTTGATGGTGCATACACACAAACTTTAATAATTAGGTGAAAGTAGTAGAATTTAATAGTAGTAGAATTCACAGAATTTAAAGCAGAGGTCGGCAACCTACGGCCTGCAGGCCGCATGCGGCCCACCGAGGCCTAGGGACCAGCCCCAGCCCGGCCCTGCCGCAGATTGCTGCCGGGGCCTTTGGCCTCCCGCGCAAGTTTGCGGGGCCTTTGCACACGGGGCAAGGGGGGAAAGCGGCGGGCAAGGAGGAGCAAGTGGGGGCAAGCGGTGGGCAAGGGGGGCAAGGAGGAGCAAGTGGGGGCAAGCGGCGGGAAAGGGGGAGCAATTGTCTATAGAAGTCTCAGAAACATGCATTTATATTAACATTTTTTAAAAAATCAGCAGATTTTTTGGCGTGTCCTCCATAAGTTTTATTTAAAAGTGTCCTCCATTTTAAATTTTTGTCCTACATTTGCCCCAGTTTATTTACTTATTTAATTTTTTTTAAAAAAAAATATTTATTTATTTATTTATTTTTTGCTTCGGCCCCCCAGTGTCTGAGGGACAGCAACCCGGCCCCCGGGTCAAAAAGGTTGCCTACCCCTGATTTAAAGCCTATGACAAGATATGGCTAAGAGGCACCTTTCTTTTCTCTAGTTCTTTCAGCATCTACGTAATACTTCTACAATGGTGCTATTATGTCATGATAGATTAGTTCCATCTTCCTCAATCAGATGTTGTCCAGATATCTATCTGGATGGTCCACCAATTCAGGTAAATGATGGTCAGAAATAAACAATCAGTTTCAGTTTAACTAGTTTTGTGCCCTGTACCTGAACTGCTTTAACTCTCCTATCCCAGCTCCTACTGAATATCACCAAATTTCTGAGACAAAGGAAACAGCAATGACAGTTTGGGGAGTGTTTGGGGATATAAGTTTTACAACATGCGTGGAGGAGTGAGAGGTTTTAAAAACAACTGCTTGAGTGAAAACCCTTGGGCTACTTCAACATTGCCCTTGGAACCTGTATCCTTGGAGTCCTATGAGTCTCAATAATAATAATAATAATAATAATAATAATAATAATAATAATAATAATAAATTTTATTTATAGACCGCTATTCCGCAATGATCATAGCGGTGTACAGAAAAAAAAATTGCAATACAATAAAAAATACAATGTGACAGTTAAAGGAGGGAGAAGTCTCATCCTTCAGGCAGTCCCTGATGTTGCTGGGTCTGCCTGATCGCTCCCCTTTCAAACAGTCTCTGCTTTTAGAAGTTCCTCGGTTCTACTATATCAGTTCCTATTAGTAGGACTTAAGTGCACACACATGCGCACACACATAAAGACATCTGATTTTGGTAACAGTTTTTATACCTTCCAAAGAACATTTGAATTGTTTTGCTATAGAAAACAATAATGGAATCTATTGGGGCGTTAAAAGATTAACTTGCTAAATGCAACAGGCTTTTGAAGGTGGACACAGATGTGTCAGTCTTTAAAGAGCTTCTTAAGCAGATCCAAGGATGGTCTTCAGGGAAATCCATTAATTGTGGGGGGGGGGGGGGGGGGGGGGGGGATTGGATATTTTCTTTGTTTTCCTAGTCACTTCATGTTTTTCCTGTTACATTCAATTTTAAGGTAACAACTTCATCTTTTTAAGTGCTCATTTTATTTCCTCCCCCCCACTAGTCTCCATAAAGGAAATCAATTTCCAATACAATTTGGTGTTTATACTGTCTATTTTCCTAGGGAAAATATTTTAATTATATATTTATTTTAAAATTATAAATATACATTATTTATATACTTTATAAAAATATATCTAAAAGTATAAAAAGGAGAGCCAGCATGGTATAATAATGGTTTGAGCCTTGTACTACAACTCTGGGGACCAGGGTTTGAGTCCCCTGATCAAGCTGTGGAAACCCACTGGGAGACCTTGGGCAAATCACACTCTCTCAGCCTCAGATGAAGGCAAATGCAAACCCTCTCTCTACAAATCTTGCCAAGAAACTCCTCTGATAGGCTAGTATTAGGGTCATCATCAATAAATAATCATAAGTTGGAAATGATTTGAAGGTATGCAACAATAACAACAATTTTCTTGGGGAGTAGGTCCACAGCTTTCATCAGATTGTCAAAGAAGAACCCGCCCCCCAAAAAACCTAAGAAACATTGCTAAAAGAGCAGAATGCTTGTTTACTGCTCTCCTGCTCTCCATGACACTTTGTAATTTAACATCCATTATGCTGAGCAGCTTACCTCTTCGTAGTCCTTTTTGCTCTCTGCTTGCAAAATAGAAGATCTTGCAGAAAAAGATACAAAAAGATTTAGCTGCGCATCTTGAAAGAAAAACTAACCTTTGATTGTTTGCATTTAGTCAATATATTTCTTTATTCAAAACATAATTAACATTTAATGTTCTCTGAACTCAGAATGGAACAGTCCAAATGTGTATTTCACATTTGGAGTACTCATCAGTACATTGGTGGCTGCCAGAGGTGATACATACCCAGCTGTGCCCATGAGCTATGGTCTTGAGTATCGCTGATATAAATGAAAGTGTGAGGAAGGGTCCCAGACCATGAGATATCTATTGTTACAAGACTTTGGTCCTACACAGAACGTCAAGCCTTAATCAACTGACTTATTTTATGCACACAACACTTTGGACTTCATTAATAATGTTGGATGATATCCTGTTGGTGAATACTCACAGTGTGCATCAGTCTTATGGCACTGCAATTCACTTTTTTGGTCACTGAAGAGCATGAACTCTTTACCACACAATGACCAACCTGCCCCTTGAACCCAGTCCTTTCTTAATTGGTAGAGAGCGGTGGGAGCAGCAGACAAACATCCAACTCTCTGTACAGCTAGATGCACAGCAATGATATTATGAGCAGCGAACTCCTCCAAAGCAAATATCTGGGTTCAAGGGACTACAGTTGAGAAAAGGTTGGTGGGGGGGGGGGAGGTTGGATAGGAAACTATCATACACCTTCCAACGCAGGGCAGCAGCCTATCAGTTTTACACAATGGCTATTTTCCCATTTTGTTTAGTTAAAAAAAAATTCATGTCATACCTCTTTCTGCCTGCTAACCCACCCACCTTACACTAAGCCCTTTCAAAAAATAAATCTCTCAAAGAAGCAACAAGTACACTGTTTTTCAACAGAAACATTAGCTAACACTAAGAAGAAATAGGAATAAATACATACTTTCTGCCATCAAAAGATGTTATTTGAAAGCAGTATCTTCTGTCTTCACAGTCCACAGCCATGACTGAACAGTTGTCTATATCCATAACAAGTCCTCCAGCTACATCGTCTCTTGCCTGGCTCATTAGATTTCCACCCTGAGTGAAGTAAAACTGCCTGTCCCAGCTGGAAGACACAAGGCCTGTTTTACTGAAATAAGAAAGTAGATTGTCTTAATATATTTATCATTAAAATACAAGACTGAATTTTATCTGGGCTACTAGATACAATGTCTAAAATGTATTAAAATACAGTGGGCCCTCTCCTTATGCAGGGGATTCGTTCCGCCCCCCCCCCCCCCCATAAGGGAAAATCTGAGTATGCTTGCGCCCCATAGGAAATAATGGGGCACGTGCATGTGGTGGAAGTACAGTGCACGCACCATTGTTTTATCGTCGTGTGGCTTCCATGTAAGCAGGAAGCCATGTATAGTGTGCCCACATATGGCGCGGGCGCACTGTAAAACAATGAGTAAATAAATGCATCCAAGTGACCAAACATAAAGATGGTACAAAAATCAAATAGAGTTTTTACAAATGTACATCACTGATAGATATTATTTAAGGCTTTGAAGCAATCATACAATAACTACCACATCCTCTCTCATTCAACCATGTCCTGGAGTGCATTAAGTGGAAAAGTAACTGTTCACTAGCTACAGATGAATATGGCCACAAGAAAGATATCAGTCACAGGCCCCATCCCACTGTGGTTCCAATGTAGTATTGTCATAAATATTCAAAGAATTTGTTATGTAAAGACAGTGAGAAGGTTGAATTTGGAAAGTGATAAGGCTCATTAAAGCTACTACAAGTACAGAAAACAATCTGGATAAGGAAACAACCATATAAATCAATGGGGGGAAGAATGGCCTACACTCAAGTTCCAAAAGTAGTCAGATTAACTGCAGACAAATTTCACATGCAGGAAAAGCAGTGGAGGGGAAGGGGGGGGGAAGAATCTAGAAATACTTTTAAGACTGATTCATTTTAACCTGAACTTCCATAGATGTCAGTCTGCATCAGGCATACTGACAAAATTAATATCAAATCCAGGTATGTTAACAGTTACATAGTTGTAGGGGTGGGATTGCAGTACAATAGCAAACAAACAGATGCAATTTGTGATACTTGCCATAAACCTTCAAACAGTTCTGTAAGGTGATACAGGTTTGTCATATTCCCTCCTCCCACTTTCCTTTTTATGCCAGCATAAACTCTCTCTTTGAAACTGCTTCATTTGAAGTTGTTATTTAACGTCTATACAGAACTATCAGGAAATACTAAAGTTCATTCAGTGACACTGAGCCAGTCATCAACTCTCAACCTAACTCATCTCACAAAGTTGTTGTGTACAAGAAGGAAGGCCATTACTTTGTTTTGAACTCCATGGAAGAAAAGTAAGAAATAAATAAAATAAAATTCCAAAGAGACAATCCACTTTTAAAATTAAATAATGTCTTTGTTTTGTGAAGTGCTAGCTGCTGTGACAAGCACAACAAATGAAGGTTCAGGTGTTTTCCCATGTGTGCCTACCCCTCCCTAGATTTCAGCCAGAGAACCCTGAGGCATCCTAAAAATTAGTACTGTGGCATGAGACTTTACAGACAAGACCAGCTACGTAAACCTGTGATGTTTATCTGATATCCACAGAAAGAGTGATTTTAAACTGTAATAATATATATAAATAACATCTATCTAGAATGCATCAGAAATCATCCACCTGTCTCATTTTAAATTACAACACAGCTTGCAAGAACTAGTCCACTGCTATCAAAGGGTTAAACCCATTTTATTGTCAATTAGAGTAGATCCATTGAAATCAATATGGCTCATAGTAGTTATTTATTTGAATGGGTCTACTTTAGTTAGGACTAAAATTGGATTCAGTCCCCTGAGCTACTTAAACTCTTGTACAGAAGATATTGGTTCTTACTTCCTTGCATTAAGATAACCAGCTTTTCGAGTAAGGTTCCTTTGTGGAGGAAATGTTGTAGTATCAGGGTCAGGCACATAGAGTGGGTCACTGGCTATCTCCAAATCCTCTATAGTCTGCTGCATGATCTCTACTTCACGATTCATTTCTTTCCGAACCCTAAAAACAAGGAGAAGTTTTAAAATTTCAGTTATAAGAAATGTAAGAGAACTTTTAAAAAAGAAATGTTGATGCACTGGTTCTATAGGGAAAAACATAACTTACTCTTGAACACTTGTTCCAATATTTGTTAAAAATTCTTCCAACTGTTCAGAAAGATTTTCTGAGCCCATCTTAAAGAAGCTTATCTTTTTTTTAAAAAAAAGAAGACAATTAAATTGTTAAAATATATAATTTATATTAAAACATATATTTTTATTCATGCAGATATAATTCAGTTTTAGACCTAAGGTAAGACACAAAATACACTGTGCTTACATATTAATCACATGTCCATAGCATGTGATTAAAGGTACATCTGCACTGTAAAAAGAATGCAGTTTGGCACCACTTTGACTGCCATGGCTCTGTCCTGGTATTGTGAGTCACCAGCCCTCTTTTGCAGGGAAGGCTAAAGAACATGTAAAACTACAAATCCCAGGATGTCTTAGGATGGAGCTACAGCACTTAAAATGATGCCCAATTGTATTATTTCTACAATGTAGATGGGCCATAAGTAAAGGGCAACTTGAGAAAAATATTTACTTGTTTCCTGTTTACAACTAGTGTAGAAGAAGAGAGAGCCACTTTTGGATAAACTGAACCATGTTCAACCTGTGTTTATATATGCTTACTTTTTTCTAAAACAGATACTCAGGGATAGCAATACTCAGTCTTCCTGGTTTATTTAGAGATGTAGGTTTATGTACTGGATTGCAGATACAGAAGAAGCTTGAATGTTCAGAGCACTACTGTCAGATATTGTCAAACCTGTTTCTTTGTTCCTTCTTTTGTCCCTAACTCTTACTTATAGAATCAAAATTTATGTTGGTGCCATGAAAATTCAGTACACAGCCTTGTATCATTGCCAAGGACACTACAGAAATTCTTGACATTACAAAATCCAAAATGCAATGAAAGGGTTTTCACATTTGTCTCTGGAGCAGTGTCACTGTGGGACATCCAGTAACTCTTAACATCAAATGCCCAATTTGTTTATTTAGGTATTTATATCCCGCCCTTCAGCCCTAACGGCTCTCAGGGCGGCTTACAATTATTTAAGCTAAGTAATTTATTCACACATATAATATCAAAACCCCTATTTCTGCAAATAATCACCTGAGCTTGCATGTAACCTAATAAGGGTTCTAACATGGCAATTTTCTTCTTATACTGCAAAGTATTTAATGCACAGAAATAATGCATCATAGTCTGATGTTGTTTCTTTCGGGACGTATACACATCTTCCGTAACTTCATATTTGACCTAAAGAGAAACAGAAAAACAGGATTTCTGACTTATGACAGAACACTTTAACATAAAAAGATATTATATAGAATTTATGGAACAATAATTCCCTTATGAATTGAGAAAGATCTAAAATAAACATTCATCTTTTTAAAAAAGAATTTCTGTATTTCATTCTGATCTTAATGATCACAAATGTAAAGTACTTAAAAATATCCTACATGGCAACATCACATGGGAAAACAATTTTGTTTTCTGTACAATAGCACCTGAATTGTTAAGAGCATATAACCATTTGTAACTATTGACTACATGTGTGTGCATGCGCCTTGAAGTGGCCTGTCAACTTATGACAATCCCATGAATTTCATAGAGATTTTTAAAGCAAGGAATACTCAAAGAGATGGTTCTGCCAGTTCCATCCTCTGAAATATAGCCTACAACACTTAGTATTCATTGACAATCTCCCATACAAGTACTAACTAGGCCTGTCCCTTCTTGGCTTCCAAGTACAATTTAAGTCCTGTTACAGCCATTTTAGAAGGCAAAAGCAAACTATTGAATAGAAAGTTTAACCTTCTCATTCTCTCTCTTTTTTGACAGCCGACTATATCTGGTGATGGCAGCATCATGGTCTGAAAAAGAAAGTTACACTGTATTCAAGTTGTAGTGACATGTTCAAGATGAAATTAACCTTCACAGAAGTCATGTTTCATTTTAATTAAATGTAAAATTATATTAACTATAAAACAAAATACCACAGAAATTAGGAATTGTTGCTGTTTTCTTTCTTCCCCATTCCTACTTGATTTGCTAGAAATACTCAAAATCAAAACTACATTTCTGATATTTCAGTTCTTCCAGAAGTATTTCCACAGTTTGAGAAAAACAAGTAAAAAACTTCTGACTTTAATAATGTCTTCCTCAACACCTCCAGAAAATATATGGAGATGATGGCAGTTTCAGTTTAACCTATCTGGAGGGAATCAGTTTTATGAAAGCTCTTTTAATATATCTTATGTCATAAGAGTTTACTCTTTTTACCAACTGAATGAAAATGCCTGCCCACGAAATGTCAAGGACTTACAAAACCTTGCTATTCACAACAGCCCAATCACACATCATAAAATAAAGAGCACACCAGGAAATTAACATTTAAGTCTTACTTACCATTGCTTGAGATCTGAAAAACTTCTTTTAAAGTCAGTATCTCTGAAATGAAAATATTGCCTTTAAGCAAACACATATTATTGCAATTCTCTCCACGGTAATATTAATGTAAACTACAAAACACGACTCGGTTCACCTGATTTGTACTAATCTTTAACAACTAAGTGATAACAAGCTTTTTAAAGGATATAATGTTCCACTAAGATTAAAGAATTCTCTCCAATGTTTGTCCAAGTAGGTGGTAATTTGCACAAAGGCCAGTTGCTTATCTGTGGTTCTTTGGGTGGCTGGGATGCCTTTTCCTCTGAAGGAACCATAGCTACAGGTTCTGTCTAAACTGTAACAAGTTGTTCTAAAGCCTAAATACTAACAACTGTTCAATGGGCCAAAATATCCTGGCCAAAGGACAATTTCTCTGGCAAAGCCAACAAAGAAACCAGTCTCACAGACAGGGACATCAGCTGATTAGCCCTATTGGAACCCACATTTTAAAAACTGGGCCCTGTGTTCTTCCCCCAAGGAGACAAAACAGAGGCTGTGCCTGTCCATATGTGGAATCTCCTCCAGCTCCTGGTGAAGGGGTGGGGGGAGAGGCAAAAGGGAACAAAAAAACAGAGGAAGGTAGGAAAGCCTAAGTAAAGGAAAAAGAAGAAAAAATCTTTACAAAGAAAGGTTCCCAAAACTGAGGAAAGATCATGGAGAGAAAGTCTTATGCCTTCAGTCACGGTCGCACTCAAAGTAGAACTGAGTGGTGGTCTCATTTTAGGACTGCAAAAAGTCTGTAGAAGGCTCTATAACAGAACCCCTACACAGATACAGAACTCACACCAGTGAGACACACACAGACACTATGAGGAAGAACCAATCTTACCCATCTGCTCAATTTGGGGATTTCCTTTCACAACAACTGCCCTGTATGAGATTGGTGTTCACTGTTCAGGGGAGACCCATAACCTCCTGAAGAGGTTTTCCAAGGAATGGGGTGGTCTTAAAGGGGTGGTGGAAGGAAAGAGAAGTTGTGCATGCTTTTATTTATACAACCACTGAACACAACATTAGGACTGAAAAATCAGTCTTCCAATTGAAGCCATGTACTCAGAAAGGTAACCAAATAAAACATGCAAAAGATTTCATTCTTACATTTCAAAATGTTTAATTGGCAAGATGTTTAACGGTAGGAATACAGTGCTTTTATGTATCACTTGTCAAATCCATTAGTCACAACTAGAACAGATCCAACAAAACCAATGCATCTAATAATAATGTCCTCCCTCCATGATAACTGTCATCCTTCGGCCTGTGAGGGAGTGAACAGACAGGCCCAGCTCCACCAGGGCTAGCCTGAAGAAGAAGAGCCTTCCCTCCAGTCCATCTGCCTTGGTTCAGGCCCCAGAGGGAGAGAATAACCACTGGACCTCATTCCCTTTCCCACCACCATTCTCTTCTCCTTTTGTGTCATGTCTTTTAGACTGTAAGCCTGAGGGCAGGGAACCATCTAATTAAAAATAATAATTGTAAGCCGCTATGATAGCCTTTAGGGCTGAAGGGCAGGGTATAGGCACCATAAATAAATAAATAAATAAATAAATCTGGACCGTATCTTGGTATATATGAGCAACTAATGCACAACTGCCCATAAAGATAGCAATGCTGGCATTGAATAAACTACTGTGTCGGCACACCAATTGTGTCAGTAGCTACTGTACCTTTTAGATCTCTTTCCTTGAACTGGGTAATGGGAAACATCATGGCATCAGCTAACTGAGTAGACAGTACTGCATGACAAGAACTGAGCTATGGAAAGAAAAGCCACACACATTTGTATGGAAATATAGATTTCTCCTGCTTCACAATGCTCATATTCACATAAAACAACAAGCCAAATGTTCTGTCTATTAAACCACACCTTTAACAAGCAGAGTGTTCATTCAGTTTGCTTACTTTCATTCTGTTCCTTCCTTTGTGAAGGGAAAGAAAGCCAAGATTCATAACACAACCACAACAACAAAAATTGGTTTTAAACTGTTATATGAATCTGGCTTTAGGGCACAATAAACTATCATTTGGGGGTTATGCTCAGAGGTTCTGCCAAACTTTTTTATCTACCTATAATTATTGGTTTTCAGTTACTAATTTGCATAAGTGATGCCTAAATACATTTCAATCTTTAATACAAAAATAAGCATAGTGCAGTGGTTTTGAGCATTGGATTACAACTCTATAGAGATCAGAGTTCAATTCCCCACTCAACCATGGAAACCCACTGATGCACGACCTTGCACAGGTCACACACTCTCAGCACCAGAAACGCCTGTCATAGGGTTGCCTTAGGTCACCATAAGTAGAAAACAACTTGAAGGCATAAAACAACAACAACAACAACAAGTTATCAAATATTGTTCACAGTATAAATTATATTGTGGTAGGGAACAAAGTGCAGGTATCAGCCTAGACCCTTACCTGTACAGGGAATAAATGATATCAGAAGAACGACTTAGGGAGCTGGGGATGTTTAGCCTGGAAAAGAGAAGGCTAAGGAGGTGATATGATAGCCTTGTTTAAATATTTGAAGGGATGTCATATTGAGGAGGGAGCTAGCTTGTTTTCTGCTGCTCCAGAGACTAGGACCTGGAGCAATGGATGCAAGCTACAGGAAAAGAGATTCCACCTCAACATTAGGAGGTCCTGACAGTAAGGGCTGTTCGACAGCAGAACAAACACCCTCAGAGTGTAGTGGAGTCTCCTTCCTTAAGAGGTCTTTAAAAAGAGGCTGGATGGCCATCTGTCGGGGATGCTTTGATTTAGATTTTCTGCATGGCAGGGGGTTGGATTGGATGGCCCTTGTGGTCTCTTCCAACTCTATGATTCTATGATTCATAGTCATGCTCCTGACCTTTAACATCCTACCCATGCCTCTTGAGGTCAGACACTTTATGGTCACAGTGCCTGCTAGAACTGGCAACACAGCTAGGAGGCAACTCTTGATTCAAGAACTTTTCTGAAGCCTACTTTTGGATCCAGGAACCTTCACCCACCCCATGTTCTCTCCGATGAGGGAAAGTGTGTTGCTGGCAAAGCCAACACTAGCACGGGTTATATGAACACTCCTAGAGCCAGTCCTAAAGACTTTGGAGCTATGATGACCTCATGTTTTTTTCTTACTGGGAAGAGCATAGAGCAGACAAATCTCCCTGCCGTGTGAGATGGAAAGTAACAGAAAGGATTCTGCCGCATGTCACTGGACTTCCATCTTGAAAAAGAACAGGAAAGAATCTCCAGAAAGGTGCTAGGGCAGAACATTCCATACTGGATCAGGTCCTTAGGCGAGAGGTTTTCTCCTTTTCTGATCTGCATCCTTCTTTGTAACATTTGCCTTCTTCCAGGATTTCACTGCTTATGAAACCTTTTTTTTCCCTACTATTCCATGCCTTCATCCTTTCCTAATAAATGTTTTTTATGAAACACTTTGTGTGTGCTTGTGTCTGTTGATTTATGGCAACCCCATGAATTTCACAGTGTTTTTTTTTAAGGTAAGGAACACTCAGAGTAGTTTTGCCAGTTTCTTCTCTGAAATATAGCCTGCAGCACCTGGTATTCATTGACAGTCTCCCACCCAAGTAGTAACAAAGGCTGACCATGCTTAGCTTCCAAGACAACATCTGGTACCTTTAGGGTAGTTACTGCATTTTAAATTGATTTGCTTTGGGAAGGAATATGCTTCACATTAGTTGTTGTTGTTGTGCCTTCAAGTTGTTTCTGACTTATGGCGTCCAGAGCTTCCGTGGACTCAGTTGTACTGGATCACTTTGAGTCTGTAAGTACCGAGGATGTGGACAAGATCCTCAGCAGCATTAGGAAGACGACGTGCTCTCTCAATCCCTGTCCTTCATGGCTGGCAGTTCAAGGGGGAATGGCGGTAACAGAGATGTTGCGCCGAATTGTTAATTCATCTCTCAGGGAGGGCCGATTTCCATCTAGTCTAAAAACGACCATTGTAAAACCTCTATTAAAAAAGCCCTCCCTTGACCCCCTAATTCAAAATAATTATCAGCCTGTTTCACTGCTGCCATTTCTAGGGAAGGTGATCGAGAGAGCAGTTGCCTCCCAGCTGCAGGGGATCTTGAAGGATACAGATTATCTGGACCCATTTCAAACCGGCTTCCGGGTGGGCTATGGGGTTGAGACTGCCATGGTCGCCTTAGTCGATGATCTCTGTCTGGGCATGGACAGGGGTAGTGCTCTTGGACATCTCTGCGGCCTTCGATACCATCGACCATGGTATCCTTCTGGATCGCCTGAGGGAGTTGGGCATCGGGGGCACTGCCCTGCAGTGGTTCCGTTCCTACCTCTCAGGTAGATTCCAGATGGTGGAGCTGGGGGACTGTCGCTCCGATAAGAGGGCCCTTACATCTGGGGTCCCTCAGGGAGCAATTTTGTCCCCTATGCTATTCAACATTTACATGAAGCCACTGGGAGAGATCATCCGAAGACACGGGGCGTGGTGTTATCAGTACGCTGATGACACCCAAATAGTCTTCTCTGTGTCTCCGACTGATGCAGTGACTAGGGAGGGCATCTCTCCGCTCAATGCCTGTCTGGAGTCGGTAACGGGCTGGATGAGGGAAAACAGACTCAGCCTGAATCCAGAAAAAACGGAAGTACTTGTGATAGGCTCCCCCCGTCCCGGGAAGGAAATTTGTCCAATGGGGTCACGCTTTCCGTGAAGGACACAGTTCGCAGTCTGGGGGTGCTTCTGGACTTGTCGCTTCACCTGACTCCTCAGGTGGATGCGACAGTCAGAGGTGCCTGTTATCAGCTTCGGCTGATACGCCAGTTGCGACCCTACCTGGGCTGGGGGGACCTTGAAACAGTGGTACATGCACTGGTAACCTCTCGACTCGATTTCTGTAATGCGCTCTACATGGGGCAACCCTTGTACCAAACTCGGAAGCTACAGTTGGTTCAGAATATAGCAGCAAGGCTGGTCACTGGTAGCTCCAGGGCCAGCCACATAACACCTATATTGAAAGATCTGCATTGGCTGCCAATTCGCTTCCGGGCGCAATACAAGGTGTTGGTTTTTACCTATAAAGCCCTAAATGGCTTGGGCCCTGAGTACTTGGAGGACTGCCTCTCCCCATATAATCCGCCCCGCACTCTCAGGTCAGGTGGGAGACAACTTTTGAGAGTTCCCAATGTGAGATATGCGGTGTCTGCGCATAGGGCTTTCTCTGCTTCGGCCCCGCAGACTTGGAACTCTCTCCCTGACGCGCTCCACTCGGCCCCCCTCCCTGGTGTCTTTTAGGAAAAACCTCAAGACTTACCTCTTTCGCCAAGCTTTCCCCCACGTGTCCTAATGCCATCCTTCTCCTTGTGTATTGTGTGTATTGTAATGGTTGGAATTGCTTCCACTGTGTTTTTACTGGTTTTTAATTATTAGGATTGAATGATGGATTTTATAATTTTGTATTGTATTGTTTTAATATGGGGGAGACTCTGATTGTGTAATTTTGTATTTTTATTATTTTGTAAACCGCTGTGATCAAAGGAATGGCGGTATATAAATAAAATCTCATTCATTCATTCATTCATTCATACCATGGGCTTTTATTGGGAGTCCTGGTGATGCAGTGGTTAAATGCTGGTATTGCAGCCACAGGGTTGTGAGTTTGATCCCAGGGGCTCCAAGGTTGACTCACCCTTCCATCTTTTCATAGGTTGATAAAATGGGTACCCAGCTTGTTGGGGGCAATTAGCTTACACATTGTAAACCACTTAGGGAGTGTTAGTTCACTGATTGCTATTATTATTGTCAAACCTTCTTTAGAGAAGATTTGCCACGGCCTTCCTCTGAGGCTGAGAGAGTGGGATTGTCCAAGGTCAACCGGTGGTTTTCCAAGAACAAGCTTAGATTTGAACCCTGGTCTCCCACTGCACCACAATGACTTTATACTTTCTAATTAGAAAGCATTAACGGGAGGGGGGCTATTTTGTAATTACCTATTAAAATATTTCACCACAGAAATTTCTTTAATGGAGAGTGATGCCCAAACCCTTCTGCCCTCCCCAATTTTTCCTCTGCTCCCCTCCCATGAAAAAAATGTTTTACTACACCACTGGGGGAAGCAATTACTTCAGGTGGCAGATGCTGATAAGCAGACCCCTCCAATCACACCTACTGAATGGTCTGGTGCCATCCTCTGCTCCTCCTAAGCTGGCCTGCAAACCTTTGGCACAAGGAACATCACTTGCCCCATTTCTAGTGATGAAGACTGATAGCCCAGTTTCCTTCTGTATATGGAACTGGTTTGTGAGGGGGAAGAGGCTTGCCATTGTAGTGACATTGCCCTTGCCACCACCAGGCAGATGGGCTTTAGAGCCATTGCCACACAGAAAAAGTTAATTTGTATTAAGCAGACTTCTAACTAGCATTCATTTGGGCCTTTTCTTCTAATGATTCATTTTGTTTAAGTCTGGTCATTTAAAGGATTTTCTCTTTGTAATTTTTGCAGCAAAGAAGACTTTTTACCAATAATCCATGCATTATCATGAAGAAAACAGTCATTTCATGGCATATCTGTTATTAATGTCCTTTTAAAATTACCGGTATCATGAACAACACAGCTCCTTCATTTGATTCATAAATACAGGAAATTGAAATATTAGTTAAAATTGATTGTGAGAAAGTTCTTAGCTGTTCCACAATGATTTTTGTGGTTCAATAGCTGTCTACCCCTTTTTCAACAATTATACCTTAATTTCTTCAACAGTGAAATAATGTCATTTCAAGAATATAATGAACAGACTTCCCATCTTTCAATTTATATAGACCTAAACCTTGGATTTTATCTATAGCATTTTAATACAATGGGGGACCAGTCCTAAGGCAGGCCCTCTGATAGAATTACAGTTGTCCCTCCATATTCGCTAAGGTTAGGGGAACAAGACCCCCGTGAATATGGAAAAACCGCAAATAACAAAAACACTGTTTTTACCTGAGAGGACACCTCTCCAGGAATCTCTAGGTCCTCCAGTGCAACTCTGTGGTCAATGTCCAACATACACTGACCATAGAATGGCACTGGAGTAGCTACAAATGGTCTTTCAGTGCAACTTTTAGTTCAAGTTGACCACAGAGTTGCACTGGAGAACCTAGACAGTCCTAGAGAGAACATATTAATGAAATCTGTGAATAATCAAATCCGCAAGTATCAAAGCCGCAAATATGGAGGGATGATATGGCTAAGCGTGAATGACAAATAGGAAGCTACTCCAAAATGAACTTTGATAAATGCAGGAAAAAACAAAAAGACCTGCTTAATTTAAATGCTCTAAATCAGATTCAAACATCTATTAAAAAAAGCAGAAAAGGAAAATGCCACCACAATGTTAAAGAAAAAGCTCCCAACAAATTGGACTATTGCAAGCAATAAGTCTGATTTGTAAATACATTGGCAAATGCTTGTTTCAAAAGACTACAATAATTAAATAACTAATAATATCTAGAAGCAATACATATAAAGACTTACCTCATCTATCACTTTTGCAAATTGTTGCAGAGTAGAATTCATAACTTCATCATCCCCCCACAAAGGGAAGCGCTACCAAAAAACAAATTGAAAAGAAAAGCTTTTAATCAGAAATTAACATATTATTAAGATTTACTGCAATATTTTATTATAGTAAAGTCACCATAAATTCTTGCACTAACAAAAATACATTGCTGTTCTGACATATTCAAAGAAGAAAACCTTGGATGATTATGGGCCAGGAGGAAAGTATTTCTGGGGTTTCCCTCCCTAGCTTGGCTAAGTTAGTTAATTTTAGTAGACTATGAGGCAAATCAGACCTGCAATAAAAATCAGCTTGGGGGCAGCATGATGGTGTGGCAACCGCATGCCGCATGCCCCGATTCTGCCCCCAAGCCAGAGTCACACCAACCAGCCAACCAGACGACTGGCAGTATGGGAACACATCTGCGGTGCATTTTGCCGCGTCTTTTTGCACCAGAAAAACGCCAGATTGGGGCCACTGTGTGCAGTTGCTGCAGCCCCAATCCAGCGCACAAAGGGGTGGCATAATGCAGCCCCTTTAAGGCCATTTGTATTTGGCCTATATTCTACATGCATGCTCCCAAACATCTACAATTTGTAATTAAATTAAGCAGGTATAGTTTCAAGTTGATAGAAACCTGAAATATTTGTTTATTTAGAGCAATCTCTATGATAACGGCAAATTTAGCATCCAACTCTTGTACTTTTTTTTAACAGTGCAGGTGATGTGCACAAATGAAGCAGACAAACCTTTCTCTGATGTGGAAATAACAAAATGAAAATATCACATTTTCTTAATTCATTTGTGCCAGGCTACAACTAAAACACATATAAACTGACCCACAGCAAGAAGTTGGCAAGTGACCATTACAAAACATAACTTCACTCTGAACCATACCTGTTTTTCATATTCTTTTAGAAGCTTTGAAGTCAAATGGGTTGCTGCACTCAATTCATTCTGGTTGGCAAAGAAAAAGACAATTTTGCACTGATAACAGACAGATATTACACTGATACACCATGAAATAAGACCACAAATGGCCAGGAAAGTCATCATGTTTTGAATTATTTATAATCATGATTAGTGGTGCTTGGATATGCTTTTGGTATAGTTTATTTGTAATTTGTCACAAAATAACCAATTTCACACTTTTAGAATACAAATTGTGAATAGCACACTTCAAACTCAGAGACTGGGCTACCATTTGAAATGAAAGCAACACTATCCCTTATGAAAGCAAAATTTCACATCAAGTGGTTTGAAATTAAAAAACAAATAAACCTGCAAATCAGAGGAAGGTTGCTCATTTGCTAGGGGATGTTCAAAATAATTATTCCTGGGGAAAAGGCATTTTTAAAAAATCATGGATATAAATGGGTATTCTCTTGCATGGGGAAGGGGACACAATGCTATATGTCAGTTCAATCACAACCCAACAACTCTGAAAACAACAAATTGATCTTGCTTTGTAATCTACCAGGATATGTGAACCAACAAGACTAGAAAAGGAATGGGTGGATGTGACCAACAGCCAACAACTTAAAGGGTTAAACACCCAAGGAGTGCTGATGCCAGATGTTGGGTGCTGATGAGAGAAAAATCATTGGAAAATAAAGAGACTCTTCAGATTTCAGAGCCTTTATGGATGAGTTTTAAAAAGAAAGGATGGCTTTTAAAAAAAATAAACACTCTCCACTAATCCTCTTGAAGTACATGGCCCTGTGAATGTGGATCTTTCTCATAAGCAGAGACCTTGGTCCAAAACGCACTGCAGAAATACTCCAGTTTGAGACTGCTTTAACTGCCCTGGCTCAATGCCAGGGAATCCTGGGAATTGTAGTGTATTGTGACATCAGATAGAGAAGGCTCAATGTCTCACAAAACTACAGCTCCCAGAATTCCCTAGCATTGAGCTGGAGCAGTTAAAGCGGTCTCAAACTGGATTATTTCTGCAATGTGTTTTAGACCATAATGAATGTTTGCCTATGATGTAGAAGGTGAATACAGATCCAGAAGTAAGTTTACTGAAAATCTGGTCCTGTTCAGTGTGACTTATTCCTATCTTAAGTGTGCAAAAATTGTGAACTGGAAAAAAAAATGCAAGGAATTACTTTAAACATGGGATGGGAATTATGTATTCTTCCATATATTCTTGAATTCTAAATCCCAGCATGCCTAACTATTCGGTATGCTGCTTTTATACTATTTGGAGCTGCAGTCCAACAACTGAGGGGCTACAGAATAACAACCAGGTTTTAAGGGATTTCCTTCTCAACTTCCATGGAACAATTTTATGGTGAAGTTTCTTCACATGTCAACCCAATGTACTGTTACATGTATCTCTTTCAGACACAAAAGCACAATCTACAATTATTTAAAAAGTTGCCAACTAATGAATATTAACAATGTTTAAACCTAGACCATGCAGTATCCAAACCTAGATAAGTGGCTGAGAAGAAAGCTACATTACAGCAGAATTTGCAAGGCATAATATTTAACTGGGAAATGTAAGTCTAAATCAGTATGCTTGATGCAATTTCAAACAAATAAATCTTTCCCATGACAGAACCAAACAGCAAGCATCATGGAAACATTACAGTAAAACTATGACATTCACATCCACACACAACACACACACAAAGCTCCTAAAATTTTGAGAATTAAACTCTTCCCTTGAGCTTTCATGACACAGACTAATACAGAAAACAGTGTATTAATCATATAATTTGGAAATACAGTTCAAGATTTACCAATTTCCAGATTTCGCATTCAACTACCATACCTGTGCATCATAGATTCGGTGCATGGCTTGATACAACTGGCTAACGTATCTGGAAATTGCAGCAGCATCTTCTTCAAACACACCCAGCAATGACCGTGTCTAAATATGAAAAAGACAATGCATATTTTCATAACACTGCTATTACAGTAATGCAGACAGATTCAAATATCACCAAATGGACGGCTGATCCAGAACTGACATGTAATGCCAGCAGAATCTGGGCATATATCCAATAGCCATCAAGCATAAAGCACCCTTTAAAGCAGGGATGGGCAAGATGCAGCCTACAGAGACGTAGCTGTGGTCCTTAGGGCTCCAAAGGGGACAAATAAGATTGCCCCAAAAGCCCCCAAGAGAGTATGAGGGGCATTTTGCCACATTTTGGAGTCTCTTGGGCCATTTCAGATCCAGAAAAGGCATAATCAGAAATAATGTCTGCATTCTTCCTGTTTTGAGGAAAGGCCTCTCATGGATCAAAAAATGGCTCCATAAAAACACGGCAGAAATGTCCCCCATAGACCCTACAGGAGGTTGGGGGTCATTTGGGAGGCCTGTTTGTTTGTTTGCAGCCCCACAAGATCTCCTAGAGGACTAGCCCCCCACGAATGCCCAGCCCTGCTTTAAAGCAAATGCTGAAAAGGTAGCAGAATAGTTTTTAGTAAAAGCAGCTACTATTTTAGTGTTTATTTTTTACTTTTAATGTTAAACCAGGAGTAGGATATTTGTCACAGCCACAAAGGCTGGGCTTGACATTCTGTTCTTAATTAAGTTCAATGCTTTAATGCTAAATTTTATATTATGTTAAGGACATGTTTCTCTTGCTACCTGAGCAACTTAGATGGTGTTTCTATTAGATTGTTCAAAAGCATTTGAAAAAGTCAATCACCAAAGCCTCATAAGGAAACAGAGCAGGCAAAAGGTGGCAGGAAGCATAACGTAAAAGTTAGACATCTTAGAGTATGGTTAGGAATTGAAGGCCCCATACAGACAGGCCAAAATAAAGCTGCTTCAAGTCACTTTGGAGGTGTGCTGTTTAAATGATGCATGCGTACTAAGAGTCTGGACGTTGTGCCAAAGCTGCGCTCCAGTCCTTAGGACTGGATCGTGCCTTTGGCATGGCTTCTGGACTCTTAGTACGCATGCATCATTTAAGCAGCATACCTCCAAAGTGACCTGAAGCAGCTTTATTTTGGCCTATCTGTATGGGGCCATACAGTCGTGTTGGATTTCAGCTCCCATCAGCCCTAGCCATCATAGCCAATGGTAAAGAATTCTGGGAGCTGCAATGCAACAACACTAGATGGCCACACAATTTCCACCCGTGTCCTAGGAAGAATGCAACTGAGATTTATAAAATTAGCAACAGTATAGAAATGAACTATTGTTTCCTCTCAAAATACCAGAATCCCATCAAGTAAACTGTGAAGTTGAAAGCTTTCATGGCCAGCATCCATAGTTTTTTTATGGATCTTTTGGACTATGAGGCCGTATTCTAGAAGAATTTATTCCTGACGTTTCACCAGCATCTATGACTGGCATTCTCTGAGGATGCTGGTGAAAAACCCACCAAAAAACCATGAAGTAAACATTGGTAGGGAGCTCTTAGAATGGAAGTACATCTAGCAATGCATAGATTGCTTTTGGAATCATTTGCTACAGGATAGCAACTACCATAATGGATTTATTTTTTTGCCCATGATACTTATGGGAAATGTATTAATCAAAATCAGTGTGAAGCAAACAGTGGAAATAGCATCTTCAAAATGATCTATGATTCCAGTTAGGTGTTGATGACTAGAATCAAAGAGTTGGAAGAGACCGCAAGGGCCATCAACCCCCTGCCATGCAGGAAATCTCAATCAAAGCATCCCTGACAGATGGCCATCCAGCCTCTGTTTAAGACCTCCAAGGAGGGAGATTCCACTACACTCCGAGAGAGTGTGTTCCACTGTCGAATAGCCCTTACTGTCAG
Organism: Sceloporus undulatus; assembly: GCF_019175285.1. Lineage (NCBI taxonomy): Eukaryota > Metazoa > Chordata > Lepidosauria > Squamata > Phrynosomatidae > Sceloporus > Sceloporus undulatus. Next base: position 57,782,436 of record NC_056523.1, read on the forward strand.
AAAGTTCCTCCTAATGTTGAGGTGGAATCTCTTTTCCTGTAGCTTGCACCCACTGCTCCAGGTCCTAGTCTCTGGAGCAGAAGAAAACAAGCTTGCTCCCTCCTCAATATGACATCCCTTCAAGTATTTAAACAGGGTTATCATATCACCTCTTAACCTTCTCTTCTCCAGGCTAAACATCCCCAGTTCCCCAAGTCTCTCCTCATAAGGCATGGTTTCCAGACCCTTCACCATTTTAGTTGCCCTCCTTTGGACACACTCCAGTTTCTCGATATCCTTTTTAAATTGCGGAGCCCAGAACTGGACACAATATTCCAGGTGGGGCCTGACCAGAGCAGAATATAGTGGCACTATTACTTCCCTTGACACATAAAGTGACTTGCTACTTCCAGCTGGTCTTCTTTCCAAATTGGACTTAGATGGTCACTGTTCACCTTTCAAAAGGCCCTGAGCAGATGGGCCAGGAATGCATGGGTTTAGCGTATACGTTCCTGCCCGAGGGGCTAACTCAGGTCAGTCCCTGGGCTGGCACGAGGATGAGTGGGTGTTTACATGTCTGTCCCTGCACCAGCATGTGCTCCTTACATTCCCCCTGCTTTTCCACTAATGAACAGACCGTCGCCACACCTGTGAAAACAAGGTGCCTAACCATGTGGGTGCAGCCAGGTCCCTCATTTCTGTGTGCTGGGGATCTGCTGACTAGTGGAGATACAGGGGAAAGTTTAAATGTGGCAGGGACGTAGCTAGGATTTTAGGAAGGGGGGGGTCCAGACTAAGTGTCACCATTATAATGGGGCTTGGGCACGGTGGCGCAGCAGCACACATCATTCATTTTTCTAATGGAAGGGGGGGTCCGGACCCCAAGAACCCCCCCTTGGCTACGTCCCTGAATGTGGGGCATTTAAACAGCTGAGGGGGTGTGTCGCAGTTTCTGGGAAACTCCATGGCAAACCAAGGATCTAATTGACCTGCATTAAGGGCTGTTTACCTTGGAATTGGGGCAGAGCCATCAGATCCGAGTCTGGTCTGCCAAGATCTGGTCCAGTCCTAGTGTAATCATTTCTTACATGTGTTTGAAGTTTCTCAAAAAGTTATAAGGACTACTCTATCAATAATGGTGGCCAAATGTGTTTACTTCTAGTCATCAGCCCACTTCAACATCTAAATAGGGAACTATTTAGCATATTTTAAGATATATTTTCAGTGAGATAGCAGACACACACAGTACTGGGCACCTTTTTTTGTGAGCCTACTAGGTTGTGACCTAAAAGACGCTCCAGCATCTTTTCCACCAGAAAGATTAGTGTGGAAAGATTTCCCAGAAAGTAGATGATTTTAGCCAAACTCAACAATTTGAGTAAACACTCCAAATTCAATCTAAACATGCACTTATTAACTCATGTTCACTATGCTCAAATGTTATTTCACCCCAGTAATTACAGTTTGAAATTATGAAAGTTTGTCTCGCTTAGTTAATAATGGAAGCTCTCTAATACTGAATAGGCGATCTGGTTTATTCATGGTCTTCTGAGAGATTAGTGACTAGGAAACATTTTGTCATCACAGTGCTCTGCTATTCATTTAAGTTTGAAGATCAAAATGCTCAAAGACATTTTACCAGTCTGCTTATACCTTTGTGGAAAGCCACTTGAACAATGATTTTGACAACATACTGGTCTTGCTGAGCAGCCAACACAAACACAATCCTTGCTTTCTTTCAAATCTATGTTGCTTAACCATACAGATGATATAAAACTGCATATTAAAATGATACATAGCTGTTAACTGAAATTGTTCTCTTTCCCCCAATAAAACAAAATGTTGTTGTTGACTCCCCTCGAATCAACCCGACTCATGGCAACCCTGTGGAGAAGACATCTCTAAGACTCCCTTGTCCTCCACTGCTCCATTTAAGTCTTGTAGATTCAGGCCTCTGACTTCTCTGATTGAGTCTATCCAATCCTCCCTGACTGGGTCTTCCTCTGTCTCTGCTATCCTCTACTTTCCCTAGCATGATTGTCCTTTCCAATGATTCAAGCCTTCTTATGATGTGGCCAAAGTATGGCAGTCTCAATTTGACCATCTTGGCTTCCAGGGACATTTCAGGCCTGATCTGTTCAAGGACTCATTTGTCTTTTTGAATGTCTATGGTATCCTCAGCACTCTTCTCCAGCACCACATTTCAAATTAGTTTTCTTCTCAGCCACGTTTGTCACTGTCCCAGTTTTTTCATCTGTACATGGTGATGGGAAATACAATGGCTTGGATGATTCTAACTTTAGTGCTCAGTTGTATATCTTTGCTCTTTAGGATCTTGTCTAGTTTTTTCATTGCTGCCCTCCCCATTCCCCGTCTTCTTCTGATTTCTTGACTAAAATCACCATTCTGATCAATGTTTGAGCCAAGGTACAGGAATAATTTTAAGTATTTTGATTTCTTCACTGTCTAGGTTGAATTGATGTAGTTCCTCCATGGTCATTATTTTTGTTTTGTTTATGTTCATCATTAAACCTGCCTTTGCACTTTCTTCTTTCACCTTCCTTAGTAATTGTTCCAAGTCTGTGAAGTTTTCTGCTAGTAGCATGGTGACCTGCTCTTCGTGATGTTTTCTGCATATGAGTTGAACAGTGTGATAAAATACAGCCTTGTGTGACCCCTTTGCCGACCGAGAACCGTTCTGTTTCTCCATATTTTATTCTAACGATGGTTAACTACAGATTTCTCATCAAGACTATCAAATGTAATAGTACTCCCATGACCTTAAGAGCTATCCATAACTTTTTGTGATCTGTGCAGTCAAATGTTTTGCAATAACTTTTAACATATACTGTTAAATATTTCTGAAATGTTTCACATACAGTTTATGGGTTTTTTCCCCAGCTGTATCTTAGTTCTGGACGCCCCCCCCCGTGTAAGAGAAATACTGCATATGGTGGAGCAATTGCTTCTTCTGGCGTGCGGCTTTTGGTGTATGCTGAAAGCCGCATATGGCCTGCCTGCGTATAACATGGGCGCACTGTACTTGGAGATAATTCAAATGCAATGTCAATCTATGGTTTAGTGTTACAGAATCCAAGTCTGAAGTTGCATCTCTTCCATCTGTTGTTGGCTCTGCTTAATTACCCCTGGTCTGTGGTAAATCATCATTTGCTGTAATACGGGAAGTACCAGACTGTAGCTTGTGTTTGTCCTATGAACCAAGACTGTAATACAGATTGAACCCTACAGACCAGTATGTAGAGAGATCGTGTTGCACCTTTGAGACTAACTGAAAGAGTCAGTCTCAAAAGTGCTACACGATCTCTCTAGATTCTGATTCTACAGACTAACATGGCTATATCTTTGAATCCTACAGATCAGTGTTTCACTGGGGGATTCAGAGCAAGGAAAAGACATATCTTGCCATTATACTAAATCATGGTAAACTGTAAATAAGGAAGTACAGTCATCCCTCCATATTTGCGGCTTTGAAATCTGCGGATTTGATTATTCATGGATTTCATTAATATGTTCTCTCTAGGACTGTCTAGGTTCTCCAGTGTAACTCTGTGGTCAACTTTAACTAAAAGTTGCACTGAAAGACCATTTGTAGCTACTCCAGTGCCATTCTATGGTCAGTGTATGTTGCACTGGAGGACCTAGAAATTCCTAGAGAGGTGTCATCTCAGGTAAAAACAGTGTTTTTGTTATTTGCGGTTTTTCCATATTCACGGGGGTCTTGTTCCCCTAACCCTAGCAAATATGGAGGGACAACTGTAATAACATACATAAGCAGAGTACCCATTCTTACTGCAATATAGAGGGGGTTCAGCATTAAACTATCTAGTAAGGTTATCCTCAGTTAATAGAGGCTTGCTTAAATTCATAGTTAACTTGAGAATGAACCGGGATTCCTTTACTCATAACTCAGATTATAATTAATCTCTTAAAAATCTACCAATATGTTTGGCTACAGAATATATAAACAAATGATCATTTACTGCATGTTATTAAGAACTGTTTCCAAAAGAACTTTTGAGATACGCAATACAAAAAGTGTGGAATTAAAAGCTAAATCTGCTATCCCAATTGCCATTTATGTCTGAGCTAAAATACGTAAGATCAGGATATAAATAATACACACAGTGCAGTAACACTGTCATGTCAGTGTGGATTATAATAACGCCACTGCACTCAAAAAGCAGTGTAAAGGCCAATTTAACAGAGCTGTAACAATCTTTTATGACATTTGCATACTAACATAATTCCTGTGCTTAAGAACAAAAAGGATAGACTGCCAAGCAGTGATCAAATAGCTTTGTAGATCACAGCACAGGAAGTATTTAGACTATCTCCCCACTTAAAATATTCTATGCAGGAACAGATGACACAATGTAGTTGACTCTTCAGAGAAACCAGAAGATATTCCTCAGCATCGTTCCCTTCAGTCTGAGTCAGAATGTGGTTAATACCAATTCCACATAATATCAACTTAAAGTATTTAATATTACGCTCTCAGACCAACAGGGTATAAAAAAATTCCTGTACTCAAAAGAATGTATACGCATATCTGGGTATCATTAAAAAAAGAAATATATTATATATGGCAGTGATACATATGAAGCCTAATCTCTGAGCCGGTTTCACTACAAGGCAATGCAGCTGACAACGCATTTAAGATTATAGTTTCAGAGCAACCAATAAACAAATCCACCTAACCTAAGAGGAAGGGTGCGGTAGGGAAACTGAGGCAGCAATTTAAATGGTTGCACAACAATTAAAAAAAAACAGGAATAGAATTCATCTAGATCTAGTGCCTTTTTTCATTCTCCTTGGCTGAAATCATGGGGCTTGAAAAAAATAATTAGAGCTTCAAAAGTTTATTGACACTTCTGCATAAAAGAGGCATTCCTCTTAACCCACTTGGAGCCCAAAGATGGGTAAGAGATGTGGTGGACCTTATTCCTACTACTCAAGACATTCAAAATTCCCCAAAAATTGCCTTTTCATTCTGCAGGCCACATACACACAAGAGCGAGCAATGCACACTGATATTATTTAAGTGCCTGTCAGTGAGGACTTGAAAATAGGACCCCCACCTCTATCACAGATTTCATGTCACTATTACTCCCAGTGTGCTATAGTGGTTTGATGATTCGGGAGACCAGGGTTCAAATCCCAGCTCAGCCATGGAAACCCACCTGGGGTGACCCTAGGCAAGACATGCTCTCTTAGCCTCAGAGGATGGCAAGGGCAAACCCACTCTGGAGAAAGTTGCCAAGAAAACCCCTTGATGCTTTACAGTCACCATAAATTGAAAATGATTTGACACAACACAGTAACAACAGCAAGATCCAATATGTACCACAGCCACGCTGCCACTCCAGTTGGTAGCGGCCAAGTTGGGGCTGTTAGAGATAACCCAGTGCATCTATACTATAGGGATAATAGTATGGCACCCCTTTAAGTGCTGCATCTCTAGCCTATGGAAACTTGGGAGGTGTAGTTTTATGAGGTCTTCTGTCTTCTGTGCCAAAGAAGAAGTGCTGGTAGCCTCACCAGACTACAAATCCCAGGATTCCGCAGAATGGAGCAATATCAGTCAAAATTGGTGTCAAAGCTGCATTATTTCTACAGTGTTGTTGTTGTGTGTCTCCAAGTTGTCGTGGACTTCCAGCAACCCTAAGACAAACCTATCATATGGTTTTCTTTTGCAAGTTTCTTCAGAGGGGGTTTGCCATGGCCATCCTCTGAGGCTGAGAGAATGTGACTTGCCCAGGGTCACCCAATGGACTTGTTTTGTTGTTGTCTGCATTTAAGTCACTTCTGAGTTCTGGCAACCCTTATCACAGGGTTTTCTTGACAAGATTTCTTCAGAATGGGGTTGCCTTTGCCACTGCCCTCCTTTGAGGCTGAGAGAGTGTGACTCACCCAAGGCCAACCAGTTGATTTATGTACTCGAATTGGTAATTGAACCTTGGTCCCCAAAGTCCTAGTAGTCCATCACACATAACACACTGGCTCTCACTCTTTCAGCACAAATGCACCCCATTTGTTAGATGCACCCATTTTCATAGAATCATAGAGTTGGAAGAGGCCTCCAAGGGCCATCCAGTCCTACTCCATTCTGCCATGCAGGAACTCACGATCAAAGTACCCCGAAAAGATGGCCATCCAGCCTTTGTTTAAAAACCTTGAAAGAAGATGCCTCCAACAGGCTCCTCAGGTGACAGGGAAGAGGAGGAGGAGGAAGAAGGTGACCACTCCAGAGTAGTCAATGGGGTGCAGTGGGGAAACAGTGTGGTGCAGAGCTAGGACACTGAGAGACCAGGGTTCGAATCCTAGCATGGAAACCCACTGGGGAGGGGGTGGCCACACTCTGTCAGCCTCAGAAGTAGAAATACATTTATTATTATTATTAGCATTATTATTATTATGGCCATATTATTATGGCCATGGTGTTATAGATTATTTTAAACCCAGAATTTTAACCAGAAATCAGCAGGGAGACCAAGGAGTCGATTGGAAGGGAAGCATTTGTATTTTTAGCTGCAGCATTGTTCCCAGTAGGAAATTCATCCAAATTACTGGGACCCCCAAATTCAAAGTGAACCAAGTTTTTATAGACAGTATTTTGAACAAAGAAAACTACAAATCGCATTTTCAATGGTTTACGTTGAATTAAAACATTTACATTCCTATATATGTATTGGATATTCTAATATTACACCTAACATATGTCACGATCCCTTGTGGTGCACCACCCATCAATCAAAACTATTACCTACATGTTTCCCAAAACATGTCTCTTGCAATACTGAACTTCCTTTTGTGTTGGTTAGCAACTCAAAACTGGAGCCATTCCAGAGTTGCTGACATTCCTCAACAGAGCATTGGACATGACCTTAGAATAACAAGCCTTTGCTCTTGGTTCATATATAATCTCCTGAGCATAAGGAAAATTCTGATTTTTTTTAAAAAAAATTGTATTAATTTAAAATACACACTAGACATATAACAACAGAATTACAAAAAAAAAATCACAAACATGCACAAGTCAATTCTCAATAGACCTACAGACAAAAAACATCAAAAACCATATAATGTGCAAATGTACATCATTCATTATCTATAAATATAACTTCCTCAAGTTACATTTCCTGATTTTCTTTTACTGTTACTTAACCTAGGTCTCTAAGCAAATAAGATTTGGCTTTATAGTGTTACTAACCTCTGATATCTTACAGATTATTATTATTAATATTATTATCTTTTCCTGATTTCCTTTTCTTTTGTTATTCCTTTACTCTCAAGCCCTATACTCTAAACACAAACACATATTCATTATAGGATTATAACCACATAAGGAAAACAAAAAAGTGTGATATAAACATCTATTTATCTGATTAATCTCATATAAAGACTTACGCATATATATATAAACATGAATAAGTCTTTATATGAGATTAATCAGATAAATAGATGTTTATATCACATTTTTTGTTTTCCTTATGTGGTTATATATGGAAATCAAGAATATATATATATATATATATATATAGGCACACACACACACATACACAACAACGCCACCACAATTTGGCCACACACTCTCAGCCCCTGAGGATATCAATGGCTCAGAGTGATCTGGAAGGCCTCCCCTGCCCTTCACCTGAGGGCTATCCTCCAGCGTCTCCTCGATGGGAAGCTTGTCTATCCCAGGCATGGCGATGGCGGCGGCGGCGGCCTCCTCTTCCTGGGCCTCAACCACAACAAGCCCCTTCCCTCCTGCCGCCCTCGGCCCAGGAAACCCCGCCTCGGTGGTACTTCCAAGCCGTCAGAGAGAGAGGCCTAGTTCTGGGCGGGAAGGAGAGGGCCGTCACTGAAGCAGCGCCGCTTTCCTAGTGGCTGCGCCGCCCAAGAGGACGAAGAGGCGGGGACTAGGAGGAGGCGCTAGGCCTTGAGCGAGGCGTAGTCTATGGGCTCCATCCACACTGGAGAAGTAACCCAGTTTGGCCCCGGTTTGGAGGCTGGAGTAAAAACAGAAGCAAGAAACACAGAGATGTAAACTTGTGTTCCTCCTCAGCCAGGATGTTTTGATTGAGATTTCCTGCATGGCAGAATGGGGTTGGACTGGATGCCCTTGCAGTCTCTTCCAACTCTATCATTCTATCCTGCTCAAGGTGGAGGACATTTGGGATTCCCTCCTGGACTGAAGGTTGAAATGGAAAAGGAGGACATTATTATTATTATTATTATTATTATTATTATTATTATTATTATGTTATTACTTTTATTTCCTCCATTTCGTGACATGTCTGGTCATCCTGAAGTAAAAAAGCACCCATAGAACTATAAATCCATGCTTGTGAGTCCTGCTCAAAATGGAGGACATTTTGGAATTCCCTCCTGGACTGAAAGATGAAATGGAAGTTCTGGGGGGGAAAAAGAGGAGGAGGAGGAGGAGGACCTCGGTCGCCCTGAAATAAAAAAACATTCATATAAATATAAGTCCATGCTTCTCAGTCATGCTCAAAATGGAGGACGTTTTAGAATCCCTTCTGGACGTGAGGTTGGAATGGAAAAGGAGGAGGACATTACGTATTGTTATTATGTTTATTTCCTTTGTTTTGTGACATGTCTGGTCACCCTGAAGTAAAATGTACTCATGGAAATGGAAATCCATGCTTCTGAGTCCTGCTCAAAATGGAGGACGTTTTTGGACTCCCTCCCGGACGGAAGGTTGAAATGGAGGACAGGTCATGGAAAAGGAGGAGGAGGACCTGTGGTCACCCTGAAGTAAAAGCACTCATGTAAATACAGTATAAGTTCATGCTTCTGAGTTGTCCTCAGAATGGGGGAGGTTTTGAAATTCCTCCTGGACAGCAGGTGGAAATGTAGGACAGGTCCTGGAAAAGAAGGAGTAGCTCAGTCACCCTGAGGCATTGCCATTCTCTGAGGTTGAGAGAATGTGACCAGGGTGACCAGATGTCCAAACTGCAAAGGAGTACACCATAAAATGGAGAGCATGCAAGAAAAATGTAGTAGGACATGGCCCAAGAAAAGCTAAAAACACTCATAGAAATGTAAATCTGTGCTTCTCAGTCATGCTCAAAATGGAGGAAATTTTGGAATTCCTCCTGGATGGAAGGCTGAAACGGAAAAGGAGGAGGACATGTCACCCTGAAGTAAAAACACTCACATAAATATAAATTCATGCTTTGTATTTGCGCTCAAAATCAGAGGACATTGTGGAATTTGTTCCGGACAGAAGGTTGAAATGGGGCCATGTCCTGGAAAAGGAGGAGGACCTCTAGTCACCCTGAGCCATTGACATCCTCTGAGGCTGAGAGAATATGACCAGGAAGACCAGATGTCCTAACCTCAAAAGAGGACAACTAGGCAAACCTTCACACCTCTTCCCAAGCCTTAAGGCAGATAAAACACATAAAACCATTTTAACACATTAAGTGAAACCAAGGACACATTAAAATCAACCAACCTCAAATTTAAAATATACCAGTCTAAAATTCTTTCCACAGTCTAGGGGCCGGACATATAGATGAAAATGTCCTCTGGGTGACATTTGCCAATCTAGTTCTGGCCGGCCTATTTCCTTGGTCTTTGTTATCACTACTGCAAAGACTTTTGGCACCTTAAAAGCCAACAGATTTTTATAGCATCAGCTTTTCTGGATGGCAGCCCACTTCACCTGATGCCAATATGTGACACAATGTGATATCCAGAATTTCTGTTATGTATGAGAGCCATCATGGTGTAGTGGTTTGAACACTGGACTACAACTCAAGATCAGAGTTCAATTCCCTGCTTGAGCATAAAAACCCACTAGGTGACCTTGGGCAAGCCACATTCTCTCAGCCTCAGAGGATGGCAATGGCAAATCCCCTCTGAAGAAACTTGCAAAGAAAACCCTATGATAGGGTCGCCATAAACAACAAAAGACCTGGAGGCACACAACAACAGTACTGTACCCAAATGAGTAATGAAGGAGTAGAATTAAACACACAAGGCATTGGCACTGACCTTGTTGCCAAAGGCCTTTCACAAAACTTTCACTGCTATTGCAAATATCCCTGTACCAGCTAAGCCTATTAACAATCTATTCTGTGATTTAAAAAAAATCCACTATCACTGAGCCTTGCACTTCCTAATGTATTGCAAATTAGCACTCTTGTTCTAATCTCTAATCTCTCAAAATTCTTTACTGCAGACTCACAAGTTAGGTCCAAAACACACTGCAGAAATAATCCAGTTTGGGACCACTTTAACTGCCTTGGCTCAATGCTAGGGAATTCTGGGGACTATAGATTAGTGATGAATTTAACCTTTTCTGTCAGAGAGCTGTGGTGCCGCAATAAATTACAATTCCCAGAATTCCATGGCATTGAGCCATGGTAGTTAAAGCAGTCTCAAGCTCGATTATTTCTGCAGTGTGTTTTGGATTTTAGTTTATGGTCAGTGACAGAGGCATAAAACCAATTGTTAATAGAGAAGACTCATTTAATCAATGGGAAAATTTAACACAAGTTCCATTGATTCAAACTGCATCTGCACTGCAGAAATTATCTGGCTCAATGCTAGGGAATTCTGTGAACTGTAGTTCTTGTGAGACATTTAGCCTTTTCTATCTGAGAGCTCTGATGCCACAATAAACTATAATTCCCAGGATTCCCTAGCACTGAGCCAGGGCAATTAAACCGGTCTCAAACTGGATTACTGTATTTCTGCAGTGTGTTTCGGAACTTAGATGTACATAGAAGTTTGTACTTTAAATATTACCTGCATGTTTTTGAGTTACACAAAAATTATTCAGAATTTAGGAAGCATGTTTTGTTTACCCAGCCATATGTCTGATACTTTTGAAATTAAATATTTATCATTGCTACTGTAGTGATTTTGGTTCACATATACTGTTGTAAACTAAAGGTAAGAACTACTCTATTATCAATTATTTATTGTGTGTGATATAAACTGCCATAGAAAAAGTAAAACCTTCAAGTAAACAAATTATTAACCATAACCTTGCTACTAGGTCATTATGTTTTACACAGTATTTTTTTCCTTTAAAGATAGCACTGGCTGGACTGCCAGATATTCTAGTACACCAGCAAAACAGTCCCATTTCTCTTTCAAAAAGGGGAATTAGAAAAAGGAAAAGAAGCAATATTGCAGTATACTGAAGTTACAATACCATCTGAATACTTACTAGACCTGTACTTTGTATGCTGAACACACATTTATTAAACTAATAAATGTGTACAGTCAGCCCTACTTATCCATGGATTTTTTTATCCATGGCTTCAGGCATCCACAGCTTGAAAATATTTTTTAAAAGTATAAATCCCAAATAGCAAATCTTGAGTCTCCATTTTATATAAAGGACACCATTTTGCTATGCCATTGTATTTAATCTTTAGTTTGGACTTAAAATTAACTAGGGAAGTATAGTCCATAAGTGGTTCCAGGAATAAGATGCGTCAAGAGAGAAAGCACAAATCCGTTCTGGGAAGAAGAAACCCTTGGCCGTGTCAGGAGCCCCAAGTGCATGGATCACAAAAGTCAAACAGAACTATAGTTAGAAATAAGAGCTGACAAATTTTTTTTGGAGGGGGGAGCAATCTGTGCAGAGCTTTGAAGGTTAAAAGAAGAAGCTTGTACTGAATCCTGAAAAGAACAGGGAGCCAATGGAGAAATGTCTACAGCAAGGTGATATGGTCAAAATGCTGGGCCAAAAAGATAGTCCTTGCAGCGGAGTGTTGGATGGAAACCTAAGGACCAACATGGGACAAAGGAAGCCCTGTTAAAAGAAGGTTGCAGTAGTCAAGGTGAGAGATAACCAGGGCGTGAACCGTCCAGAGTCATAGCAGTAGAAACTGAAAGAAAAGGTCTAATCTTAGCAATATAAAGAAAAAAAGCAATTTTGTCTATAGAATGTTATTATTGCAGTGATTCTTAAACTTTGGTCCCCCAGGTGTTTTGGACTTCAGCTTCCAGAATTCCTGACAGTTGGCCAAGCTGGCTGGGGCTTCTGGGAGTTGAATTCCAAAACACCCAGAGGACCAAAATTTGGGAACCACTATCTATTGTGTAAAGAAAGCACCTTACAGAATTTTCCCCCTAATTTCCCCACAAAAATGATTCCCACAAAACAGTCCTTAAGCAATACAGTTAGTTTATTAACTTTAAAATAATTTCATTGTAATTTTACTGCCGTCTAATATTTTAGTTAAAAGTTTAATTTATTTTAAATAGAAAATAAAGAAACTGTTGGTTTTTTTTTAATTTAGCCCAGGATGTACTCTGTCCTTAATAAAATATTTGATACATTTAATCAAGATTATGAACACTAGATGGCAGCATTATGGAGCGGTTGTTCAGTGTTCTGTACAGAATGACACAATTAGCAACAATTTAAATAATAAATTGAAAATACTTATAACAAATGCAATTTTTTAATCTGTGCACTGTTAATATGTTATTTCTGTTACATTTTATCAGATGTCTAAACACAAATTTGGAATTTTTCCCTTTAAACCAACAGTTTTACCAGGAGAGTGATGTTCATCCACAGCTTGACAATAGTGATGTTTGCAACTACACAGAGAGACACAAAAAGTCTTTAGTACTTCATATAAAAGTACAGTAATCATGTTTCAGAGCCTCAGATTAAGTTTCAAGTATGTGTTCAGTGTTACAAACAGGAAATAGGAGCCTGCTAGTTTTGAGTAGGGAAAATGAACTTCTAAAAATGATATAGCAGCAAGGTCTGCATTTAGAATCATAGAATTGGAAGAGACAAGGGCCATCCAGTCCATCCCACTGCCATGCAGGAATTCACAATCAAAGCCCACTCTCCGAGGGAGTGTGCTCCATTGTCAAACAGCTCTTACTGTCAGGAAGTTCCTCCTAATGTTTAGGTGGAATCTCTTTTTCCGTAGTTTGAACCTATTGCTCTGGGTCCTATTCTCTGGAACAGTAGAAAACAAGCTTGCTCCATTGTCAATATGACATTTTTTTCCAAATTTTTAAACAAGGCTATTATATCACCTTTTCTTCTCCAGGGTAGCATACCCAGCTTCCTAAGTCTCTCCTCATAAGGCACGGTTTCCAGACCTTTCACAATTTTGGTTGCCCTCCTCTGGACATGCTCCAGCTTTTCAACATCCTTTTTGAACTGTGGTGTCCAGAACTGAACACAGTATTCCAGGTGAGGCCTGACCAAGGCAGAATAGAGTGGCACTGTTACTTTCCTTGATTTAGACACTTCTATTGATGCAGCCTAGAATAGCATTGGCCTTTTTAGCTACTAGGACTCCTAGATCCCTTTTACACATAGTCTTGTTAAGCCAGATGTCTCCCATCCTATATCTGTGCATTTTATTTTTCTGCCCTAAGTGCAATACCTTACATTTCTCTGTGTTGAATTTTATTTTGTTAGCTTTGGCCCAGCTTTCTAGTCTATTCAGGTCATTTTGAATTTTGATCCTGTCCTCTGGAGTATTAGCTATTCCTCCTAATTTGGTGTCAGCTGCAAATCTGATAAGCGTGCTCTCTGTTCATCCGGCTAAATCATTGGTGAAGATGTTGAATAGCACTGGGCCCAGGACAGAGCCCTGTGGGACCCCACTGGTCACTTCTCTCCAGGATGAAAAGGAGCCACTGTTGAGGATCCTTTGGGTTTGGCCGGTCAACCAATTGCAAATACATGTAACAGTTCCATTGTCTAGCCCACATTTTACAAGCTTGTTTGCAAGAATGTCATGGGGATCTTGTCAAAGGCCTTACTGAAATCAAGATATGCTATATCCACAGTGTCCCTTGCATCTACCAAACTGATAATTTTATTTTTAAAAAATCAGATTAGTCTGGCATGACTTCTTTCTCTGAAACCCATGTTGATTTTTTGTGATTATGGCATTCCCATCTAAATGTTCACAGTCTCTCTGTTTAATGATCTGCTCTAGAATCTTTCCTGGTATAGATGTCAGACTAACTGGACGATAATTGTTGGGATCCTCTTTTTCCCCACTTTTTGAAGATGAGGACAATGTTTGCCCTCCTCCAGTCTGCTGGGACTTCTCCTGTTCTCCAGGAGTTCTCAAAGATTATTGCCAATGGCTCTGAGATTACATTTGCCAGTGCTTTTAGTACCCTTGGATGTAGTTCATCTGGTACTGTAGATTTAAATTAATTTAGATTAACCAGGTATTCCTGTACTACCTCTTTACTTATTCTGTGCTGGATTTCCCCTATTCTGTCCTCTGCTCCATTTTCCCTAGGCTGAGCACTCTTTTCTTTTTGTGAGAAGACTGAGGCAAAGAAGATGTTGAGTAGTTCTGCCTTTTCTCTGTCCTGTTAGCATTTTGCCATCTTCTCCACGTAGTGGCCCTACCATTTCCTTCTCTTTTTTGCTGCAAACATACCCCCAAAAGCTCTTTTTATTGTTCTGAGCTCATTCTGCGCTTTAGTTTTTCTGACTTTACTGCTACACATGCTCACTATTTGTTTGAATTCTTCTTTGGTGATCCCCCGCTTCCATTTCTCATACATGCCCCATTTAAAACTTAGCTTAGTTGAAAGTTCTTTAGTCATCCATCTGGTTTCTTGAAATGCCTCCCACTTTTCCTCCTCATTGGAACAGTTTGAGATTGTGCCTTCAGCATCTTTTTGAGAAACTCCCATCTGTCCTGAACTCCCTTCTCTTTTAGTATTCCTGACCATGGGATCAGACTACATATTTCCTTTAAGTTTACTGAAATCAGCTCTCCTAAAGTCTAGAATGCATGTCTGACTATGCCTGGCTTCTCATTTCCACTGTATAACAAACTCCAAAAGAACCCAATCACTCCCACCTAAGGATCTACCACTTGCACCCTTTACCAGGTCACTCCTGTTGCTTAAGATCAGATCTAAAATAGCTGATCCTCTTGTTGCCTCTTCCACCTTTTGGACAATGAAATTGTCTTCAATTTGCTAAACCTTAAAGTTTTGACTGAGTTTGACTTCCAGCAAATATCAGGATAGTTGAAGTCACCACCACTACAACATCTCTTCTTTATGAGTGTGTGGTCATCTATTCTAAAAAGGCATCATCCCATTCTTCAGTCTGACTTGGGGGTCTGTAGCAGACTCCCACAATAATGTCCCTGTTGTTTCCCTCCCCCTTCATTTTTATCCAGATGCTCTCCACCTTCTAGCATTTAGGTTTGGGGGACATGGAGACTGATTACTAATACACATGGAAGAGGTTGTTGTTGGAAGTGCACTCATCAGTTTGCCAAATATCAAGGAGACTGTGCAAGAGAAATCCATAAATCAAAAGGTGGAGAGAGAAAATCAACAGAAGACAATCAGGATTTGAGATGAAGGGATATTCCCACTCTGCCATTCAATTGCACCAACTGTATGGTGACCATAGCTTGGAAATGATTTTTTTTAAAGTACAGTCTAGAGGTCAGTGTAGACTAAAACATCTCACCAAGAGCAACAACAGAGCAGAATCAAAATCCTTTAAACATTGAGCATCGGTGTTTCTTCACAAACTAAACATCATAATGAGGAAAAAAAACATACATGATTTTCGTTAGGACCTGGGTGGTGAGGCAGGTGTCATTTGATTTGTTGTGCATAGCTGAGACTACTCTTTGGTGCAAAATCTTTCCTAAGTCCATTGCCCACTGTCTCCAGACAGATCTAGAATGGCAAGCAGCAGGAAGTGCTGCTATCAACTGAACAGAGCTTTGTGTGGGGGAGATTGGAGCACTTTGCCCAACCTCCTTCCTATGCAAGGGCCCCCTTTCCTCAATCACTATTAAACACACAATTGATCTCTGCCCCAGCCCTGGCACATTGCACATCAGAGCTCCACACACATGGCATTGTGAGGAATTAGCTTCAAGTAAGAATGGAATTGGCCCTGATAAAAGGTTCTTCCTTAATTGAATGACATCTTTTTCTCTTTTTTCTATGGTTCTTCTGTGTATTGCTTCCATCACCTTTTTGTTTTTGCTTTATCATACAATGTGTTCCATTGTGTCCGCACCCTTGGTCTCAATTTCCCTTCTCAGATCTTGCGTAAGAGATGTCTTCTTTTTCTGGTCTTCATCCATCTCTTTGTATTGGTTATTATAAGAATCTTCTTTGTCCCTATGCACAAGTCACTGAACAGGTGCATTTAGGATTCTGACTATTTGTGTTACCCTTTACTTTGGCTTCTCAACTCTCCTTCATTGTTTGAAGAGTTTAATCTATCCTCTAATTAGGCTTTTCTTCCTTTTTGGGAGCCAACAGTGTCTTCTTGCATTTCCCCCTCACAATGTCTTGGTTTTAGTTCAGAGTTCTTCTGGCTATTAGGTTTAATAGCACAAATTTGCCTAGTCTTTAAATTCTACAAGATTGTTCTTCAGGTAATGTTATTGGAGAATGATTGATTAAATAACTTGTCATCCTGACCATTCTCTGGGTGCTGCTTGGTCATGTGTGTCCCAAGTTTCCATCTATGAAATAGTGGAGGGTATGCTAAAGAAAGAACTCAACAGTAGAACTGCACATAGACCTGAAACAGACGGGCTAAAAGCACAGCCTTTTGACTGATTTGATGGCATGGCATTCAAACGATGCATGCCCCTGGATTGGGCTGAAGCTATGCTGTGTCCACCTAATGTGTCCCAAACCCAGCCGCAACAGGAGTGCAAAAAAAGTGCTTCTTGCCAGCGGTCTGTTGCAGACAGTGGTGGTGGTCAGCCTCAGGACTGTAGAGTCTGGTTGCTGCAATCCAATGCCAAACGAGGAGTGACCAGGGCTGGAGTGGCCAGAGGCTGCTCCAAGCTGCTGGTCTGCTTGACCCCATAGTTAAAGTCTTCCAGAACAGGGCAATGAGGGGACAGGAGACACAATTTTAATATTCTGTTCATGCTTGGAAAATGTTGAAAACATGAACTAAACTTTATGAATGAACACAGTTGAGATTTTGTGTAACACTGTACTTTACATTTCTTCACTAGCCTGAATTCTATTGGTAATCCCATTTGGAGGAGACCAGTTGGCTTAATGGGATTTCTGTAAATGTTGACTCACCATTCAGCACTTCATAGAATCATAGAATCGTAGAGTTGGAAGAGACCACTAGGGCCATCCAGTCCAACCCCCTGCCATGCAGGAAATCCAAATCAAAGCATCCCTGACAGATGGCCATCCACTTGCTGGATGGGTCTACTCTGCCTGAGAACACTAACAGAATTCAAACCTATATGCTTTAGAACATAAACTCTGGGTGGTAAAAGCTGCCCTGTTATGATAGATAATAAGATCCAATCACTGTGACACCTACAGTAAAATAGATTGTGATCAATATTATCAAGAACAATGTAAAGCAATCTAAATTGGCGTCCATTGGTATGCTTCTCTGCCACACCTGAATTTATTTCAAAACTTTACAGCATGAGCTGTTCCTGAAAGGATCACTGAATTCTGCATAGGGGCTTTAGGCTTCATAATGGACAGGGTCAGAACAGAACTCATGCCAAGGGAAGATACATTATAGCTGTGATGGGAAATTTATGGCCTTCTTTTACAGTCCTTGTCCTTATTGCTTGTCTGTCATTCCTTTTGGAGGGCTGGGGGAGAGCGGACCTGAGCTTTCTGCCTGCATGAACGCTCTCTGTAACATCACAAGAGGCAAACCTGCAGACCTCTGATTCTATCCATGTCACTTTTGTGTTCCCATATGAAGCCAATGGTCTTCAAAAGCAGGCATATTTTGTGTGTGTGTGGGGGGGGCTACTAAAGGTATCACCAGCACGTCTTTTAGAGCTTGGATTGTGTGTAATGGTCAACTTGGCTGCCCCTGGAATAGCCTCTTTAAGTATCGTCAGCTCAAGAGTACAATCCTGCTTTGTTGAAATTGAAGGATCTTTTCTTATTCATTTCCATGGGACTGTTCTCCAAAGTATTTGCTGGGCTCCTCTGAGACTGTCAGCATATTCAAAAGCTGCATTCAAATAATGCAAGTGTGTATGGGTGGGAGGTGGGGGGAGCAAACAAATTTCTACCTTTTCAGAATACTTGGTTCAACTGTTCTGTAATCCAAACACTTGGAAGACAATTACACAGAGCTCTGACAACATTGCCAACCCACTGCAGTGTGCCTTATGCCAAACGCCATTGTTATTTTATTGACCATGTTCACTATTACATATGCATGTGAAAAAACAGAAGCTTTTTCATCAGGATTACCCTAATAGCATTAAGAGATTATTTTTTAAATTTCATTGGAAGAAAATTCACTTAAATGAGATTACTTATTACTTGACTGGTTTCCTATCATGCTGTTATGTTTAGGTAAGTGGAGTCCATTGGAGTATTTTTTATTTCTTTTGGAGAAAAAAACACCCTGATTTTATACATTAATGGTTTTAAATAAAAGAAGTGTTATATTTGTGCACTGGTTCTTTTGAGAAAGTTAAGTCTGATGTTCTGGTTAGCGGAGATAACACTTTTTGTCCCTCTTGGTGCCCCCCCTGGTGTCACCATTAGTTGCTAATTACTTGCAAACAAATAAACAATTAACTCTAGTGCCTCTTGGTGGGAGAATCTTCATTGACATGCTAAAACTTTCTAATAAAAGATTTTAATTAATGACGTTGCCTGGCAAATCCAACCCCCTAGTCAACAAAGCTATAAGGAAGACTTGCAAGAAAAACCTGAACTATGGGGTGCTTGGTACCTAGGCTGAGGACACAGGGATGGCAGGCAGATCACTATGCCCTCATAACACAGCTGCTCATAATCATCAGAATAAACCCAGTCTTGGGGAAAATAAAAACCCACCATGTTCATTTTCCATTGAAAGCATTTTGGGGATAGAGCGGAAGAAAGATGGCACTCCAGCTGCAAAGCCCCACAGGCCATGGGTGGATAAATGCAATGATTTCGGTAAGATTGAAGCTTCAGTTCTCTGTTCAATAAACTTTGAAAATCTTGTTTTCACTGGTGTGATTACAAATACTGTGCATCTGTTATTTGAATTGTAAAGAAAATATCTGGCGGCTATCCTTCAGGTTTGTCTCTCTTCGCTTTTAAAAGGTATTACCCAAAATTTAACCAGATGCCACATTAAAATATTGCATTATGATTTCTCAGGAGCAGATTGCAACCCTTGTCTACCTTCCATTGCCTATGCGATTCCTTTGTTTAATGCAAGAAGCTATCCAGAGGAAGAAGAAAGAGTTCTCAAATGTGAAAACTACTTTGCAGTCAATGAAAAGCTTTCATACAAAAGGGAATTAAGCTGGTACAGAGGTAGGAGGCTGAGGACCGCATTCACTCGAAACCAGGTAGGGATTTAATACATTTAACCTATTCATAAAACTAAGAATGAATGTTTTGCTTAGCACATTGTTTAGTAAAAGGGCATTTGTTGGTAAGAATCCAGAAGTATCTTGTTTCACAAAAATCCTTTTACAATTGCATGTTCACTGCATTAAAAGATCTACAAATGGTATATTCAGCATGGTTGTTTGTCTAAAACAATTTAACTGATTTCTACTCACCTGATGTATTTGAGATTGAGATCTGGCCTAGATTTTTATCAGGAAGTTCAAACTTTGTTTGAACCAATTTGTCTGTGCATGTTATGTCTGCACATACTTGCAGTGAAAATAAGTAAATAATAGAGGTTCTGTTTGTTCTACTTAGATTGAAGTACTGGAAAATGTTTTTAGAGTGAACTCTTATCCTGGCATTGATGTTAGAGAAGAACTAGCTCAAAAACTAGATTTAGCTGAAGACAGGATCCAGGTAACATTTTAAAATAGTTATTTGTGTATATCTGTCATGATTAATAGGATGTCTGCTTGCCAGAGGTCACACAGGATAGAAATAATAATGCTTTGCCAATGTTTAAGAATAAAACTTTTACTGGTGTAGTTATATATGTGACTGAGTTCAGAAGGTTTTATAGGAGGAAAATTGGAGAAATTCTCCCTCTCACTTTAGTCCCTGAATCCTATAGATTTGCATAATTTAATGCATACTAATTGAATGTATACATATTATGAAACAAGTGCATTCTTTGCATACCAGAAAACTATATTTTTTTCCCTCATGAGTTAAGAAACCTATATACATTATTTAGAATTATTTATAAATTAATAGGGTTTACTCAGAAGTTAAGAAAACCTCATGAAATTCTTGGAGGTCTGCAGAAGTCCCTAGGAGACTTGAAGGCACATACACACAGGTGCATTTAGGATTGTAGTCTAGGAGGATAAAGTTAAGGACTTGCATCTAGCATTCATATTAGCAAAACTGAAATGTTACCTCCTGAGCATTCTTGTTTCAAAATAAGGTCTGTCACACTGCTCTGTGGTGGGTTTCCTGTACCTTTTCAAGCCTCTATTCAGAAAAAAATGTAATTAAAAAAATTATGCATTTCCAAAATAGTGAAAGTCAATTTATCTATATGAGAATATTGGCCAACTCTGAATTTGTATCTGTATTTGAAATCGAACTTTGAGCCTACTACAACGTACTCTTTTTATTTATGCTCAAGTCAAGCTAACTGAATTCATGTTTTAGTTTATTCAGTATACATTATACAATATTTTTATAGCCCAGATCTGATCTCCTCATGTTGCCATATGGCTACGGTGACCAGAGGATTTATGAGGGTTGTTGTTTAAAATAAATAAATAAATAAATAAATAATAAAGGTAACTTTTCCAAGTTCTGCTAAACATTTTCACTTGCTAGGTTCCACAGCAGTCTATGTTAGTATGTCTCTGTGAATTTTAGTACATGATCAGGTGTCCAGAGCTAGTCTTTTCTGTCCCCAGAAGTCTAGGCAGGTCTGGATTAGAGGTTTCAGAGAAAATACAATGTAATCTTACAGAGACAGTTACCAAATCCAGGTAGGCGCTAATTATCCTATGCTTGAATGTCCATCTTATGGGGGGGGGGGAGCTTCCCATTTTTAATGATGAAACTCACAAATTTTAATTTAGAATCCAGATGTGGTAGTGGCTCAGAAGTAGAACTTATGCAGATATGAATGTTTCAGGTCTGGAGCATAACTGAGGAAGACTTTTATTCTTAAATATCACATGTGCCTTCAAGTTATCTGTTGACTTATAGCGACCCCATGAAATTCATAGGGTTTTCTTAGGCAAGGAATTCTCACAGTTGGTTTTGCCAGTTCCTTCTTCTGAAATATAGCCTCCAACACCTGGTATTTGTTTGTAATCTTCCATTGAAATACTAACCAAGGCTGACCCTGCTTAGCTTCCAAGATTAGATGGGATCTGATGCCTTTAGGGTAATTAGGGCCTACCCCATACATACTTGTAAGTTTAATTTTTAAAAAAAACCTCTTGGGGTACCTATTGAGTTTGATTTTAATTTTTGTTCCCCACATAGGGAGAGGGGAAATGGCAGAGGAAGGATTTAAGCCTTTCCTACATGTGTAGATAAAGGAACTGGCAAAAAACCCATCTGTGAGTTTTTCCTTACCGAAGAAAAAACTATGAAATTAATGGGGTCACCATAAGATGACACGTGACCTGAAGGCACATGCTTATACACACATACACAGTGATTTGTGCATGTTGACTTGGGTGTAAGAAGGCCATCATGGTTTTGAGGTTTGTGCACTGAACTTAATTCTGGAGATCAGATCAATGTTCAATTCCCCTCTCTGCCCCAGGAAATGCTATGATAGATTCACTGAAGATTGCCATAAACTGAAAATGACTTGAAGGCAAACAACAACAACAACAACAGTAATTGATTTGAGTACTGGTCTAGGACATTGGGAGACCAGTGTCTGAATATCTACTCAGCTATGGAAATCTATTTGATGGCTTTAAATTAGTCATGCTCTCTCAGCTTCAGAGGAAGGGAGGAACAAAGACCCTTTGAACAAATTCTGCCAAAACAACAACAACGCGATAGATTTGCGATTACAGTTGCCATAAGTAAAAAATGACTCAAAGACACACAGCAGACACACACACAACAAAAGAAAATGAAACTCAGCTGCATGCTACACATGTAAAGCAGTGTGTACTTTAGCCTCAAGAATCTTGAAAGCTGTTGCCAGTTGGTGCATCTACTAATGTGCTAGAAGGACCAATGGTTTGACTCAGTATAAGGCAACATAACATGCATATGTCTGAACACTAGGTTAGTGGTACTCAAACTTCTTACCCTTATGAGCCCCCCCCCCACTCTTTTACTTCTACATGGGACATCATGCCCCCTGTTCGATATAGGATATGAATGAAAACATTTTGTTTATTTAGTGTGTCTTCATGCACATTCATGCATATTGTATTTTAACATTTTATAAGGAAATAATATTCAAATTAGAACAGTTTTATTTAAATAAATTCAATATTTAACGCAAGGTAAGTGTAATTTTGGGGGGGGAGGAGGAGGAGGCTTCCTTTGAGCAACTCTTGCACCCCACCATTTGAGAATCACTGCACTAGGTTTTTAGATGAAATAAGGGACAGGGCCCCTGTACCTTTTGTGGCTAAGAGAGGACATTTTAGCAGGTGGCATTTGTCATGCAAGAAACACTTGCTGAAATACCCTCTTTTACATAGCCACAGGACAGGGGCCCTGTCACCTATTTCACCTAGCAGCCGTACTTTACACTGAGAAATAATTTCACACTGAGAAATAATATGTCATTATGTTTTTTTCTGTTGTTACAACTTTAAATTTTAGATTTGGTTCCAGAATCGGCGAGCAAAGCTGAAGCGATCCCATAGAGAATCTCAATTTCTAATGGTGAAAAATACTTTCTCTCAAAACATGGTAAAATAGGAAAAATACAAAGAACTCTTGTACATAATTATGCTTGGTCTGTAATGGATGTGTATGGTAATCAGAATAATTACCAGATTAAAAATGTGCTGTGATATTATTCAAATTGTTTTGAAATAATGTAATAATTTTCCTGTGCAAAATAAAGTACAAATACCACTGTAGCATGATTCTTATTAATAACAAGACAACTATTTCCCTACCAAGCTGGAATTTTCAGGAAGAAGAAGAAATACATATTCCTTTTGCAATTAACTGGCTCAAGAATCATAGCGGCTTTACATAGATTAGTGCAACTTTATATGAACTTCTATAAATTGTCTCTACACCTGTGCCACTGGTCTCCAAGGAATGGTGTATCAGTTCTTATTATGGAATCCAGGGGATTTGAAGAGTTACTTCTAAGTATTAATTAATTAATTATTATTAATTATTGATTAATTCATATTATAGCTTCAAGGTCCAACAAAAGTGCTTGTTAAATAACACCACAGTTAACAATTTTTCAGAAATAACTCCTTGCTTATATATTCCTCAACAGTAACAAAAATGTGTATTTTGAGTTATTTTAAAAAAAATATCCATGAATGCTACCACTGGCGTTTGATTTTTAAGAAGTCCTCTCTTCTTACCCACCTTGTCACAATCTCAACACCCACAACAGACAGCAGCATTGGGCACAGGAAACGGGTGTTTCAGGAGTAGCCACACTGCAGATTTAAAACAGTTTGAAACAATTTTAACTGCCATTACTATATCCTACATTATCCTGGGATTTGTAGTTTGGTGAGGCACCAGAGTTGACAGACCGGGCTGAATACCCCACCAATTCCAGGATTATGGATCTATTCCTGGAGAAGAGAAGATTAAGAGGTGATATGATAGCTCTGTTTAAATATTTGAAAGGATGTCATATTGAGGAGGGAGCAAACTTGTTTTCTGCTGCTCCAGAGAACAGGACCCGGAACAATGGATGCAAGCTACAGGAAAAGAGTTTCCACCTCAACATTAAGAGGAACGTCCTGACAGTCAGTGCTGTTTGACAGTGGAACAAACTCCCTCGGAGTGTAGTGGCGTCTCCTTCCTTTTGGAGGTCTTTAAACAAGAGCGGGCTGGCCATCTGTTGGGGGATGCTTTGATTTGGATTTCCTGCATGGCAGGGGGTTGAACTGGATGGCCCTTGCGGTCTCTTCCAACTCTATGATTCTATGATTCTATGTAAGATAGAGTCATGGAAGTTAAAGTGGTGTCAAACCACTTTAATGCTGCAGTGTGACTACCCCCTCAGACCATATTCCTCTGCCATCATTTAGTGAAACCACACTAAACTGACAAAATCATTACCATTTAAGCACTGAGGGAGTGATTTTTCTTCGATAAATTGTATTCATAATACAATTTTAGTTATGATTTCCTTGCTGGATTGAGGAACTGATCACAAATAACCTAGTATTTGCAATTAGGTACCTGTCAGCTCTGACAGGATTCCTGTGTGAAACTTATAAACTGTAGCAAAGAAAGAGTGCTGTCTAGGCAGAAGCAATTCTCAGCAACAGCCACCCAGCCTCTGTAGAAGTTCTGAACTGGCCCTTCAGATCTGTTTTGTATACCCCAGAGATTTACTCTTATTGCCACTGTTCTGGGATTATCTTGTACTTAATACAGAACCAACCTTGTTGTGCTCAGTGTTTGTATGCACCAACTAACCCATGCCAGTTTGAAACTACTACAACTACAGTAGTACTATTTACTCTTTCAGGATGCATCAACACAGTAGAAATAGTGCAATTTGAGGCCACTTTTAAATGCCATGCCATCCTACAGAATCCTGGGATTTGTAGTTTTGTGAGGCACCAGCAGTCTTTGGCAGAAAAGGCTAAAGACCCTGTAAAATTACAAACCTCAGGATTCCATAGCCTGGGACTACAGCAGTTAAAGTGGTCTCAAACTGCATTATTTCTACTGTGTAGATTCATTCTCACACTGGCAGAACACAGCAGCACTATGCAGTCATTCTTTATTCTTGGAGAAAATACAGAAACTTCCAGTGACTGAAAAGAAGCAAGAGCTGCAACAGATATAATTGTGGTGCTTAAACCTCAGTTTTCATTGGTATTTGAGCATCCAGTAACAGTGAGCAGAACGGCATAAAAGGCCTTAAGTTCTGTTTGGTTTTATTGTTATTCAAGTCAAAATGAATATGTCACATGTGCCCTGTTCTTTCCATGACTTATGGTAGTAAAAACTAAGATACGTAAGCAGAAAGTCAAATACCAATGGGATGGCCAGTCTAATCTAGCTGAATCAATGATTTAGTTAAAAGAGAGGGTTTTGTCTTTAAAAAAAAATACCTATCAGAGTATGAAGAAGCAGGTTTGGACCTTTAAAATGGTGGAGTTTAAGATATTGTGAAGGCTGTGGTCCTATACCTATAGTATTGTAACACATAACAAATTCCCACCTTGTAGCTAGAATCTAAGCTAATTCATTTATGTGTGTATGTAGAGAGATATTGTAGCACCTTTGAGACTAACTGAAAGAAAGAAATTGGTAACATGAGCTTTCATAGACTTCAATCTACTTCCTCAGATGCAGAGGAAGTAGACTGAAGTCTACGAAAGCTCATACTGCCAATTTCTTTCTTTTAGTCTCAAAGGTGCTACAAGATCTCTCTATGTGCTATTCTACAGACTAACAGGGCTATATCTTTGAATTCATTTATGTGAGCAAGTAGTTCAAAGCAAATCTCGGTGCCCCTTTAACGCAGTCAAAGGGACGGAAGTTATTCACGTATCTTTTTGGACCTGTTTACCTTCTTGCTTGTGTCTGTGCACTCTAATAAAATAGAATACCTGTTCTCCTTACCTTTTCTGTTTACCTTATCTTTCAAATAAATAAGCCCTTGTTTGTGAGTCAATTATTATTCATAATGAATCCCTTCTTGGCACAACAGATCTGTGTCAAACTGATTTGAATACACTTCTACCACAGAGTTCTTACTTCACCTGTAGCACTCTATAGAGTATCCCAGAAGGACCAGTTTTTCTAATAGGGTGGGTGAAAGGACCAATGAATGAATAGAGACACTCAGTCATTTTATCTCCTCCACCACTGTGCATCATGGACTTTATCTGTAAACCTGGACATGATTTCTGAACCCCCTCACAACTTGGATTTAAACCCCATTGATTTCTATGAACATTTGTATAAGCTTGGAGTACCACTGTCAATACAGATATACCTGTAGATGAAGCCCAAGTTGCTCTCAGTGGAATGCATGAGTTTATATTACGATAGGAAATGTATTTTAAAATTTTATTTTATGTCCTTCCTGCCTTTTCTTGAAGAACTGCAAGGGAACTAAGAAATGCCATAACAACACCAGTCACATTTACAAATTATTGAAAATGTTATACCAAAGTGCTGGTTATGCCTTATAAAGTGCTATATAGCTTGGATCTCTACACTGTTGGAAAAACCCTATCTATGAGCCCCCTCGAGTTTTGAGATCCTCAGGTGAGAGCTGACTCTTAGTTCCTGCCACCAACACAGGTATGTTTGGTGAAGACATGTGAGAGGACCTTCTCTGTGACTGTCCCCAAGCTGTGTAATCCCCTCCTAAGGGAGACTGAGCTGGCCCCCTCTTTTCTCCTTCCATCAGTGGGCAAAGACCTTTCTATTTAAACTGGGTTACAGCTATTAACTGGTTGCTGTGGAAGGGTCTTTTAATAATAATAATAATAATAATAATAATAATAATAATAATAATAATAGGATTTTTTTATATACCGCCCAATCACTGGGAATCCGGGTGGTTTACAACAGAGGGGATAATAGACGGTTCCCTGCCCTCAGGCTTACAATCTAAAAAGACACGACACAAAAGGAGAAGGGAATGGTGAGGGGGGGAGGGGATCAGGTCCAGCATTCTTCTCTCCCTCTGAGGCCTGGACCAAGGCAGATGGACCGGAGGGAGGGCTCTTCTTCTTCAGGCTAGCCCTAATGGAGCTGGGCTGGCCTGGTCAACTCCCTCACAGGCTGGAAGATGACAGTTATGGAGGGAGGAGCCTCTTCTTCCAGGCTAGCTCTGATGGAGCTGGGCCAGCCTGGTCAACTCCCTCATAGGCCGGAAGATGACAGTTATGGAGGGAAGAGTCTCTTCTTCCAGGCTAGCCCTGATGGAGCTGGGTCTGCCTAGTCAACTCCCTCATAGGCCGGAAGATGACAGTTATGGAGGGAGGAGCCTCTTCTTCCAGGCTAGCCCTGATGGAGCTGGGCTGCTTGGTCAACTCCCTCACAGGCTGGAAGATGACAGTTATGGAGGGAGGGGTCTCTTCTTCCAGGCTAGCCTTGATGGAGCTGGGCTGCCTGGTCAACTCCCTCAAAAGCCAGAAGATTGCAGTTATGGAGGGAGGAGTCTCTTCTTCCATGCTAGCCCTGATGGAGCTGGGCTGCCTGGTCAACTCCCTCATAGGCAGGAAGATGACAGTTATGGCGGGAGGAGTCTCTTCTTCCAGGCTAGCCCTGATGGAGCTGGGTCTGCCTGGCCAACTCCCTCATAGGCCGGAAGATGACAGTTATGGAGGGAGGAGCCTCTTCTTCCAGGCTAGCCCTGATGGAGCTGGGTCTGCCTGGTCAACTCCCTCAAAAGCCAGAAGTTGACAATTATGGAAGGAGGGGGTCTCTTCTTCCAGGCTAGCCCTGATGGAGCTGGGTCCTGCTGGTCAACTCCCTCCAAAGCCAGAAGTTGACATTATGGAAGGAGGGATCTCTTCTTCCAGGTCGCCCTGATGGAGCTGGGTCTGCCTGGTCAACTCCCTCAAAGCCAGAGTTGACAATTCTGGACGTCTCTTCTTCCAGGCTAGCCCTGATGGAGCTGGGCTGCCTGGTCAACTCCCTCATAGGCCGGAAGATGACAGTTATGGAGGGAGAGGTCTCTTCTTCCAGGCTAGCCCTGATGGAGCTGGGTCTGCCTGGTCAACTCCCTCAAAAGCCAGAAGTTGACAATTATGGAAGGAGGGGTCTCTTCTTCCAGGCTAGCCCTGATGGAGCTGGGCTGCCTGGTCAACTCCCTAGCAGGCCGGAAGATGACAGTTATGGAGGGAGAGGTCTCTTCTTCCAGGCTAGCCCTGATGGAGCTGGGTCTGTCTGGTCAACTCTCTCAAAAGCCAGATGACAGTTATGGAGGGAGGTGTCTCTTCTTCCAGGCTAGCCCTGATGGAGCTGGGCTGCCTGGTCAACTCCCTCATAGTCCGGAAGATGACAGTTTTAGTAAGGTATGCTGTACTTTTATCCTTATTGTTATGTTATACATTTTTAAATCTTGTTTTAAAATAGTGCTGTTTTTAAAAGTAGGTATTTTCACATATGTTGACAGTTCTTCATGATAAGGTTTGCTCAATTGGGTTGTATTTTGTTTGAATCTATGTTGGGAGCTGTCTTAGGTCCCACACTAGATGAAAAGCAAGATATAAAATAAAGATATAACAAAACATCAGACAGTAGCAGAAAATAACATCACTATAACCCCTACATGTCTGTCTGTCTGTCTAAATGGAGATCCAAACATCAAATTACAATCACTTGCCCAATGCTTTTTTAAGATTCTTTTTTAAAGCTCTTTATCAGACTCTAAAATATGACCAACAATGGAATAGTTTCACCTTGGATGGGAACTCCATCTTGTAGGTGCAGCCACTGAAAATGTCCTTTCCCCAGTCCCCACTAGTTGTATTTCTGGGACTGTTGAGACATACAAGAAGGTCTCTCAAGATTATAATAAGTGCAGAAATTTGTATGGGAGGAGATGGTTTTTCAAAACATAATCCCCAAACCCCTGAATGATAGACCTTCCCTGGGAAGCTTTGTGTCACAGTTAAATAATGTAACAAGCAAGATAAAACTCTGAAAGAACAAAATAGTACAAAAGGCCTTTTCACAGTACACATTTATACACTGCTATGAGTCCACTTTAACTGTCATGGCAACATAATGTGAAATTTTGTGATAGCAGTTTAGGGAGGGACATTTACAATTCACAGATAAGAGTTCTTTGTTGTTAACTGTCCCTGAGTTGGCCCTGAGGCATGGCAGTCCTATGGATGAGACACCTCCAGGCCCCACTATCCTCCATTGCTCTGCTTAGGTCTTGTAGATTCAGGCCTGTGACCTCTGACTGAGCCTATCCATCTGGCATGCAGTCTTCTTCTCTTTCTACATCTCTCCACTTTTCCTAGCATTATTGTTTTTTTAAGTCATGCCTTCTCATGATGTGGCCAAAGTAAGAGAGCCTCAACTTACTCATCTTCCAAGGCGATTTCAAGCTTGAACTGTTCTAGGACCCATTTGTTTGTCTTCTTGGTTGTGCATGCACTCTTCTCCAGCACCAAATGAGTTGATTTTCTTCCTATATGCTTTCTTCACTGTGCAGTTCTCAGTTCCCTACATGATGATGAGGAATACCATGGCTTGGAATATTCTAACTTTAATGCTCAGTTGTACATCTTTACACTTTAAGATCTTGTATAGTTCTTTCATAGCTGCCCTTGCCATTACTGGTCTTCTGATTTCCTCTGATCAATGTTTGATCCAAGATAGAAGAAATCTTTTACTATGTTGATTTCCTGTGCTATGGCAGCTAAAGTGGAATCATCCTGTGATAATTGTGTAGTGTGAAAGCATCCCAAGACATCGAACAAGAGTTTCCCCAGCATTAATTTGTTCTGTGAGCTCACTCAAAAAGATGCCATACAAAACAGTTTAGTGGTGAATTTAATGGGAAGTTCAGCCTCTTGTTATTAGTGAATACAGAGGCATGGAATAACTTTCAATCATCATCCTATAATAGTGGATTTTGCAGTCAGTTTGTAAACTAGGGTTCCATGTTAAACAGTGTCTGAATCAGATGTCTCTTTTTTAAAAATGCAAAATATTTAAAACACTTTTAAGTGGCCGGTCTAATACCAGGAGATGTGACACTTAACAAGGAATTCACATGTTTATTTTACTGATGTTGACATAAGACAAACTGAACAAAAACATCATTTGCAAATACCCTCATTTTGCTCAATGTTGAATGATGGGACAGCCTTCTCATTCAATACTTGTGTCATTCAATGCCACTAATTTGCAGTCTTTGTGACACTAATAATTACCAACTCAGGAGCATTCAGGAAATCAGTAGTGGACCATGATGTTATTATTCAGTGGATTAACTCAATTTCCTTCATCATTGTCTTGTTAATCTTATTTGCTTTTTTGCATTTACTCAAACTGATTATTTTATAATTGGATCAGTTCCTCTAAAGTCTAAGCTGTAGAGTGTCTAAAGAATTATTGACTTCTGACAAAAAGTTTAGAAACTGATGAAATATTTTTCTAGGTTGTTGTTTTTTCATGTTTGGGGGGAATAATAGCCAAATTGAAAAATTTCACATACTGGACAGAGGTACAATGTGTAATTGGTGGTCAATAATGGACTGATTGGAAAATCAATATAACATACCAGCAGACTTAACTCAACTTTGCTGGAAGATGAAACGAGATTCATACACTTACTTGGAATTCAATAGGATGGATTTATGAGTAAACATAGTTGTGATTGGACTATAACCCTTAATGAGCACTTTGCACTTTCTAACCAGTGATGACAGAAGTGGCACAAAGGCAAAACATGCAGAGATGAGGCAAGTGGAGTCTTCCTTTCTTTCTTCCTTTAAAATTGTGAATGGGCTATGACAGCTAAAATAGATTCCCAGCAGAACCAAAGTAATTTTCACATTAACTTTTAAAAAGTATTGAGCACAGCTTAGCTGGCATAAAGTTTGCATTCTATTTTCACCCTGTGTAGAATGACCTCTGAATAATAGAAAACAAATCACTATGCTTGGCAAGATTACAAAATGCAGTAAATTGAATTCCTCCTAATCTGTGTGGCGGCAGGGCACTGGCTCTTGGCAGTGAGATACTGGAGGAGTGTCGACCGAAACGCAACATATAACTGTGGGCCTATTCACTTGCTATTTTACAAGGAGAAAGCACAGCTCGGTACAAGTCACAGGCAGGACCCAGCATCAGAGTGAAAGGAGTTGTCTCCTTGCACAAACACAGAGAAACTCACACTGCGTCCTATCAACTGTTGGTTTTGCACATTCAGTTCTAGCATGCAAAAAATGCTAGACCTTAATCATAGAATTGAAAGAGACCACAAAGACCATCCAGTCCAATCCTTTGCTATGCAGGAATACATAATCAAAGCACACCTGAAATATGGCCATCCTGCTTCTCTTTAAACACCTCCAAAGAAGGAGACTTCACTATACTCCAAGACAGTGTATTCCACTGTCAAACAGTTCTTACCAACATAAATTCTTCCTAAAGTTCTGGAGGGATTTCCCCCCCTGTAGTTTGAATCTACTGCTCCATATCCTAGTCTCTGGAGCAACAGAAAACAAGCTTGCTCCAATCCTCAATTTGTTGGTTTTGTTGTCTGCCTTTCAAGTCATTTCTGACTTATGCAAACCCTAAGGTGAACCCATCCTAGTGTTTTCTTGGCAAGATTTGTTCAGAGGAGGTTTGCCATTGCCTTTCCTGGGGCTGAAAGCATGTGCCATGCATGCCCAAGGTCACCCAGTGGGTTCCCATGCCCAAGCAGTGATTTGAACCCTGTCTCCAGAGACATAGTCCAGCATTCAAACCACTACGTACACTGGCTCTCCATCCTCAATATAGCAGCTCTTCAAATATTTACATATGGCTATCATCATCCAGCCTGGAGGGAGTGAGGGGGCGGGTCCAACACCATCGGGCCTGCCCTGAAGAGACAGAGCCCTCCCTCCACGGCCAACTGTCATCATCCAGCCTGGAGGGAGTGAGGGGGTGGGTAAGGGCTAATTTTGTATTGCAACTTTTACTGTACACCGCTATGATCATTGCAGAATAGCGGTCTATAAATAAAACATTATTATATTATATTATTATGTCACCTCTTAACCTTTTCTTCCCACAGCTAAACATACCCACCTCCTTAAGCTGCTCCTCATAGGGCCTGGCTTCCATCCATATCTTTCACTATTTTGGTCATCCTCCTCTGGACACATTCCAGCTTGTCAAGATCCTTCTTGAATTGTGGTCCCCAGAACTGGTTCTGTTCAGTACTCGATCTTGACACCATATTCCTATTGATGCAGTCTAGAAACATATTGACTTTTTAAGTTGCTGTATCACACTGCTGAGTCACGTTCAGCTTTTGGTTTACTATTACATCCCTTTAACAGGCATTGTTGTTAAGCCACATGTCACCCATCCTATATCTGTGCATTTCATTATCTCCCCCCTAAGTGTAGTATCTTCCATTTCTCCCTCTTGAAATTCATTTTGTTAGTTTTGACTCAGCTAATTGTCTAGGGTAATTTTGAATCCTGGTCATGTTTAATTTCCTTATAGTGTGTCTCCAGTCAGTTCCATTGTGCTATTTGGAACCATCCTGTCTGCTTTGTCTAGTCTCCTTAGATAAGGGTTGTTATCAAGGCCAACCCAGGACATTTTTCTGCTTGAGGTAGAACTGCAAATGGCACCCAATCATACTCCCAAATGAAGGTGCATAGTAACCAAATTCAACTAAGTTTCTTTTGGCAGGGGCAGAAAATCTCTCAAGCATTTCTCCCTCTGTCTATCAGTAAAAATGCAATATAAGTAACAAATTAAATAACTAGCAATTTGTTTGTACTTTCATGATACCCAGATTATGCTGTCTGGCTTCTGCCAGCAGTCAAGATTGCCCTTTGCTGATGTGTTGCCTAAGAGATATTTTATCATCTGGGTCACATCTGATTTGGTCAGAATCAGATACCTTCAACTAATTGCCAGTTTTTAACGGTATATTGTATGATTATCAATTAATAAATTGGTATTTAGCCCATATTTTTCCAGCTTATTCTACACTTTTACTGATATGTACTAAATAAATAGAACTTTTGTTTTTATCCCACTTTTCTGTGACGAGACAATCAAAGTGGCTCACAACATATTAAAATATCCACATTCAGTATTATATCTCAGATTCCCCCCTTAAAACAGAATTAAACATAATACAATTAAAATTAGAGATTAAAATATCTTTTAATTAAAAAAGTATAACAATAAAAATATAATGAGGGCAGAGTGGTGGGCTAACACATGATGTGAGGGGCAATCATTCCTTGGCCAGGTACCTCTATTCAGGAAAGGCCTGCCAGAAGAGAGCCATCTTAACAGCTTTTTTTGAAGCTGTCTGGCAATTTGATCTTGTCCGGCAGGCCGTTCCATAGTGTGGGAGCAATTGCAGAGAAGGCTCTCTGGGAGGTAGCAGTTAATCTGGTTTTTAAAGGCTGCAACAGATTCCTCCCAGATGACCTGCATGTGCGTAGCGGATTATATGGAAGTAGGCAATCCCTCAAATAGGTTGGACCCAAGCCATGTAGGGCTTTAAAGGTGATAACCAACACCTTGTACTGTGCCTGGAAACTGATAGGCAGCCAGTGAAGAAATTTTAGAACAGGTGTTATTCGGTCACTTCTAGTTATTCTGGAGACCAGCCTGGCTGTCATATTTTGCACTAGTTGAAGTTTCCGGACTAGGCACAAGGGTAGCCCCATGTAGAGCACATTATAAAAATTGAGTCGTGAAGTTACCAGTTCATGTACTACAGTTTCTAGGTCCTTTACTTCCAGGAAAGGGCGCAGCTGGTGTATCAGCCGAAGCTGATAACAGGCACTCCTGATAGTCGCATTAACTTGGTTCATTATGTGAAGCGATGGATCTAGGAGCACCCCCAGACTGGGAACACAGTCCTTTATGGAGAGCGTGACCCCATTCAGGACTGGAGATTGCAGCCCAATACCTGGTTTGAGGGCCCCCAGTGTAAGTACCTCCATTTTGTCTGGATTCAGCTTGAGTTTGTTTTTCCTCATTCTGTCCATTACTGCCTCAAGACGTTGACTGAGGGGAGAAATGCCATCTGCCATCAAAGCTGCTGACTGGGACATAGAGAATACTAGAGAATACTATTTTCTCTTTTTACACATTTTCAGTCTCTTCTAGTGCAATGTATTTTGTTTACTATATCTGACTCCATGTTGCAGTATAAATTTTATCACAACCTTATTAGGTTAAATAAATATGATGTTTAAGCTGTGTCTTAGGATACTCCTACTATTTGCATACATTTAGGGGTGTTTTGTTACTGATTATACTTTCTCTACAATTAATATTTAAAATGAAAGTATACACTATATATATGCATATATGGGATTTAAGAAAAGACTGTGGACTGTATTACTTTGCCTTGCCTAAATATCCTAAAAGATAGCCAGCCTGGTAGAATGGTTTGAGGACTCACACTTTGTAGATCAGGGTTCACTGAGTCACATGGAAATCCCACAATAGGGTCACCTTAGGGTCGCCATAACTCTGAATGACTTGAAGGCACACATCATCATCATCATCATCATCAACAAACACCCTAAAGGCACTAGATCTCATCTGATCTTGGAAGCTAATCAAGATCAGCCTGTTAGTATTTGGTTGGAAGACGACAAACAAATACCTGGCGCTGTAGGCTATATTTAAGAGGAAGGAACTGGCAAAACCACATCTGAGTATTCCTTACCTAAGAAAACCCTATGAAATTCATTAATTCACATGCGCGCGCGCACACACACACACATTTTGCATTTGAGGATATGTGTTTCTCCAGAAGGTGCATGGAGAAAATGAAAAAGCTAGGCTGTAACTTCTTCTTGATAGTCTTTACCAGCAGTTCAAGGAGATCCATATACAGGTACAGTATACCTCCTCAACTACTGTTTGTGGTAACTAAGTCTAAGAAGCAATGTGAGTCTGTGTTTCCAGACTTAGCCACTACATTGCATTTCTCCAGGGTTTTGACATGCTAGACTATTTTGAAATCCAGCTGCTGATTAATATGTTCAAGATTTATAAGACTAATTTCTTCTCCTGCCCAGCTTGATTAAGACTTCTGGAGAACTCAAAGGCTATGTGCTTTGGTAGCATTTTGTTTGATCCTAATAAAGGCTTTGCTCAAAGATGGAGTTCTATTTTCACGTCATTTCAGTCTCCCTTACACAAATATTTTAGTTGCATTATAAACACAACAGTAGAAGTGTAGTTTTTCTGTGTAATGTACCCCCTCTTCTGGTATAAGGTAGACTTGCAGCCTTCAAACTACTGCAGTCAAAAATTAAATTAAGCAACACCTTGGAACTACCAAGTTTGATAAGACGCCATTAAAAAAGGATAGACAAACCAGCAGTGGAAGCATCAGAACATTGTATTGATTAATCTATAAAAAAAGCAAGACACTATCATGATAGCATAATGAACAAATTGCTAAATAAACGGGTCAAATTCATATCGTCTTGTAGTTTCCTGTCAACAGTTAACACTTTGAAAATAAAGAAGGCAGTGTGAAAGTCATTTGGTCAAATGCTTTTCTAGTATTTTATATCTATTTAGATTATAGTCATTATATGTAAAATCTAAATTCATTCAAAGTCATTATTTTACAATACAATCAGCCTTCTGTATTTATGGACTCTATCCACAGATTCTACCACCCAAGATACTCTCTCTCTCTCTCTCTCTATATATATATATATATATATATTCAAAAAGACAAATCTTGATATAACAGACATTTTACAATGCCATTGTATTTAATGGGACTTGACCATACATAGAGGTCCTAGAACCAAACCCCAGTGGATAACAAGGACCCACTGTATATACTACGAAAGCTCATGTTGCCAATTTATGTTGCCAATTTATTTCTTTCAGTTAGTGTCAAAGGTGCTACAAGAGCTCTCCCAATGGCCTCAGCTAACCTGGCCACTAGCAGATGTAGTCAAAAAAGTAAAATTACAAACCTCGTGGGTTCCCCTCACTCTTCCTCCCATCTTCTTACTGAAAGGATGTCTCACAATTATCTACTTTTTTTGATTTGGGTTATATCCCATTCTTCAACAGATTCCCAGGTGTACAGACAGTGGCCATTACTGTAAAAAAATTAAAAACAAAAATATTTAAACAAGAATATTATAACACCAGAATATGAAAACTAGTCAGTGGAACAAACACCAAGAAGCATAAAATTAACATACAGGGAATTTAAGAGGCTGGAAAAATTAATTTGGAGGGGGGTCTTGTGCGTGAAATATACCATAGGATATAGGTGAGTTTTTCTGGAGTGAACATTCAACAACCAGAGTGCCATTGAATAGACTGAATAAGCACTTGCTTGTGTACTTAGCCTTCTACTTTCCAAAGAGCACAACCACCTGAAGATGCATTTCTACTGAAAAGATTAATATACAGTATAAACAAGTACCATAAATGGTCTTTGGAATGGTCTTTGGAAGATCTCAGTCTTTAGCAATTGAGGCCTTCAAAACAGGGATGACAACTGTTCCAGGTCCAGGGACACATGCACACACTTCTGATGGACTTGGGAAGGCTGCATCTTCCCCACACCCACCTACGTACATATCCACCTTCCTTGTTTACAAATCCTTTTGGACCTTCTATGAGTCATGTGGACACTTTTGCCAGATTATGAGAGATTAAGCCGCTTCTGGGTTTTAGGTTTAGGTCTCCCAGATTTCAGAGCCTAGCTAGACTTTCTTCTCCAGTGGAAGGAATCTCAGAGAGAGGACACTTTTAAAAATATTTATATTCTCATTTGTTCGACTTCTATTGTTGTTGCTGTTATTTGAATGATATACTGAGTAACTCAGACGAAAAGGGGGAGGGAGGGCTTTCAGAATGTGTTATACTGCTTAATTGTTGTTTTTTCTTTAATAATCACTCTTTTAATTCTACTGGTAGTTTAGTTGTATTAACTAATGTATGATGTGAATTTTAATGCTCTATCTGGATTAACTTTTGTAAACTGCCCTGTGGACTGGGGAAATGGCAGAATATAAACAACAATAAGAACATTCCTGATGCTCACATGTCAGGCTTGGCAACATCACCATTACCCACTGCCTGTGAAATTACCACAGACTGCCCCTTATAACATCATGTGGGCCTGCCTCCTATGATATCACCAGGGGCCGTCCCTAGTTTTCCATGTTTGGCCCTGAAATGCTGGGGGCCAGGATGCTCTTCATCTGGGGAGCCTACTTCATTCCATCCAACATTTGACAGATGAAAACTGGAACATGTATGGCCAACCAACATCTGGGGCTTGTCAAAAAGGATGTATCCAGGCCACAAGAAGCCGAAGTTATTAATGAAGATGAACACACAAAACTACTATTAAGGGGGGGGGGAAACTAGAATTTATGTAATGAATTTAAGAAAGCCTTTAAAAGGTGGTAAACTAACTAACTAAACATATTCTTTCTCTGTACATGCATGTGTTTAGCATGATTAACAATAAATATATTACAGTATATACTACATTGAGAACCAGCATGGTGTAGTGATTTGGGTGTTGGATTAGGATTCTGGAGACCATGGTTTGAACCCCTGATTGGCCATGGAAGCCCATTGGCTGACCTTGGGTAAGTCACACTTT
The DNA here is from genome assembly GCF_019175285.1 of Sceloporus undulatus. Classification (NCBI taxonomy): domain Eukaryota; kingdom Metazoa; phylum Chordata; class Lepidosauria; order Squamata; family Phrynosomatidae; genus Sceloporus; species Sceloporus undulatus. Next base: position 57,819,841 of record NC_056523.1, read on the forward strand.
CTCAGCCTCAGGGGAAGGCAATTGCAACCCCCTCCGAAGAAATCCTGCCAAGAAAACCCTGTGATAGGTTCGCCTTAGGGTCACCATGTCAGAAATTACTTCAAAGCAAATAACAAATATATTAAATTATTCTAAAACCAAAATGGCTCAAAATTTCTGCTTTGGCACTCCAAACTCACTAGATCACTCTTTATAGAACAAACAAATAAACAAGAGCTGAACTGCATATTCTGGAAGCCACCAAGATCCATAATCAACTGTTTAAATAGTAATACCCCCCCCCCCCCCCACTGTTAACATTGAAGAAAAATCTGTTTTTAAAACCAGAAGCAGACTTCCAACTACATTTGGATTTCACTGACTGATTGATTGACTGACTAATTGGCATTTTAAGCAGTCTATGCAGTCTTCCTAAGATCCCAGGGATTGAAAACTGGCTCATGAATCAATCACCTCTGGTGCCCTTTCACACTAACCAATTATAGCCTTCCACATTCAGGCAAATATCTAAACAGTTCCCCTGTGACCACAAAAGCTATTTGGAACAGGGACAAGAAAAATGTGTCATTCAGGTTGCATGTGGCCCCCAATATTTCTTTTGTGCCTGCCAGACCCACCCTGAACCTCCTAACCCATCTCCCCAATTGGAAGCAGAAAGTACCCCAAATGGATATATTGCTACTCTTGCAGGCCTCAGTGCCTCACCCAATGAAAAATAGCAGCTGAAAATGGAACCTGGATGTTTGTTTTTGATTTGGTTTTGTCCAGTCTGGTGGCATTTTGTGAGGCTTCATCTGCAAGGATATACGCTGGTCCCCACATGCCTGTTCTAGAAATTGTATGTATAAATAATTATATGTATAAATATTTTTTATATAGTAACTTGCATTTTGTTTATCTTCTTACAATTCAGAGGTAGATTACTTAAACAATTCCCAGAAAGACTTAAATTTCTGTGTTCTGAAGTAGTTAGGTAAAAAAAAAAACCCATCCCACAACAATATCTCCTGTATATTTGTTGTTTGTGGTGTTGTGTGCCTTCATGTTGGTTCTGACCTTAAGGCAAAACGTATAATGGATTTCCTTGGAAAGATATTTCACATGGGATTTGCCTTTGCCTTTGTTTGAGAGAATTCAAAGATAAAGCCATGCTAGGAGCTTATCGTGTTAACAAATAAACTTGAATTCCGGCTTGAATTCAGGATCCAGGATGCCCTCGGATGTTATCATACCTAAATCACCATTGATCTAGGTGGGATGCCACCACCAGATGCAACCCGGGTCCAAGCCTTGCTCAGCCAGCACTTTTTCAAACAACTGGCCAGCTGAACGAGGCTTCGACCTGGGATGCATCCAGGCAGCAGCATCCCACCTAGATCAGTGGCAATTTAGATATGATAACATCCAAGGATGTTCTGGATCCTAAATTCAAACTGGAACTGGATTATTTGTTAATGCAATAAACTCCATAGTCTATTAGTATGTAAAATCAGTATGTAGAGAGATCTTGTAGCACCTCTGAGACTAACTAAAAGAGTTGGCAGCATGAGCTTTCTACTTCTTCAGATGATTTGTCAGAGAGAATATGATTTACCCAATATCACCCAATATGTTTCCATGGTTGAGCATGGATTTGAAATATTGCCCTGCTAGGTTTCAATACAGCTTCAGATAAACACAGTTACCACTAGGTAGAAACACTTTCAGAATCAATTTTTAAAACTGTTGTAATGTTTGGATTTGGTTTATTATTGCTGCAGTTAAAGCGGTCTCAAACTGGATGATTTCTACAGTGTGTTTTGGACCATAAAAAACAAAACATAAAAATTGGCAAAAGTATGGATTTGAAATTTCAGTTGTCAAGTATCAAATTCCAATGGCATTTGGTTTTTCTCTAAGCCACTTCATGCTTTCCAAAATATATTAACTTAGGTGCAATGCTGATTGATTTTAGCAAACTACATTGAAATAAATGCTTTAAAATAACAATCGAGGCCAAATTCTAAAAACATTTTTGTAGGTAAATCCCATTGGCATCATTAAAATTTACCTATGGTAAGTGAGATGCATGCATTTCTATCTCAAAATCACTTTTACAGTCAAGAACCCTGCAAAGTGGTGTTCTCTGCAGGGAAGGATTTATGACATTATTTTCTGCCAGTGCCAGACGTGTGAGGTTTGGGTGTAATATATGTCTGCTAAAATCTCTGGATTATTCCTTTTAAAAAAATAATAAAACATTTTATTCTATTTTTTTTAAATGTTATTTGCTAAGCAATAGAAAGATCTGGTGGTAATTTCTGATTATGCTGTAAAATGTATGGTTTTGCTGTTTGCTGTTATTATTGTCTAAGATTTTTACCCATTTCCTTAGGGGAACTGTCATGCTCTGAATGTGTCTCCTCCATCTGGGAACAGCTGCTGAAGAATTCTCTCTTTTTGCTTGCAGCAAGGAAGAGAATGGCAACTGAAACCATCTGTAGAACTCATTACACTGATAGCCCTGACTTTTGAATGGGCTCTAAGTCAAAGGTACCTACTCTTTTTATTCACCAACAAGAGGCTATTGTGAAGAAAGGGGAAAACAGAGTTGAAACTAACCATACCAACAAAGATGCATTTTAACTCTAATCAGCTGCATTTCAGAGCATGTTTCATTTTGCCCTTGATTCCCTTTGCCGCAAATCAATAGGATTTAAAGAAGAAAACAAAAGTTGTGTGTGTGTGTGTGTATAACAGAACAATTACATTTTAGGATCTGTTCAAATGTTGTACTTTATATCATACACTCTGATAACCACCGAGACCAGGGGTCTGCAATTGTGAGAAGATACTAAACCTATGTCTGTTTTCTGTATTAATTCTGTACTAAAGAATCTTGTCTTAGGTCAAAAGTTCAGCCTCCCTGGCTCACAGGTTATTTCTTCCTTCCTGGAATGTATATTGAAGCCAGTTCTCACCTATTAATTGTCCTGCCAGGAAACTAAAATTTGTGTCTTCCTGCCCATCTGAGTGTCAAGACCTACCCCTTTTCATTAGGCTCTTGAAAAGAGAATTTATTTTTTTTTCCAGGCTGGAAACATGTGCACACTTACTTGAGAGTAAGTTCTTACATCTGACTGTTGTAGATCCCCATCTGCCCAAGGCTGCAGCTACACTGCAGAATTAATGCAGTTTAACACTGCTTTAACTGCTATGGCTCAATGCTATTGAATTTGGAATGTGTAGTTTTGTGAGATATTTAGCGTTCTCTGACAGAGAGTTCTAGTGCCACAAAAAACTATAAATCCCAGGATTCCATAGGATGGTGCTATGACAGTTATAGCTCTGTCAAGATTCCTTAACTTTGCAGTGTGGCAGCAACCTAGGTGTAAGGAAAGGAATGAGCTACCAGAATTCTCACAAATGAATGGTGAAACACTATCCCAGATAGATCCTGTTAATCCTTTTTTTTTATTAATTCTATTTTAAGTCTGGAGATTTTTAGATACTATTAACCTAAGTTTGGGGAAATCAGTTTTGCTGCCAGAGTCCCCCAACTCCAAGAATCTTTAGCCATATTAAAAAGAAAATAATTTAGATTAAATTTAAAGTAATCTAAATCCATCCTAAATTCCTTGTGTACGGAAACGCACACAATTGAGACTTATACAGAAGTATTTCTGAAATAGAAAGATATTTGTACAAACATAACTGGCATATGGAATGCATTGCAAACTGCACTCATAACTGTCTTCTTTACTGTGATTTCTGTGGGACTCCAGATAATTCACAATCTCTGTCATTTACAGACTGGCAAGAAATGCCAGCATTGGGGTGAAGTGTGGGTATGGCAACTGCACGCCACATACCCCGGCTCTGCCCCCAAGCTGGCATCATGTCGACTGCCCGACCAGACAGCAGGCAGTGTCACGTTTCTGCAGTACAGTGTTTAGACATGTTGTGCCGAAGAAATGGGAAAAAGGGCATCTTTTTGCAGGCTCCAAAAGCAGTGGCTTTTTGCCGCTTCTTTTGGGGCCAGCAAATTGCTGGATTGGGGCTATGGCGTGCGGTTACTGCAGCCCTGATCCACCGCTCAAAGGGGCGACAACAAGCTGCTCCTTTGGGGCCATCTGTTTCCACTGCCTTAATGTTTCTTCTTCTAATGCCCATTCAAAAATTTTCCTCTTGACTTTTAAACAGTATTTTGGAGGTTCTGCTCAACCAGTGTAGTTCATGAGGGTGGCACATTTCATTTAATGTGTAGCAGTGGCTACAGTAGGGGAGTGCAAACCATACCAAGTGACACCCTAAAGGGGGGCATTGACACTCTTGCTTCTCAAGCACCCACTTTTGGGCAGAAATGGGCTATCACATTCATTGGCTTCTCTTTAAAATGTTTTAAGATATAGTGGGAGTAGAGGAAGCTCAGAGGGAGGAGAAAAGAGAGACCCCAGCATTTTTTAACATTAAATTTTCAAATTAAAAAAAATTAAATATTTTTTAAAATATTTTTAATCTTTTTATTCTTTTAATTTTTTCTTTAAAAACATCACATTTTAAATAAATCTTCACTATGTATATGTAAATACATTTAGCTTTCATGTATGATATTGTATTTTGAAGGTATAATTTTAATTTTGCTAGTTGTTCATGTCACAACTACTAGCATTACATTCAGTGGCATATGGAAATTACGATTAGAGTACCATTAGTGCAAAAAAGCATTGCTAAGGACTCTGTATGGTGTGAAATGGGAGGAGGTAAATGGGGAGGTGACACCATGAGTTACCCCACCAGGTGACACCAACCCTTGGGATGCCACTGATTTGTAGGTATCTTCGATTTTTATGTGCACTGTAATGTTGGATAAGGGTATATGCAGCACATTTCTCTTTCTATTTGCAGTGCTCACATTCCCCTTCTATTTCTCCCTCAAATGTTTTCTTTTTATTCTATTGGGAAAAGCAAGAGAGGTGACACACTACTGCCCAGAGAAAACAGAGGACATTCTTGATGGCTACTCCCAGACAGTGGAATTCTTCTTCACAGGAGATTGGGCTGGGCTGGGCTGGCCCCTCTTTCTGCTCTCCTTTCTGCTCTGCAAAGATTGTTTAAAACAATAATAATAATAATAATAATAATAATAATTTTTATTTATAGTTCCCGCCTCTCTCTGTGGATCGAGGCGGGACTGCATCAATAAAATAATACAATATAAAAATATAGTCAATAAAATGCTAACATTAGATAGACCATCGTGTAATCATCCAATAAATGAAGTACATATGGTGCACTTTTATTGTTTGTTGTTGTTGTGTACCTTCAAATCATTTCCGACTTATGGCAACCCTAAGACAACCCTATCACAAGGTTTTCTTGGCAAGTTTCTTCACAGCAGGTTTGCCATTGCCTTCTTCTGAGGCTGAGAGTGTGACCATGACTAAGCAGGGATTTGAACTCTGGCCTCCAGAGTCATAGTCCAGCACTCAAAACATTACACCACACCAGCTCTCACTTTTATTCTTATGTTTATGAAATGCTTTTATATTGTTTAAATGACAAGTTGAGTCTCCCTTATCCAAAATGCTTGGGATCAGAGATGTATTGGATTTGCTTGGGTTTTGGAATAACTGTATTGGCTTATATGTACATAATGACCTATATTGGAAATGGGATCAAGTTTAAACACAAAGTTCATTAATGTTTCATATATAGCTTATACACATAGCCTGTGAGTAATTTTATACAATATTTTTAATAATTTTCTGCATGAAACTAAGGGCCTGAACAGACAAGCCAAAATAAAGCTGCTTCGGGTTACTTTGGAGGTGTGCTGTTTAAATGACACATGCATCTTAAGAGGCTAGAAGTTGTCCCAAAGCTGTGGTCCAGTCCTTAGGAGGACTGGAGCATGGTTTTGGCGCAGCTTCCGGTCTCTTAGGACGTATGCATCAAGTTTGTACAGTATACACTGAACCTTTAAAAAGCAAAATTGTAACTATCTCAGCCACCCATGAAAAAAGATTTGGTTTTTGGAGTACAGTTGACCCTGTTTTTGCAGGGATCCGTTCCGGACCCCTCCCTGGTGAAAATGGAGACTCGCATATATTCAAGCCCCATAGGCTTGAATGGGGCACACCCCCATCAGTGTGGGGGCACACGTCATGGGGCATTCCCCATTGGGGTTAACGGAAATCGCCCCTCCATGTATAATCAAGAATGCGAATCTCAACTCTGCGAGAAAGGAGGGGCGACTGTATTTTGGATTTAAGAATTCAGGATAAAGGACTCTGTAGTGGTGTTTTAATAATAGTAATATAAATAATATAAATAAATAAATAAATAAATAAATATAAATAATATAAATTATATTTATTATTTATTTATATATAAATATAAATAAATAATAAATATACATAATAATAATTTTTATTTATATTTCCCACCTCTCCCAAGGATCGAAGCAGGATTACATCATTAAATTATTACAAAACAAATACAAAGAGACAATCTATAAAATACTAATACTGAATTACAACATTCCTATTAGTTCTTTAAAATATCCAATCATCAGATGATCATATAATCAGGGGTGGAGCATTTACCATAAACTCTTATATGGAATCAGGTGGATAAGCCCACTGGAAGAAATCCGTTTAAGTGCCTTCTTAAGGGCATCTAAAGTGGTAATAAGATGGATCTCTTCCGGTAGCCTATTCCACAATTCAGCAGTGAATGCTCTATGGGAAGTTGTAGTTAATCCAGTGTTATAATATTCCAATAAATTCTTCCCAGATGTTCTAAGTATGTGGGGCAGATTATGTAGGAAGAGGCGTTCCCACAAGTAACTTGGGCCTGAGCCATAGCTTATTTAATTGTTTTTAAAGTTTTTATCATATTTTTAGCTGTAGTTTGTTCCATAGCACTTAGCCATGGCAGTTAAAACGGTGTCAAATTGCATTAGTTCTGCAGCACAGATGCAGCTTCAGATTGAAGTTCTAGAGGCAGAATAAATCACTGTTTGTTTTTCATTTGTTCTGGAAGTCATCTTTGTTCCAACGTAGGATGAAAGGCAGTATGGAAACAAAATTTTAAATCCTCTGCAGTAAATGCAGTACTGCTAAACAGTGCACTATTCATCACTGTTCTAATATGCAGTTAACATATCCTTTTAATATCTGAAAGCAGCTACTGCTCTCAAAAAACAAAACAAAACAAAACAAAACAAAAACCCCAAGGGAGTGATACAAATGTTATGTCTGAAAAACCCCTTAATTCTTACTTTTCAAGTCAGCAATGTGCCACAAATAACTTACATGGGTATTTTAAAAAAATTAAAATAGCTGATCATGGTGTAAAAAATCAAAACAAAACAGTTGGGCAATATATTTATCACAGCCAACCAAAATGCCAGCAAAATGTGCAAACTTTCAGTTTTTCAAGAACTCCATCAGGCCAAGTGATAGACAAAAAAACAAAGAAAAACAGTCAGGTCTGAAGTTTAAAATTAGTCTCAGGTGGCATTCTCACTGTTGAAATAATACAGTTTGACACTACTTTAACTGTCATGGCCCAATGCTATTGAATTCCGAGATTTGTAGTTTTGTGATACATTTAGCCTTCTCTTTCAGAGAGCTCTGGTGCCACAACAAACTACAAATCCCTGGGTTCCATAGCATATAGCCATGGCAGTTAAAGCAGTGTCAAATTGCATTAGTACTGTAGTGCAGATGAAGCTTCAGACTGAAATTCTTGAGGCAGAATAAATCACTGTTAGATGCTACAGATATCAAATCATTTATTCTGGAATAAATGGGTAATGGCTGGCTGACAGGTGTAATTTGACAGTTGCAACAATTAAAAAGGACCAAATCAGGCTGCATTAGACTAATTTAGACTGACTATAAACATCAGACCTAATGGCTATAACCCCAAATTATGCCGCTTTTCTGTTTCTTCCCTCACCCTTTGGATTTTGTATCATATAGACTGAAGAGATCTGGAGGATTCAGAAACCTGCATACTTTTGTGGAATGAAAGTTGGCTAATAAAATGTCTAATTAACAATTTGTAAGCTGCTCTGATAGACTTTTGGGTGAAGAGCAGGGTATAAATATATTATTATTATTATTAAT